>NC_140998.1:189089035-189268429 GCF_052327205.1 Somniosus microcephalus
CGCCTCCTTCCCCCTGACAGCAGAGGCCTGTGCAGCCTTCACTCTCATAAAAGGAGACATTGCGAAGGCCACAATGCACGCTGTGGATGAGTCCCTTCCTTTTCAAGTGGAGAGCGACGCATCCGACTTTGCCCTAGCTGCAACCCTTAACCAGGCGGGGAGACCCGTGGCCTTTTTCTCAAGGACCCTCCAGGGCCCCGAGATTCGACACTCCTCTGTCGAAAAGGAGGCCCAGGCCATTGTGGAAGCCGTGCGACATTGGCGGCATTACCTGGCCGGAAAACGATTTACCCTGCTCACTGACCAGCGTTCAGTGGCTTTTATGTTTCATAATAAGCAGCGGGGCAAAATCAAGAATGACAAGATCTTAAGGTGGAGAATCGAACTCTCCACCTACAATTACGATATCTTGTACCGGCCCGGGAAACTCAATGAGCCCCCAGATGCCCTATCACGTGGTACGTGCGCCAACGCGCAGGTTGATAGGCTACAGACCCTCCACAATGACCTCTGCCACCCGGGGGTCACCAGGTTCTTCCATTTTATCAAATCCCGTAACCTGCCCTACTCCATCGAGGAGGTCAGGACCATGACCAGGAACTGCCAGATCTGTGCCGAGTGCAAGCCGCATTTTTATAGGCCAGACAGAGCGAGCCTGATCAAAGCCACGCGCCCCTTCGAGCGGCTGAGCATCGATTTTAAAGGGCCCCTCCCCTCCTCTGACCGCAATGTGTACTTCCTCAATATAATTGATGAGTACTCCCGTTTCCCGTTTGCCATCCCTTGCTCGGACATGACCAGTACCACGGTCATTAAATGTCTGAATGACCTCTTCGCCTTGTTCGGTTTCCCTAGCTATATCCATAGCGACAGGGGCTCATCTTTTATGAGCGACGAACTTCGGCAGTACCTGCTCGCGAGAGGCATTGCTACAAGCAGGACCACCAGCTACAACCCCCGGGGTAACGGCCAGGTGGAAAGGGAGAATGCGACAGTCTGGAAGGCAGTCCTTTTAAACTTAAAATCTAAGGGCCTTCCGACCTCCCGCTGGCAGGAGGTCCTCCCTGCGGCGCTCCATTCCATTCGGTCGCTGCTCTGTACACCCACCAATGCCACTCCTCACGAAAGAATGTTCTCCTTCCCCAGGAAGTCCACGTCGGGGATTTCGCTACCAACATGGCTGACTTCTCCAGGACCCGTCCTACTGCGGAAGCACGTGAGGACCCATAAGGCGGACCCCCTGGTCGAGAGGGTGAGCCTCCTCCACGCTAACCCGCAGTATGCTTACGTGGTGTACCCGGACGGGCGGGAGGACACAGTCTCCATTCGAGACCTCGCACCTGCAGGTGCTCCTGAAACACCCTCTTCGCCACCCACCGCTACTCCTGCCTACCCCCAGGACACAGTCCCCGCACGAGACCTCGCACCTTCGGGTGCCTCTGAGAGACCACCATCGCTACCTCCCATTACCCATGCTCTGACCCCTGTAGACGGCATGCAGCAGCCCCAGGGTCCGCCACCTGCTACACCTCCTCTGAACGAGACACCGGGTTCACCGTTGGATGCTGCACCATCACCGCCGCTGCTGCGACGCTCAGGACGGCTTACAAGGCCTCCTGATAGACTTCAGTACACGAATTTTTAGTGCACTTCACCCCGCCGGACTCAATTCTAAACAAGGGGTGAATGTGGTAAACCACTGTTGTTAGTATTGTTGTACTTGTCTGTGCATGCCTCAGCTGACTCCGCCCCTGGCTCCACCCTCATGGCTGGGTATAAAGGTCGCTGCTCAGAAGCCTCCGGCCCTTTTGGATACCAGGCAACCCCAAGAGGCATGCTCTGTTCTTTGGTAATAAAAGCCTGTTTATTACTTACTCAATCTCCAGTCTTTTGTAGCAATTGATAGTGCATCAGCTTCAATATCTTAGACAAGGGGCTGCTATTCCCTGTAATCAGGGGCCATTAGTTTATAATTACTGAAAGTCCTATTCTATTTCATTACAAGATTCCAGAATTATTATCAATAGTTTGGGGATTATATTTGTGATTGTTTTTCCTCAGTGAAAAAGAACAATCGGTGCCTGTTTGTGGGCAAACACAGGCCTGCACTCCTGTCCCACCACTCTGACATGCTGCATTGCTCCACCAATCCCCCGGCCTACCAAGGCCATGTGTCATCACACCAAAACGCCCAATAAATTATTCCTGCCCTGAGGAAATGGATAGGTTAATTTGCACATACACAGGTAATCATCGTCACAAAGTTCCCTTTCTTCCGTATAAACTTTTCTCTCTCTATTTCTGAAACTGTATCTTCTGCTTTCAGTCGTTTTGGTTGTTTCATTTGCTGACCCCAAGATCTTTCCAGTATAGACAACTATGGAGTAAATCAAAAATATCATGAAGAAAAATTGAACCAATTAATTTTAATATTCTTGCATGTAAGGTTTGTTTCTGGTTACACAGAAGATGCTGAAGACATTTACATAATAATGCAAGACATTGTGTTAATCTGATTTGAATGACTACGGTAGTGGTCACATTATCAACATGGAGCATCTCTTCCTCATTAAAAAAATAATTATTCAAAATAGTAATACTTTACTGAAATCCTTTATTCCAGGACAAATACCTTTATTGGATTCGCTACAAGATTCATTTTCACAAAGCAAGGTGCTCGTTTCTCTTTTGATCTTTTTAACTCGAGCTGTCTCTTCCATCGCTGAGGCATTGTCCTGAGTGAAGCTCCTGGAAACTTCAGCTTTATCCTCTCCTGAATGGGACGCCATCTGTGATGGGGCTTTTTTGGTTCTGAAATGCAGAATGTGACGGTAAAACTGTATCTCACCGCTTCTGAATTAAAGAATAGCTGCCTCAAGACTGCCTGTATTACTAAAGAGATTGTGTACAAGTCAAAGTGTTTGTCTATTTTTCCTGTTCATTAGTTGTTTTCGAATATTTAATAAACAATGCTACCCAACTACACATTGGATAAATACAGTGGCTCCCCAGTGTAGTCCTGAGCCACACATATCAGAAAGTTCCCATGTTTGATACTGTACTCCTGTGTTAAGTTTGCTGATCTCAGCAAATGTGGTAAACTTAATAGAATCATAGAATGGTTACAGCACAGAAGTAGGAGGTTTGGCCTGTCGAGCCCATGCTGGCTCTCTGCAAGAGCACTTCAGCTAGTCCCACTCCCTGCCCTTTCCCCAGAGCCCTGCACATTTTTTCCATCAGGTACTTATCCAATTCCCTATTGAAAGCCACAATGAATCTGCCTCCACCACCCTTTCAGGCAGTGAATTCCAGATCCTAACCACTCGCTGCGTAAAACAGTTTTCCTCATGTCGCCTTTGGTTCTTTTGCCAATCACCTTACATCTGTGTCCTCTGATTCTCGACCTTTCCACCAATGGGAACAGTTTCTATCTTCTATGTTTCTCTCTATCTACTCTGTTTAAACCCCTCATGATTTTGAACTCTTCTATCAAATCTCATCTCAACCATCTCTGGAATGAGAAGAACAACCCCAGCTCCTCCAGTCTATCCACATAACTGAAGTCCTTCATCCCTGGAACCATTCTCTAAGGCTTTCGCATCCTTGGACTCAATACTCAAGTTGAGGCTTGAAATGAAGAATAGATTTGCCTTTCTAATCTAGGCTTTATTAACTTAAAAATCCTGTAGCACATCTTTCAACACCCAGTCCCAACTAAAGGCTGGAAAGAACTGAATTTAAGATGGCCACCACAAATCACATGACATCAACTACCAATGAGATTACAGCATATATCCCAAGGCAGGAAACAAACAACCAATCACAATACTTCTTACTAAACATAAAGAATAATCACCACATTCACCCCTCCTTTTAAAATATACTCCAACCTAAATAACCTTTACAATTTATAATTAATTATTTACAACTAAAACTATGCACAGACAAAATAAAACTATTCAACATGACACAATACTAAGTGAGCAACAACAAATAGTAACATTGCACATAAGTATTAAGTATCTCTCAACTAAAACAATATAATATAATATTTCAACAATTTTAAAACATTACTATCAATTTAAAAGTCCATTTTCAATCGGTCAACCGGATATCTTGTTCGTGTCGACCTTCTTAACCTTGGTGAAATTCCTTGCCCTCCCGCACCAGGAGACACAGAAGTATCTTCTGCAGGAAGGCTATCCATATCCCGATTTTCAACGGTTTCCGGATTAGAAATCCCATCAGGAGGTAAACTGGGACGGTCATGAACATCCATCGAGGGCTGACTAATAGAAGTATAATTATCTGCAGTCGGATTGGAAATATTCGTAGTATCTGTAACAGCATCCACATTACCTGAATCATGACTATTGTTAATATCCTCAGAAGAGGGCTGGCCACCACAAGGAGCCAAGTCTTTAATTGAAACGGTACTTTCTTTCCCATCTTGGAATCGAATATGAGCATATTGGGAATTTGCCTCCAACAGCTCCACCTCCTCCACTAAAGGATCATATTTTGACAATCTAACATGGCGTCGAAGCAGCACAGGTCCCTGCATAGTAAGCCATGAAGGTACCGAATATCCCGTAGTAGATCTCCGTGGATAGTTAAAGAGCCTTTCATGGGGGGTCACATTAGTAGCCGTTGAAAGCAATGATCTAATGGAATGCAGGGCATCAGGCAATACCATTTCCCACTGTGTATTCTTAAGGTTCCGGGATGTCAAAGCCAACATAACTGCCTTCCAGATCACCCCATTGTATCGTTCGCACTGTTCATTACCCTGGGGATTATACGGGGTAGTTCTGCTAGTAGAAATTCCCCGGCTCTGAAGGTATTCCTTCAACTGGGAAGACATAAAAGAACTTCCCTGATCCGAATGGATATACGCAGGCATCCCAAAGATGACAAAAAGTTGAGTCAGACATTTGATAACTGTAGCAGCTGATACATCTGCGCAAGGAAAAGCAAAAGGGAACCTTGAAAACTCATCCACAACAGTAAATATATATCGGTTTTGAGTAGTTGAAGGAAGAGGCCCCTTAAAATCGACGCTCAAACGTTCAAAAGGAGAAGTAGCCTTTATAAGATTAGCTCGTTGAGGCTTAAAGAAATTCAGTTTACACCGAGCACAGATAGAACATGATGAAGTCATCTGCTTGACGTCTTCAACTGAAAAGGGCAAATTCTTACTGCGTACGAAGTGTATCGTCCTCGTAACCCCAGGATGGCATAAGGCATTGTGAAGATTAATAAGCGTATCTCCGTGAATCACAGAACAATAAGCCCTCGACAGCGCATCAGCAGCAACATTATCCTTCCCCGGACGATAAACTATATCAAAATGGTAACATGCCAACTCAATCCTCCACCTCATTATTTTATCATTCTTAATCTTTCCAAAATGTTTGACATCAAACATAAAGGACACAGACTTTTGATCAGTTACCAACGTAAAATGTCGCCCCGATAAATAATGTCTCCATTTACGCAGTGCTTCTACTATTGCATACGCCTCTTTCTCTATTGAAGAATGCCTTTTTTCACTATTGTTCAAGGTACGTGAGAAAAAGGCCACAGGTCTTCCATTTTGGTTCAGAGTAGCCCCAATTGCAAAATCAGAAGCGTCCGTCTCAATCACAAAAGGAACCTGCTCATCAATAGAATGCACAACTGCTCCAAGGATATCCTTTTTAAAATTATCAAAACACGTCCTGGCCTGCCATGATAGAGGATATGTTGTAACCCGAATAAGAGGCCGGATCTTCTGTGAAAAATTTGCAATCCAGTTAGAATAGTAAGAAAACAGTCCAACAACTCGTTGCAAAGCCTTATAATTAGTAGGACAAGGTAAATCAATCAATGGTCGCAGACGTTCTGAGTCTGGTTTAATCTTGTTTCCCGAGATAATGTACCCCAGTAGATTTACCTCAGTGGTCGAAAAGGTACACTTCTCTTTATTGAAAGTTAAACCAACTTTTTCCGCAGCTTGAAGGAATCTTTCTAAATTAGAATCATGCTCCACCCTTGATTTGCCACACACCGTGATGTCATCTAAGTATGAAAAGGTGTCAGAGAGAGAGTTATCACTTATAAAAGCATCCATTGCCCGTTGAAAACAAGCAACACCATTAGTAACACCAAATGGTATTCGGCAAAACTGATACAGCTTTCCACCAGCCTCAAAGGCCGTATATGGTTGATCCTTCTTAACAATAGGAATCTGATGATAAGCACTCTTTAGGTCAATAGTGCTAAAAACCTTATACTGAGATACTTTATTGATAAGCTCATCAATCTTAGGCAAAGGGTACGCATCTAATTGAGTATACCTATTAATAGTTTGGGAATAGTCTATCACCATTCGTTTCTTATGTCTCTCGTTAGTCGTGACAACTACCTGTGCCCGCCAAGGCGAACAACTAGGTTCAATGATTTCTTCCAATAAGAGACGTTGAACTTCAGAATTAATAAATTCTCTATCCTGACTGCTATACCTTCTTGACTTGGTAGCAATTGGCTTACAATCCGGCATCAAATTGGAAAAAAGTGATAATGGAGAAATGGATAAAGAGGTTAATCCACAAATAGATAAAGGTGGCTTAGTCCCTCCAAATGAAAGACTGAGAGACTCGTGTAACTGAAGCACATCGTGACCAATCAAAATATCCGCACAGAGATTAGGCAAAACAGATAGGCGTATATCAGTATACGTATTACCTAGAAGAATCAATTTCACAAGGCAACAACCAGCTACTTGTGAAGTGAGAGTCGTCTGAGCCATACACACCTGATAGGAAACAGGCGAAATTTTCAAATGCTTCTCCTTTGCAAACTGAAGACTTATAAAACTCTCGGTACTGCCCGTATCTATAAGGGCCTTCACTTCCAACCCATTAACTTGGGCCGTAACTATAGCTTTGTTTAGGCCATGAGCAAATGCAGCAGAAATTGATGCAATAAACGCCCTATCTAAAGGCTGAATAGTCACAGAGGAGGTAATTGAACCTGATGATTTACACACACGTGCGTAATGACCTCTCTTGCCGCATTTACTACACACAGCCTCCTGAGCAGGACACTTCAGACGAGGGTGCCGGACGTTCCCACAAAAATAACACTTCTGAATCCTAGAGGCAACAGCCGCTGAAGTAGAAACTGTTTCAGAATCTAGTAAACCACTCCTATTAAGTCCACATAATTCCTTTTCATCCGGAACTGCCGAAACCACAGTCACAGGCCGATTAAAAAGAGCATAAGAATCCAAACTTCTCTGAGCCACATCCAATGTAGAAGCTTGCTCAAAAGCACTCTTAAGATCCAAAGTCTAATTTTCTAACAACCGCTGATGAATTGATCTAGACAGTAATCCATTAATAAAAGCATCCCGTACCGATTCTTCCTTATATTCTTCAGCCGTCACGGCCTTATAATTACAGTTAACACTAAGGCACCGAAGTGCTTGTAAATAAGTATCCAAAGATTCTCCCACCTGCTGCCTATGGGCAGATAGAAGGTGACGTGCAAATACCTCATTCTTTGGTTTAACAAAAAACTTTTCCAATGTAGAAATAGCCACTTTGTAAGTTTTACAGTCCAAAATATACTTATACACATCCGGAGCAATGTAGTTGATCAGCATATTCAGCTTATTTAGAGACTCTTGATCCAACACACCCAAAAAGTTTTTAAATGTACAATACCAGTGTTTCCATTTATCATCCACTCCTGCAGAATTAGGGTCAGCATTGAATCGTTCTGGTTGAAGATATCGCTCCATTCTGACATAAAGTTAATAAATTGAAATGAAGAATAGATTTGCCTTTCTAATCTAGGCTTTATTAACTTAAAAAGCCTGTAGCACATCTTTCAACACCCAGTCCCAACTAAAGGCTGGAAAGAACTGAATTTAAGATGGCCACCACAAATCACATGACATCAACTACCAATGAGATTACAGCATATATCCCAAGGCAGGAAACAAACAACCAATCACAATACTTCTTACTAAACATAAAGAATAATCACCACAAGGCTGAACCAGTGTTTTATAAAGGTTCATCATAACTTCCTTGCTTTTGTACTCTATGCCTCTATTTATGAAGCCCAGGATCCCATATGCTTTTTTAACCACGTTCTCAACCTGCCCTGCCACCTTCAACGATTTGTGTACATATACCCCCAGGTCTCTGTTCATGCACCCCCTTTAGAATTGTACCCTTTACATTATATTGCCTCTCCTTGTTCTTCCTTCCAAAATGTATCACTTCACACTTTTCTGCATTAAATTTCATCTGCCACGTGTCCGCCCATTCCACCAGACTGTCTATCTTCTTGAAGTCTATCATTATCCTCCTTACTGTTCAGTATACTTCCAAGTTCTGTGTCATCTGCAAATTGTGCCCTGTACACCCAAGTCTAATTACAATTAACCTCAGCACCCTTTTGCAGGGGAGGGAATAAAATTAGCCAGGATTCCCACTAAATGCTAACTAATCATCAGTTGTGGAAAGGGTCTCTGCGTGTATACAAAAAAGGGACAGATCTTCTCCAACAATGATGAGTCTAACACATGAAGAACAGCCATTTAGGAAATGCCAACAGGGCTGCACGTTAAGTCAGCCTCGACTTAGGAAGCATGAATCAGTGCATTCAGGAAAATGGGAGAGGAGATTAGATGCATAGTTTTACTACTTCACCTTTGGTCCTCACAAACCACCCACAATCCCTAAAAGACAGGTAGGGCTCGAAATTCGGTCGCCCCCAAAAACGGGTGGTTGGGTTGCGGAGTGGAGTCACGAGCCAGGTGGTCAAGAGATAGCCCTTGTTGCCCAGTAGCCACCCACTGGTTTGTATTGGTGTCTCAAAGACCGAGGGAGTAGCGGACTGGCGCAGAACAAAAGCATCATGACTGCTGCCAGGGTACTGGGCATTCACCATCATGATATGCTGAGCATGGTCACACACCAACTGCACATTTAGCGAGTGGTAACCTCTGCGGTTGTGGTATAACTCAGCATTATACAGATTAAGTTAACGGCCAAAACTGTGGCAAATGGATTTCAATGTAGACAAGTGAGAGGTCATCCTCTTTGGACCTAAAAAGGATAGAACAGGATACTTTCTAAATGATGAAAAGCTAAAAACAGTGGCAGTCCAAAGAGACTTGGGGGTCCAGGTACAAACATCATTAAAATGTCATGAACAGGTACGGAAAATAATGAAAAAGACTTATGGAATGCTGGCCTTTACATCTAGAGGACTAGAGTACAGGGGGTAGAAGTCATGCTGCAGCGATACAAAACCCTGGTTAGACCACACCTGGAGTACTGTGAGCAGTTCTGGGCACCACATCTTAGGAAGGATATATTGGCCTTGGAAGGAGGGCAGCATAGGTTTACCAGAATGATAGCCGGACTTCAAGGGTTAAGTTACGAGGAGAGATTACACAAATTGTATTCCCTAGAATTTAGACGGTTAAGGGGTGATCTGATTGAAGTTTTCAAGGTATTAAGGGGAACAGATAGGTGTAAGATTCGAAATTTTCAGGAATTCAATCACGCAACAAAACAGGGTTGATAAGACAGTTTATTGACCAAGAGAAAGCTTGTACAGAAAAACCTTTGATAAAAAGAGGCATACAAAATGGCCACCGGACCTCGTGATCAGTTTCTGGGACCATTTGATTTCAGTTACTGCAAGCCAGACAGGCTTGTGGATTGAGGACAGTAAGCCCGTGAAAGCCAGTATCGGGAAACCGAAACTCAGGGAACTGAGCATACATATTAATTGGATTCTAAGTACAAGACAGTTTCAGGTAACAGGATGGGACCCATCAAGAAATGGGCGGACAATTGAATGAACACTTAAACCCATTTACTGTACAAAGGAAAGATCGTTTAACAGCCATCAAGGGCAATCTCCAGACCGATCAATATGCGAACCGAGTTACGGTGACAAAGTAAAAGACATTATCGGCCAGGAAGGCCAGTTAAGCTATCACCAGCTCCCGTTACAAGACAAAGCACCCCTGCAGAGATTTCTGCCCGCCAAAAATATTACAAAGACTGGACTATGATCTGGCGGGAGATAAGACTGTCCCGAAAGGGTATAACTATGGATTAAAAGGTCCATCGACACATTTTTCGGGGGTTCGCTATTCGCATCGCTTCGCTTCAGATTCATCGCTTCGGAGTTCAGTACGCTTCACTTCGGGAACTCGCTTCTTCTACCTCGGCAGCTTCGGAATTTGACCAGGACATTTTCAGGACATGGTCGGTGTTCAGCCGGGCAAGGTTCGGTGACGACGGGAAGACGACGAGGGTGGCCCGGGTACTGTTGTCGGGAGGTCATCGACGACCCAGGCCGAAGGAGAAGACACCCTCTGGAAAACCGCCGAGCCAGGCGGGAGCGAGAAATAAAAGGACACTCCGGGCCTAGCCCTCCTTGGCCTCGACAGACCATTCGACCAGAAACTTTCGGACTCTCCCATGTGCATCCAGTTATTCAACAGGTTTCAACTGATCCAACCATGACGAGCGCTCATCGAGGCTGTATCTGCTGCCCCATCGCCTGAGAGAGAAAGACTAGCTGCGCCAGAAGTTTCCAAATCCACGTGACGACGGAAAGCTGTGCCAAAAGGCTGCGAACCCCTTTTTCGCAATTCTGAGAGTGGTGAGCATGATCCCGAGTTCCTCAGGTCGAAACTTAGTTTAGGTATAGGGGAGGGAGTTAAGGGTAATTGTAATGTGTTTTCCCTTTTACGATGTGCCGTGTGTTCCCCATTTCCATAGAGTTACGTTTATAGATATGTGCATGCTTGTAGTTACATTAATCTGTGCTTATGACATGTATTTTATAATGCTGCAAACTGTTTCATAATAAAAGCATCCATTTCGTGCTATTCAACCTGGTCTATTGAGTCTTTCTCTGCACTACAGTTCCCTGCACCTAAGTCCAAGGTCTAGAACCGTAGGGGAGAGTGGGTCGAACCACTCAAGGGTAATTATTGCACGAAGCCTGGTAGGAGACCAGAAAGAGCAAGAGAAACCCCCTACAGAGATGGCGACCATGGCAGGACCTTGGCAGCAGGAATGTAGCGTGTTAGATCAAGGTTTGAATAAGCGAAATGTGATGGATGAGAGGATAGCGGATTATGTTTTTGGGAAGGTAAACCTTACAAAACAGTGGATATCTGACCTATTGAGAGATAGGCGCCCGCTAGACGCAGCCATCAAGTGGACAGAAAGTAAAGAGCACAAAAGATCTGTAGAAAAGGCGGTCTGGCTGATGTGCTACAAGAAGTAAGTCCAGCTTTTGGACCAGGTCGTTGTAGCACAGACAGCCCAGATCAAGGGGCTACTGGCAGAAGTAGAGGAAAAGGTTGCGGGAGGTCAGAAACTGATTGAATCGCTTAACGCGCTGAATCAGGAACGCCAATCCGTAACTCACCGCCATGAGACCCGGATAGAGTATTTGGAATGTCAGGTCATTGAGGCCAAGGCCAGTGAAGGTAGAATGAGAGAGAGGTGTTTCCGCCTAGCTAAGCAGATAGCGACACAGGAGGAAAGAATCTTGGGGGCCAGGGCAGCTTATAAGATGGCCATGGAGGATAGGTCTGAGAACACCGATCACAGCGCTTGCCACAGGGAGCTAGAGGACCTGAGAACGGCCCTAGCAAAGGCAACCAGCTTGGTGTGTCTCACAAACCCGCCAGTGAGCCAGTTACTGTTAGCCAAGGAATCAAAAGGACCAATTCCACAGGAGGCAGTTAGGGTACCAACCCCCGAGCCCTCAGCACCTCCCGCCTATACCGAGTCTTGGACTCCAGGGGAGGAAACGGAGAAGTCAGACACAGGGGTTCTTGAGGTAGAGCAACACCAGGTAGTAGGGTCAGGACCGGCGCCGATGTGTCCCACGCGACACCAGAGGCTCAGTCCGAACGAAGCCAATGGTGATGACGGACCCCTTGTGAATCAGATCATAATGCCCCATAGCGCACGACAGCTAAGGGAAATGATCAGTAACATCCCAAAACTCTCCGAGTCAGGAGATCCCTCCATGCATTTTAGGGACATGGAGCAAACCGTAGCAGTTAATGACTGCGACGGGGCCGAACTGTCCAAAATGCTGCTGTTCTCCCTGGACAGCTCGCTCCTCCAGTGTCTCCCTGACGAGAGTAAGAGAGGGCGCAAGACGAATGAAGAGATACGGGACGAGATCCTGGAGATTATAGGGGAGGGTGACGGAACTCCATTCCTCCGATTGGAAAGGACGGTACAGCTAGAGGGAGAACCCCCACGGGTTTTCGCCGGAAGGTTGTGGCCAGTGTACCGGCGCAGCTGCCCGGGAGGACCGGACCGGAACGCGCTAAATGATGACCAAAGGGCTCATTGGCTCCAGTGTCTGGTCGCCAATTGCTTGCCGCCGGTGAGGGAGCAGGCCAAAGCATGGTTTGACCCCACTAACCCCCGCTCCATGGAGGACGTAGTACTTGATCAGCTCACGATAAGTTACAGGAACAACAAGAGTAGGGATGTGCCTTCCTCAAAAGGAAAGGTGCATGAGGCGAGGCCTGCAGCTCCTGCTAAAAAGGAATGGCATTAGGAGGGGAATCGCCCTCCCCAAGCCAAGAGTAGTTGTTACGGGTGTGGGAAGGAAGGTCACTGGCGCCGGGACTGTAAAAATCCCTGGAAGGATTTAAAGGGAAAAGCTCCCTCAGCACCAGCCCAAAACCAAACCGTAGCTCCTGCCCCAGCACCAGGAGTTGGTGCAGTTGTGGATCCCTCTGCGATTGAATCGATTTTAGAGACAATGCGGTCTCTGATGATTTCGCAGGGGAAAATAGCTGTCACCACCGGCCTTGTCGTTCCCGTAACCCCGACAGTTGTGCCCAATTGACTAGAGCCAGCGCAGCCTGTCGACCTGTGTCCTCTAGAAAGACATGCACAGGAAGAGACCTCCTGTAAAATGGAGGAATACCTGCGGTGCCAGGTTGCGGAGGCTAAGTTAGTTGAGCAGGTTTTAAGGGAGGAGAACGCCAAGTTAACAGCGAGGGCTGGCAGTTTAGAGGGTCAGCTAAGGGTTTTTAAAATGGTTCATGACCAGTGCAAACTGTTTCAGTCGGGTGCACAAGGGCCAACAACAGTGGCCAGGTCTGAGGACAAAAATCCTCAGCCTGCGACAGAGTCACAGACCACACAGGCTGGAACAGTGGCCTGCGTGAAGGGAGGAGTCATCCCATTGGAGTGGGAGGTCTCCCCTTTGATTTGGGATTCGGACGAGGAGGAGCCCGAACGGCTCGGCCCCGCCCTTGAACCGATCACGGAGGAGGATGAGTCAGAGGACGAAGATCCCGCCCTCGACTCAAGCTTAGGGGAGGTAGGGATTGGGGGCGGAGACTCACTACCTGTAGGGACAGGTGAGGTGGAGTCGGATGCCACAAATCCCGGCCCCGGGGGGGGCGGAGCCTGAGGGAAGGGAGCCGGAGCCGGCAGCTGTGGTGGGACCACAGGCTGTGACGGTGAAAGTCCCAACCCCCGACCCGTCAGCCCTGGGAGCCTCACCCAAGGCAGCCCCTCGTAGGTCGGCTTGAACGCCCCAGCCCAGAAAGCAATGGCCCAATTCTCCCTATCTTCCCCAACCTCGGTACAGAGCAGCCCGAGAAAGGTACGATTCCCGTTCAGCAGCGACAGGCTGCGGGGGATCAAAGCCGAAGGTCAGTACAGCCCCGCCACAGGAAGCGGCACGCTGCAGCCCTCACAGGAATTAGGTAGGCCGCCCGAAGGAGGGCGGCGCTGTACATAGGTGTTAGGTAATGATAAGTTAAGTTAGGTAATTGTAATGATAGTTTAAGGTGTGTAAAGTTTAAGATGATGGGGATGTTTAAAAGATAGTTTTCGAAGTCTGCCCAGTATGTGTGTTTTGTTTGAAAGCGGGGTCAAGGGATCCGCGCGTCCGTTTAATTAAGCCAGCACCTGTTGGGAGTCTGGCTACATCATCTTATCGAGTACAGAAACCAGGGATACGATGGAGAGGATTCTCGTGATGCTCGCGGCGATCGGGTGCGGGCTGGCCTACCGGGGCCGCACCAAGGGCGTCATCGTGTTCGGATGTTCCAGGGACACAGCCCCCATCACGACGGATGGGACGGGGAAGCGAGAGGTTGAGGAAACCGCCACATACTTCCACCAAGGGAGATGGCCAGGTTGGCTGGGAATGAATTCTACGGAATACTCCAGCAATTTCGGTTTCGCCTACCAAGAGACTTCGTTAATGTGCCCTCGGGTGAGGATCCTTGCACCCAGAGTCAGCGTTACCGTGGGAAAGAGGATCTGTTTGGTGTGTAATGGGAACGTACCATTAAGTAGATGGTGGTGGTTATGAAAGCTGGGGAAGGACATGAAGAACTCTACCATCGAGTGGGAACGACTGGGTAACAATACCCATCGGACAATTACAGGGACTCACGGACAATTACGTGTGTGTTGGGACAAATGGTGGGAACCAGATGAAGGGATATATGTCTGTATGTGGGGTTCGAAACGCGTCTGCCCCAAGGGCGTATCCATCTTTTTCCAGATGCAGTGGCAAGATGAAGGAAAGGGGATGAGATGGGATGTCAGCACTCGGGTGTGCGGAGCCCCATACTCCCCGATTCCAGTAAACGCCACTGAACTCATCACCCGCCCACGCAAGCCCCTGCCCACGATTCCGGTAGCACTAGCCCAGAAGGAAGGGTGCCCCACCACCACAAAGGGACCCGGGAATGGTCTAGTATTGGTACCCACCGGTCAGGTGCTGTACCAAGGGGTACACTACGTGGTGGCCTCAGTGATTTTAAACCTCACTGAGGTGCGATTGCCGGAGTGGTGTCCCCGGGAAACGGAACAATTGTACCAGGTACTGTTAACCCGAATGTTCAGACAATTTTACGAGTTTGACTTTGCCGACATCGACAAGGCCAAATTATACGCCACACCACAGGAAGTTTTGGATCGGGTAGGAAGGCAAAGAAGGGGTACAGTAAATGACATTTTCACTGCTTTTAACACCGGAACGTCTGTTGTCAACGCTCTAGACAACGTGGAGCTGCAGACACAGATCAATGGTTTAAAGGCCCAGTTAAGGAACATACTGACAAGCGAGAATAAGGTAGTGGGTTCTGAGCTACATGAGGACCAAGCCATTACACTACACTTAAAGGAAATAATTGCTGAGCTGGAGAAACAAGCTAGAACGGTAAATGCGCTCATTAAGGAGGATCGGAATGCGTCCGATCAGGCTGCGCAGAACGAGGCCTGTGTGCTATACGGGGCGTGGTTACTGGGCGAGGGCCGCAGTAATCTGGAGGATTTAAAACAAGGTGTGGTCCCGTCCTGGATCAGCAACAAGCACTTGCAAGCGCTCCACCCTTTTGACAACGCATTAAGCCCGTGCCAGCTCAGACTAGCTGCAGAAGCGTACCCAGTCCCAGTGGACTGCGGACGCTCAAACCACACTATCATGGGAATAGTGATAAGGATGCCGGTGTTGGGTCCCGCAGCAAAGCCCGCCCCGGTATACAGGGTGGAGAACATTGGAGTCATTCAGGGGGGTGCGCACATTCGTTACACAGTGGTCCCGCCTTATGTCATCAGATGGGAGCGTACGATGACAGGCACCGACCTCTCGGGGTGTCGTAGCCGGGGAGCACACATCATCCTGTGTCCCCAGCACTTGAATGCCATTTTGAAACCACAGTGCGGGTTCAGAGCTGCTAGCGCGAAGCCGATAAATTGCACCATGGAGGCAATGGCAAAGGACCATGTGCCCCCACAGGTGGCATATATCGGAGGTGGGACATACTGTGTCACCACTGCAGCGCCTCATTACCGCCACGGACAGCACGAGTGGTGTCCGGTCAGTGACAGCAGTTTCTGTTTCAAACCCAGGGCTGAAGTTCAAGTGGCACAACAACGGATTGTCCCCATTCCTGCACCCTCCACCATTCACCTCACTGTAAAAGAGAATTTCACGGACTTGTAGCGATTCGTTGCGCATTTTGGTTATGTCATTCCCCCTCTCCCCGAACACCTCACCAAGATTTTAAAAGCCGTTATAGTTTCACAGAAGCATTTCTACACACTGGAGCAGAAGACATTAGAGATAGGGAAGGACATATTGGACATAGTCACCCCACCATGGTGGGACCTGTTCACCAATATAGAGATCCCGGCCTGCATTAGAATAGCATCCCACATCCTAGTAGTGTGTCAGGTTTTAATTGTAATATTTTTATTGTTCGTGCATTGCAAGAGAGGCAAACGCCTCCAGAGGCATGAGAACACAGGAGAATGGAGAGAACGCTATGTACGAGTGGGGGAAGAGGACACCCCAGTGTAAGCGGCTAGTATTAAAAGTTAAAGCGGCCCTCCATTTTTGGATTTCAGCCACTGCATGATTTAAGTGTGTAATACGGTAATGTTATAGCCGTTGGTGAAGTTTTGTTTTGTTTGATTAATAAAAGGTGTGTGCAGGTGGTGCAAGGGGCATTGGCCCCCTTCACATCTGAATAACTGAATGTGTTATAGTATAAGGTAATACTGACTATGATTGTCCAACTGTACACAAGGTAATTTTTCTGAAATGGGAACTGCATGTGTCGTGAGGGTCATAGATAGTTAATTACTGGGAATGTTTGGACGTGAGGAATCAGGAAAATTTGCTCACCAAGGATTGTTGATACTTTAAGCAAGCTATCAGTATCACAGGGAGGACTGTAAGATTCGAAATTTTCAGGAATTCAATCACGCAACAAAACAGGGTTGATAAGACAGTTTATTGACCAAGAGAAAGCTTGTACAGAAAAACCTTTGATAAAAAGGGGCATACAAAATGGCCGCCGGACCTCGTGATCAGTTTCTGGGACCATTTGATTTCAGCTACTGCAAGCCAGACAGGCTTGTGGATTGAGGACAGTAAGCCCGCGAAAGCCAGTATCGGGAAACCGAAACTCAGGGAACTGAGCATACATATTAATTGGATTCTAAGTACAAGACAGTTTCAGTTAACAGGATGGGACCCATCAAGAAATGGGCGGACAATTGAATGAACACTTAAACCCATTTACTGTACAAAGGAAAGACCGTTTAACAGCCATCAAGGGCAATCTCCAGACTGATCAATATGCGAACCGAGTTACGGTGACAAAGTAAAAGACATTATCGGCTAGGAAGGCCAGTTAAGCTATCACCGGCTCCCGTTACAAGACAAAGCACCCCTGCAGAGATTTCTGCCCGCCAAAAATATTACAAAGACTGGACTATGATCTGGCGGGAGATAAGACTGTCCCGAAAGGGTATAACTATGGATTAAAAGGTCCATCGACACATTTTTCGGGGGTTCGCTATTCGCATCGCTTCACTTCAGATTCATCGCTTCGGAGTTCAGTACGCTTCGCTTCGGGAACTCGCTTCTTCTACCTCGGCAGCTTCGGAATTCGACCAGGACGTTTTCAGGACGTGGTCGGTGTTCAGCCAGGCAAGGCTCGGTGATGACGGGAAGACGACGAGGGTGGCCCGGGTACTGTTGTCGGGAGGTCATCGACGACCCAGGCCGAAGGAGAAGACACCCTCTGGAAAACCGCCGAGCCAGGCGGGAGCGAGAAATAAAAGGACACTCCGGGCCTAGCCCTCCTTGGCCTCGACACACCATTCGACCAGAAACTTTCGGACTCTCCCATGTGCATCCAGTTATTCAACAGGTTTCAACTGATCCAACCATGACGAGCGCTCATCGAGGCTGTATCTGCTGCCCCATCACCTGAGAGAGAAAGACTAGCTGCGCCAGAAGTTTCCAAATCCACGTGACGACGGAAAGCTGTGCCAAAAGGCTGCGAACCCCTTTTTCGCGATTCTGAGAGTGGTGAGCATGATCCCGAGTTCCTCAGGTCGAAACTTAGTTTAGGTATAGGGGAGGGAGTTAAGGGTAATCGTAATGAGTTTTCCCTTTTACGATGTGCCGTGTGTTCCCCATTTCCATAGAGTTACGTTTATAGATATGTGCATGCTTGTAGTTACATTAATCTGTGCTTATGACATGTATTTTATAATGCTGCAAACTGTTTCATAATAAAAGCATCCATTTCGTGCTATTCAACCTGGTCTATTGAGTCTTTCTCTGCACTACAGTTCCCTGCACCTAAGTCCAAGGTCTAGAACGGTAGGGGAGAGTGGGTCGAACCACTCAAGGGTAATTATTGCACGAAGCCTGGTAGGAGACCAGAAAGAGCAAGAGAAACCCCCTACATAGGGTAGATAGAGAGAAACTATTTCCGTTGGTTGGGAATTGTAGAACTAGGGGGCATAGTCCAAAAATTAGAGCCAGGCCTTTCAGGAGTGAAAAGAGGAAACACTCCTACACACAAAGGGTTGTCGAAGTCTGGAACTCTCTTCCGCAAACGGCAATTGGTGCTAGATCAATTGTTAATTTTAAATCAGAGATTGATAGCTTTTGGTTAATTAAAGGTATTTAAGGATATGGGCCAAAGGTGGGTATACGGAGTTATGTCACAGATCAGCCATGATCTCATTGAATGGTGGAACAGGCTCGAGGGGCTCAATGGCTTACTGCTATATTCCTAAGCATTTATATATGGTGCCCGCAAAGCACCCTGCGCTATGGGGAAATCGCTATTGTTGTGTATGTAATATGTGTGCTACTTTGAACCTATGGACAGGACTGCACTACTTGTAGGGCGTAGTGATACGCAGTACCACTCCTGGCCATAGGGGTATAAATAGTACTGTGGGTACTGATCTCCCCTCAGTTCCCGCCTGTGGGCATGAAGTAAAGACCTATGTATAGTCCCTACCTCCAACCAGTAAAGACCTGTTTGAGTTATACGTTTAAGTCTTTGTGTTAATTGTTCAGTACAATACACATACTTAACACTGGCGACGAGTCAGGTTCTTACCCTGCGGCAGTTGAAGAGAGGTTTCAAACATCACCACCCCACTAGGAGGGACAGGCTTTAGGACTCTGAAGCCTCCATCAGCGACTGAGCACTGGAGTGCAGCAGCCATCCTGACAGCTTCCAGCGACTGACAGAAGTCTGTCTGCAGTTTCCTTGTTCAACCTAGGTGGTGGGGTAAGCCGTGCAGCGTTGGCTGCAAAGACAGGGCTGGGGAAGTTGGAGAAGATAAGGGCGATCGCAATCCCTGATAAGAGCCGCGGTGAAACGCGCGAGCGGGTAAGCCAGAGCCCGGGAGGGAGCGAGCAAGAGCCGCGCGAGCGGGTGAGCCAGAGGCCGGGAGCCGCTTCAAGTGCGAGGCGCAGCGCGGGCCAGCGATCGGGACCAAAGATAAGGGCCGCACTCGGACTGAAAGGCGCGGCGGCTGCAGAAGCTCAAGGTGCGAGAGCCGCGGTGCACAGCGCGGGCTATCGATCGCGGCGAAGATAAGGGCCGCACTCGGGGGCTGAAGGGAGACGGCGTCGGGGGACGGGTGAAGACCGCCAAGCGCGGGAAAACCGCCATTTTGTGGGCGGAGGACGACAGCAAGAGCGGGAAGCCGCCATCTTTGATAACAAGTAAAGAAAATAAAATCTGAGAAATTGCAAATCTACAATGCCTAAACACGGGAATATTAGCACCTTTGATAGTGACCTCGAAGATTGGGCCATATATGTTGAAAGAGTAAAAAATTATTGTAAGGCCAATAAAATTCGTGACCAAGATAAAGCTCTAACATTATTAAATTTAATGGGTGCGAAGACATACGGGCAATTGAAACACCTGTTATCACCAGATGAACCGGCGGATAAGACGTTCGATGAGATTGTTACTGTCCTGAAAGATCATCTAAACCCCACGCCGCTGATGCTAGCGGAACGATTTAAATTTTACGACAGAAGGCAGCTACAGCATGAAAGCAATGCTGAATATTTGCTGGAATTGCGTAAATTAGCGAAATATTGCCAGTTTGGAACGGGACTGACAGATGCACTACGAGACAAATTTGTGTGTGGTTTATTTAAACAGGATACACAAAAGCGACTGCTCGAGGAGAATGAGCTGACGCTTGAGAAGGCGGTCACTATGGCAGCAGCACATGAAGCCGCAGCGAGAGGCACGGCAGTAATGCAGCTACGGTCACCGGAGCTCAGTGCACACAAATTGGGTGTGAGTTCTGGCAAATGTTATCGTTGTGGAAAGACAACGCATGATCAGAACCAGTGTTGGTTTAAAAACCAAGAATGTAGAACTTGTGGTAGGCTTGGACATATAGCTAGAGTATGCAGGTCAGGGAAGAAGACCAGCAACAAGAAGTCACCGCAAGGAAAATACGCAAAAGTACACAAGGTGGCCGAACAGGAGTCCGATTCAGACGCTAGCAGTAATGAACTGGCTGGCTTAAGCAGTATTGAACTGGCTAGCTTAAGGGTACTCAACGTTGGTAAGGGTGCAGACCTCCAGACAATTTGGGTTACTCTTCAGATAGAAGGAGTCCAAGTAAAAATGGAATTGGACACTGGATCGGCATTGTCGGTCATGAATAAGAAAGATTACAGAAGGTTATTCCAACATATTCCCCTACAGGATACGGAAATTATATTGACAACCTACACGGGGCAGAGAGTGTACCCCATCGGGACAATAAAGGTTGCAGTGGCCAACAAGGGCGAAGGAAGTCAAATAATGGACTTATATGTGCTACCGGAGGGAGGTCCACCACTACTAGGCCGGGAGTGGTTTAGAAACATAAATATGGACTGGCATTCGCTAAAAGCCATAAAGAGTGAGAACTCGGTGCAGATAATCAGCCCAGACTCTAGAACTGATGATGGTAAGACCAACCCATGTGCAAAAGACAAAGTTTCAGCACAGAATTCCACGGAGCAACAACAACATAGTTTAACAGAGAATTCTGAGTCTGTCAAGTCTACTGATATGCACATTTTTGAGGGACACTGGGCTCGAACTCACCTCCATTTCAAACTATAACAGCAATTAGAACAAATGATTCGCCGTTTTGAGCAAGAGATGAATGAAATAAAAAAGTTCTTTGTTACAGAGTGGGAGAATCTGGAAAGGCAACAGAAGCAACTGATGGAGAAAATGGAGCAGGAGCACACCAACCATCTGCGCGAGGAGGCCGAACGAATCAAAGCTGATTCAGGTTCTGAAGGTGCGTGCCATAATCTGGTGTCAGAAGAGTTAACGGTCAGCCAACTCCTTCATATGCTGAGGGACAAGACTCTGAAATGGGAAAAACTTGAACACGAGCTGCGATCTTCAAAGGAAAAGGGTTCGGAGCTCTCAAAAGTCATTGAGATGGCTGATGTGATGACACAGACTGAAACGACTGCAACAGAGCAGCCATTGGATGCCAAAAGTACGCTGACACACGTCAATGTAGAACAACAGACCGCTGAAACAGCTGCTCCGGTAGAGGGATTGCATAGTCCGATCAATCAATCTCCAGAGGAAGTTGAAGTATTAAAATCACAAATGAGGTCACTAGTAAACGACTTGCTGAAAGCCCAGAAAAAGCTGGAGGCAGAGGTACACATGAAGAAGTCTCTTCAGGAAAGATGTCTGGATTTGGAACAAGAGCTGGCTAATGTCCAGCTGGGTATGGAGGAAATAGAAGACCCTCTCGCTGGCCTAGATCAGGACTCCCACCATACAGAAATCATGGAGGAGCACCGAAAGTCTACGGAACATCGGGAGAAGGTGGCTCTACTACGGAAAAAGGAGGAAGAGAAGGAGGAACTGCGCATGCAGCTGGCAGCTGACAGTGGAGCCCAGAGAGTCTCCAAGAAGCAGAAAAGGAAAAGTCAAAACAGAAGATGACCCATCTGAACCATTATTACCTCTACCAGATCACACACGTGGTCCCTCCGAACGGAGCCAAATCAGTTCGGAAGTTCAAGCTGTTAAATCCATGAAAGGACTATTGAATGAGTAACGTGAACCGACTACACCACAGAGATTGAATCTGTGAACTGTTTTCCGCAGAGACTGAATCTGTGATCTGTTTTGACATGAAGTTATCTATGTATCTATGTTATTCTGTTATGTAAACCTGAAGTTATATATGTATATATGTTATTACGTTATGTTAAATGGGGAGATGACTGTAAAGCTAGGAAGGGAGGAATGTTGTGTATGTAATATGTGTGCTACTTTGAACCTATGGACAGGACTGCACTACTTGTAGGGCGTAGTGATACGCATTACCACTCCTGGCCATAGGGGTATAAATAGTACTGTGGGTACTGATCTCACCTCAGTTCCCGCCTGTGGGCATGAAGTAAAGACCTATGTATAGTCCCTACCTCCAACCAGTAAAGACCTGTTTGAGTTATACGTTTAAGTCTTTGTGTTAATTGTTCAATACAATACACATACTTAACAGCTATCATGGCAAAGTCAAGTGCATGCTCCATTTGCTTCTCTCTGGTCAGGGAGAAGACAATGAAGTCCCCTTTCCTGGTGTAAAGAGCTCCCGTCACCTCGCTTGTGCAGCAGTGGACAGTGAACTGTGAGATGTTACAGATGTTGCCTGCTCCAGCCTGGCAGGATCCTGACGCTCAGAAAGTCACCTGCACAGCCACTGGTAGCGCTGTCCTTGCCCTGGAGTGAGGCTGCAGGTCTGGCTGCAAGAGGTGGCAGACTTCTGTGAGCACCTCCTTCATAAATCGCAGATGCCTCAGACACTGCTCCTGGCTCAGGTTGAGGTAAGAGAATTGCTCTCGGAAGACCCTAGGTGGGTAAGGCCACCTGCTGAGAGCCCTCCCTCGGTGAGCAGCTTGTCCTCTTCTTTGCTGCCTCTGCTCCATCTCCCTGACATGTTGCAGGCCAAGGGGGATGACAACTAGAGCACCCATGACTGGGAGCAAGTAGTCTGACAAGAACCCTTGAATTCAGAAACAAGGGGCTCGATTTTACCAGCCCCGAGGAGGCGGGTTTGGAGGGGGAACTGCAGGCAAAATCAAAAATATTGGAAGCAGGTCCTGAACCCGCTTCCAACCCGCCTCCAATCAATCTTCCCGGTGGTCAGGTCCCCAATTTGCACAGGGACCCGACTCCTAGCGGCGGGAAGAGGATTATAGCCACTTAACTGCTTGTTAACAGGTAGGACAGAGATGAGGAGGAATTTCTTCACCCAGAGAGTGGTGAACCTGTGGAATTCTTTACCACAGAAGGCAGTTGAGGCCAATTCATTAAATATATTCAAGAAGGAGTTGGATATATTTCTTAAGGCTAAAGGGATCAAGGGATATATGGAGAAAGCAGGGACAGGGTACTGAATTTGGATGATCAGCCATGATCTCATTGAATGGCGGAGCAGGCTCGAGGGGCCGAATGGCCTACTCCTGCTCCTATCTTCTATGTTTCTTTGTAACAAAGATCTTCATTCTGTGGAAAATGGAATTATCTTTCCAAACTTTAGCACATCCACTCCACCAAGTGTTTTTGTGAAGGCTGTACACAGGAATTTAGAATACAAAAACAAAATCAGAGATAGGGAATTAACTGTATGAATAAATACCTATCAGCAACCATACTTGCTTTTCCTGTTTTCTCCCTGCTCGCCTGAAGGAGCTGAAGTACAGTTCTATAGGTGCTAATTGTCCTCCAGTGCCTTGTCCAAGTGTCTAAACAGCAAGTATTGGCAGGGAACTCAAGTATGAGGAGGCATCACTACACACAAGTACTTTTCCAGCAGAGCTCAAAACATAATAATCAAGAGCAGGGATCCTGGCAACAAACTAGGAACCTTGAGATCTTAGTGCTGCAGCAGGGACCAAAGAAGTTTGTCCTTGTGAACCAGTTAGATCCATACTATGGAGCCTCGTGACTAACATATAAAGTTTAATCCATGTTCCAATTAATTTGCCAATATTTCAAGCTGCTGCTGTTCACATATTTTGAGATGCTGATGGAGGATTTAGCCACAAACAGTGTTAAGGATAGTTCATTTCCAAATCTCCAAGTCATGAAATTCAAATAGGACAAGTAAGAAAGTAAGAAATATAATTACCAATAGAGCCAAGTTGCCAAGGTCATCGGCCGCAGATTGGGCACTCATCCAACAGCATTAAAAAGAAAATTAATTGCTGGAAATGAGAGATAAAGACAGAAAATGCTGGAAGTGTGTAGCAGGTAAATTCGTGTCTGAAGGAGAAAGACTGGTTAATGTTTGAGGAGAACCCTGTATCAATACATCTTTCAGATGCTGACAGGCCTGCTGTGAATTTCTAACAGTTTGTTTCCACCTTGACACATTAGTCTGATAAGAATTTCTGTTCACACTGAATTGCCTTTCTGGTGCTCTCTTTCTTAGACTTCTTGGTATCTTCATTCTTAAAGGGAGGCTTAAAGATTCTCACCTCTTAAAAAAAAAAGTAATGTCAGTGATTTGGATAATCTCAGAATTTAGTTTATTTAAGTTAACAGCATGATGATTCTAAAAATATCAAGTGTATTCCAGCCCAAAGAAGAATCAACACATTATGCAGATAAAAATTAGAAAAAGAAAACTTGCATTTAAGTATATATTTCAGCCAGGAAAAATATAAGTCAATTTACTTATCTTTCCAGTTAGGCAAAACCTAAAAGTAACTGCCTCCTGACAACAAATTTGTACGAGCTCCTGGCCAAACTGGTTGCAATCAGGTTTAAAAAAAATAAACACTTTTAATATTATAACGAAGAAAACACATTCAATTTACGTGGTGGGTTTTTCACAAGAGGTTTAGGCGTCCAATCCTCATCCGAGCCACTCGATTCATACACACGAGGTAGGCACCCCCTGCTACGTCTTGACATGAATGCTGGCTTTGGTACATTCAATCCTGTGAAAATTAAAATATTCCAATCATCTACAGTTGGTAATTGCCTGTATTTAACTTACTGATGTAAGGCATCTGTTGAATCTAACCACTTTAGAATAATATCAGGTAAGAGCAGTACAGAGGCTTTCCTTTCATTGATGGCATCTGGATTTAAATCCAACTCGGACTGATCAGATGAAAAGGAGCTTTTATGTTATGCTGGGGTGCTGGGAGCACAGCACTCAGACCCTGGACCTCGAAGAGTTGTCTTTTCACAGTTCTTCTTTAGTACTATGTCACTGATCCCTGTTGCACCCATTGGAGAGTCCGAAGGAAGGAGCTTTACATTTGTGACAGCTGATGGTCACTCACAGGACCAAGGGAAAGGCAGGGCAGTGATGGCATCTGAGATGCAGAGTTCACCTCCCTTATTCCAATATTTATTGATTTTATTCTTGGTTTAGTGTTTAATGATAATTTAATGGTTTAGCACAAAGAATGGGGGAAAAGCCACACTGGATGGAGACCAGTCAAGTTTTTTCTAAAGGGAACAAAAATGTAATCCTTATTTTCCTTCCAGTTTCACTCATTTCTACATAAAGTAAAACAGAACAGTACACTTCTCTCCAGTGCGACTGGTTTCACACAATAACTCTGCTTTTGCTACCTCCAGTGACAGTGTCACTGTGCGATACTGTAAATGCATTGAACATCAATGTGCTTATGATGCCACTACATATAGCAACCCTTTTTTAATTGATTCACGGGAGTTGGGCATCACTGGCAAGGCCCGCATGTTTAGCCCATCCCTAATGGCCCTTCAGAAGGTGGTGGTGAGCCGTCATTTCAGAGGGCAGTTAAGAGTTAACCACATTGTTGTGGGTCTGCAGTCACATATAGGCCAGGCCGGGTAAGGATGGCAGATTTCCTTCCCTAAAGGACATTAGTGAACCTGATAGGTTTTTATGACAATCTGGTAGTTTCATGGTCACCATTACTGACACCAGCTTTTTATTCCAGATTTATTTAATTAATTGAATTTAAATTCTCCAGCTGCCATCATGTGATTTGAATTCATGTCGCTGGATCATTAGTCCAGGGCTCTGGATTACTAGTCCAGTAATAGAACCACTATGCAACCGTAACCCTAACCAGGGCAATCCCTCCCTTTATGAATGGGAGCATTGAGTTGTGGGCACATTCTCCATTCAGGGCAATTTCTACACAAATATGTTGCCAGGCTGTGTCTAGCAACTAGTTCTAAAGTTTAAACTCATGGTAATAAGGGGTAACTGGGGGCCACTGAATATGGCTTTGTGCTCCCTATGAACACCATCATCTCATTGAGATAAATCATTGCTTTTGATTGCAGTGTAAAATCTCCAATATCTATTGGAAATCAGTTAATGGAGATTGTGTTGCAGGGTTGGTTTGGAAACTCTTCTCTCAGGGAAGGGAAAATGAAAGGGAAAAGTGTACGTATTCTATCGCCTGGTTCAAAACAGCAACGACTTGTGCCTAGAATGGCACTCAATCGCCATTTTAGCGACATTGCCTGGGAGGATTAGAAGGATTGGAAGGAATCCCAGAATCAGAATACTATCAGGCTCTCCAAATAGCTTATTTGGTAAAATGTACTGTCTAATAATGGAACAGGGTCAGAAAGACCAGAAAGACCCAGGTTTGATGGGTGGCCTGCGCAGTTAGCTCATCTCAGCCACAGTGACAACGGAAATGTTAAAAGTGGCCTCACTTTGGGTTAGGAAGGGGTAAAAATATCAGTCAGGAGTTTCACTCTTGGTCACTATCCAGTTTTTCTGCTGAAAAATATAGGAATGATGTGATTGCTTTGGAGAGGGTGCAGAGGAGATTCACCAGGATGTTACCTGGGCTGGAGCGCGTCAGCTATGAAGAGAGACTGGACAAGCTGGGGTTGTTTTCCTTGGAGCAGAGAAGGCTGAGGGGGGACCTGATTGAGGTGTACAAAATTATGAGGGGCATAGATAGGGTAGATAGAAAGGAACTTTTTCCCTTAGTAGAGGGGTCAATAACAAGGGGGCATAGATTCAAGGTAAGGGGCTGGAGGCTTAGAGGGGATTTGAGGAAGAACTTTTTCACCCAGAGGGTGGTTGGAATCTGGAACTCACTGCCTGAAAGGGTGGTGGAGGCAGAAACCCTCGCAACATTCAAGAAGCATTTGGATGAGCACTTGAAATGCCAGAGCATACAAGGCTACGGACCAAATGCTGGAAAATGGGATTAGATTAGACAGGGCTTGATGGCCGGCACAGACGCGATGGGCCGAAGGGCCTCTTTCTGTGCTGTATAACTAAAAAAAAAAATTTTTTAATGTGTGCTAGTCAGATGAAGGCAGGTTCAGGATCAGCGTTGCTGTCCATCAACTCTCAGACAGGATTTTTTGCTTCAGCAGTCCTGACCCTCATAAGGAGCGTATATTGGGAAATTCTGGACCTCAGCCAATAACTTTACAGCCATTAAATTAATATTCAGAGTATCACAGGCCGAGGATACTGGATTTCCTGATATGTGTTCCTAATGTGTGCAAGCAGTAGTGAAATGGAAAATCACAGCCAAAATGTCTGACCTCATATGAGGAGAATATCCACTTGGGTGCAATATTGGAAGGAACGTGTGCCAGTACGTATCAAAGTGTTCAGGAGAGGAAGGGAGAAATGTAGAAAGGAATTTTTAAAATGGATTCAGTACAAACCTTTTGCGAGCATGGCTTCATAGTTCCGCTTCACATTCTTGTAACGGATCTCTTCCCATTCACTCAGCTCTGCCCATTCATCTTTGGAAAAATGAACGGCAATGTCTTTAAACTTGTCTATAATCTGAAAACATAAAATGAATGTGATTCCTGATACATCTAGGCATCAAAATCTGTAATCTCCACAAAGTAAAGTTCTACAAATGTGGGATTAGCTGCCCAGTCAGATCTGCCATTCTTTACAAGAATATCCTGCATGTCACTAGAGTGTGCTGGCACTAATCGCTGGTAGAAAATCACATAAAGGGCAGCCTCGCTACAAAACACGTCAATGTCATGATGGTGTGGTTGTTGTCCATATGATCTTTGTACTATGGCACACTAAAAATAAAGCTGGACAAGCCCAACTATCAGTTCATTTGACCCAAAAAGCCTGCCTGGTAGAGAAGGATATGATACACTTCTTTCTTGCCAGGCTCTGAGGGAAAAGAGTAGTAGCCAGCTCATATGCCAGGATGAATCTTCAGTAGTCATCTTCGAGAGGGAAGCATCTGTCACCAGCTATATTTGAGAAGGAAGTGGCTACAGCAGAAACCTTTAGAGAAGGTTTTGATGCTCCAATCATCTTCAATTCCAGAGCAGAGGCCCAGCCCACCTCTACCAGCTGGCCCAATGGAGATGGATGAAGAGACCATGGACTGTAGTGATCAATAGCATGTCATTCTATAGTGGACACTAGGTGGAGCTGTGTAGAGCTGTATATAGCTGTATGTTTAAGACTACATTACCCATGAGGCACTAGGTTACCCAGAAGGCAACAGTCAAGATGGCAGCCTGCACACAGGAGCACACATGGAAGCCTCTACAGATACTGCACCTAGAGAACGTGTACTGAATAAATAACTAGCTAGAAGCTAGCTGTGTTCATAATAAGAATGTCTAGTTATTAATGAACATAACATGGACAACACAAGTTCTGCTGAAGAGGTATCACAACAACAAAATTGTATTTATATAGCTCATTTAATGTAGTAAAACATCCCAAGCTCCTTCACAGGAGCATTGTTAATCAAAATTTGACACCGAGCCACATAAACAGATATGAGGGCAGAGCTTGGTCAAAGAGGTAGGTTTTAAGGAGCTTCTTAAAGGTGGAAAGAGAGGTAGAGAAGCGGAGGGGTTCAGGGAGGGCAATCCAGAGCTTAAAGCTTTGGTAGCTGAATGCACAGCCGCCAACGGTGGAGCAATTAAAATTGGGGATGCTCAAGAGGCCAGAATTAGAGGAGTGTAGATGTCTCTGAAGTTTGTGGGGCTGGAGGAGATTACAGAGATAGGGAGGGGTGAGGCCATGTAGGGATTTGAAAATAAGCATGAGAATTTTTAAGTCATGGCATTGCTTAACAGGGAGCTAATGTAGATCAGTGAACACAGGGGTGATGGGTCACCGGGACTTGGTCCCAGTTAGGACACAGGCAGCAGAGTTTTGGATGACCTCAAGTTTGAGGAGAGTAGAAAGTGCAAGGCTGGCCAGGCGTACGTTGAATAATCAAGTCTAGAGATAACAAAGGCATGGATGAGGGTTTCAGCAGCAGATGAGCTGAGGCAGGGGCAGAGTCGGGCGATGTTCCAGAGGTGGAAATAGGCGGTCTTAGTGATGCCGCAGATATGTGGTCAGATGGTCATCTCGGGGTCAAATATGAAACCAAGATTGCGAACAGTCTGATTCAGCCTCAGACAATTGCCAGGGAGAGGGATGGAGTCAGTGGCTAGGGAATTGAGTTTGTTTCGTGGACTGAAGGTAATGGATTTGGTCTTCCCGTGATTTAGTGGGAGGAAAGTTCTGCTCATCCAATACTGGATGTTGGACGGCAGTCTGACAATTCAAAGGCTGTGGAGGGGTCGAGAGAGGTGATGGTGAGGTAGAGCTGGGTGGCGTCAGTGTACATTTGGAAACTGACACTATGTTTTCGGATGATGTTGCCGAGGGGCAGTTTGTCGATGAGAAATAGGAGGGGGCCAAGCATAGATTCTTGGGGGGCCATCAGAGGTAATAGTGTGGCAGCGGGAAGAAAAGCCATTGCAGGTGATTCTCTGGCTATGATTAGATAGATAAGAATGGAACTAGGCGAGTGCAGACCCACCAAGCTGGATGACGGTGGAGAGGCGCTGGAGGAGGATGCTATGGTCAACCGTGTCAAAGGCTGGAGACAGGTCAAGAAGGACGAGGTGAGCTAGTTTACTTTTGTCATAGTCACATCGGATGTCACAAATAATAAAGTACTTAGAATGACAAATAGAACACCTTCAGTCCAAGAACACAAAGGAAGCCCTGGTGTAATCTGAGTCTCTTCACACAAAAGTTACATCAGTATCTAAGTAATTGCGTAGTTATGGAGACAAGAACTTTCCTGGGGCTGTCTGATACAAGGCAGCTACAAACATTAGGGCTCTGTATTAGTTCGACGATGTCTCAATTAATAGAGAATCTGAAATTCCAGGAACTTGTTCGCCTGTTGACATGGTGCTAGTAACAGCTTTATAAGGACTACAAGACAGACAGGAATTTCACACAAGCATAGCTAAATAAAGGTATAAAAACACCATTGTGTGCTGGTATCTAGGACCCTCAAAACTAAACCTGAGGGAGTTGTAAGTGGCAAAGCTAAATGTTATTCAAAATAAGTATCCTTTAGGTCAACTGTGCCCAGCCTGCATTGTAAACTTGCTCTGTAAGGAACTTTTTCATAAGTTTAAGAGCTAAGATTGGGCTGAAACGTTCTGGGATGTTTTTTTGGCAGGGCAGGGAGGGGGTGCAACTGAGTAGAGAGCATTTGCTTCTTGATGGAGCAAACCTCCTCAATTATCAGTTGACAGAAGACTGTATCTTGGCCACCAGTATTGTCATAGCGAATGCTGCCTCAGAGATGTTTGAAATTAGTTCAGAGTAGGAACCAGGTTAACAATGCTTGCTGCACACTCATAAATAAAGGTGTTGATAGAATAACTCCCACACCAACCAAAATCAGCTCCCGTCATTCAGAATGTACTGAGCGCACTCAATCCCCTCCCCAGACTCTAGATCATGAAAGCACAGATGCCCCTCAGGTGTTGTAAAGAGCAGACTGACAAAAGGTGCCCATGAAATGGCAATACAAGACACAGAAAGGAAGTAAGCTTGTGAGGATCTTGCACTTCAACAGTGCAGAGTTCACCATTCAGTAGAAGAAACCAGTCAGTGGGACCTGAGAGTTGAATGGGATGTATTCCCAAGTCATAAGCTTCTGCTGGGATCCAATGGCCCAACATTGGTCAGTCTGACAATGTGGAGCTCTCTAGGGGCAATCAAAGGCCCAGCCTTGAATATCTATGACACCGGGGAGAATCATTTACAGTCAAGATTTGCATATATGACATCCTCAGGATGAGACCAAAAGTGTGATTGTCTATTTAAGGGCACTGTCTTGATGAAAGATCTGTTGGGGTCAAAGTCTTTGTACAATTCTATCATTCTGAGAGCCTGGTTCTTGAAGACATAATTAAGAACAAATCCACTGGCATCTTTTTTGTCCAGTGAAGACAATGACATTTGTTCCAAGGGCACAGGCACTCTTTATTAGGAGCAGAGTAATCATTATTATGGCATCATGATGTTGAAATGTCTTGAAGGGTTGTCTCACAAGACCTTCTACAACCAATTGTGGTGTTAACATGCGCCAGAGGATGTCTGGAGAGGCAAAACAAAATGGCTAAAAATGCTTCCACTCACCACCACTTTTTAAAATTATTCTTCCTCTCTTTCTTTAAGTGCACATGCTCATTCCACAGCCAATTGTAACCAAATAACCTACAGCAGGATTTCGGTACTTGTTTTTGAGCGATTAAAGGACACCCACAGTGAATGCCTCCGATTCCTCTCAGCTCAGTGCGACATTATTCACACTCACCTGAACGTCATGGTCGAGATCAGTCTCGTAACTTCAAGGAATACAAGAACAGGAATAGTCCACTGAGCATGTTGTTAAGTATGTTAGATCCGACCCTTTAACCTCATTCATGTTTTGCCACTATCACCATTCACTTAATATCCTGATAACCCAAGAATCTATCACCTTTTAAATAACTGAATCAATGGCCTCCTGTGGTAGTGCGTTTCACATTCCCATAACATTTTGCTTCAAGAATATTTTCCTGGATTAACTTTTCAATAGCTTAGTTTTAGTTTTAAATTTATGTCCCTTTCTTACAGATTTCACGATCAGCAAAATTACTTTTGGAAATAATCTATCTTGTCAATTCCCTTTTTAATTATTACACAGGATGTGGTCAATGCTGACAAAACCATCTTTAATGCCCATCCCTAGTTGCCTTGAGAAGATGGCGGTGGACCTTCTTTTAAAACACCTCGATCAGATCACTCTTCATGTTTCGGAAGATTTGCTCAGTCTCTGATCAGACATAAGGTACTAAATGGAACAGGAAAGACAAAACCACAGCAGTACTTTCAGTTAAATTGTCACAACAAGACTAGGATAAACCTGGTAAAAGAGAAGTTCAGAACGAAGGTCACAGCAGGAATTATCAGTACCTGAAATGGTCGCCTGGGGAGGGTAGTAGAGGCAAAAAACAAAAATGAATTAATTTAAGCAGTTAGATATTGTGATAAAGGAATCTTAAGTTTCTACTGGAAGGATAAGTTCGATGGGCCAAATGGTCTCCCTGATCAATATTAATGTTAGTGATCCAATCTAAACACTGGGGAACTCAGCCACTCCCTACTGACAGTATTAATGTGATTGGTATCTTTTGGGACTGAGCAGCTGAATCTTCCCCATCTCAAGTTGCAAACAATACATTTCTCCAGCATTTTCTTTCTGGTTTCCATTTGAAATCTCCCCTCATCTCACCTCCGATTTGCTCTTCTCAGACATGGCCTTGCCCTCTTCAGTATCTTCCCTGTCACTCTGAGTTTTGCCCATCCCTTCCTGAGGTTGGCCACCTTATTTACTCAACTTTTCCCTCGGATTTTTGTGCCCTTCTCGATCCCTCAGTCTTTTCAATGGTTTTGCCCCCGGGGTCGATTATTTCTTCCTTTTTCTGTCACCTCACGGGGCTAAAATGAAGCCCAATCTGAGTGAAAGACTTCCCTGTCAGCAGCAGTGTTTAGTTTATGTGGCACTAATATCTGAAGCGGTCTTTTCTTCTGACTTTCCCTCAGACTAACAGGACCTGAGTCTCTTTCTGACTAAAAGTAACCCTGCCAGCTCCTGGTTTTCCCTCAGAATATTTTTGTTATTTTTCTCGTTCAGAAATGATTTTTGACCGGATTTTTTTTTGTAGCTACAAATCCCTCAGCATTTGGTCTAAAAGTGTGCAATGAGTGAGAATGTGCTTTCCCGCCCTGTGAAAGGCCCGCCCAACCTCCTGCACCCTCCCGCTTGCTGCCCGCTGCCCAGCAACGCCGCCTCTATTTATAGCCCCGCCTCCCCCCGGGGGCGGGGCCGACAGAAGGGCGACACGTGGGCGGCGCTACGGCCAATCAGAGCGCTGCGGCTGAGGGTTGAGCAGGGCGCGAGCGCCGGCGTGAGGAGACAGCCCGCCTCACGCGCCCAGGGAGGCTGAGCGCGCGCCCTTTGAACCAAGGCCCAAAGACAAAGGGCGGGAATAAGACCCCGCGGGGCCTCGTGTTTCCTTCGCATCGTCAGGCGCGGCCCGGGTGAGCGGAGCGACTGTCCACCACCTTGCTGAAGGAGTTTTCCCCGGCGACAGACCCGGGTTACACTGGCAACTGGCCGCCATCTTGGTGAAGGAAGGCGGGACTTGTCCCCGCGCCGCCAAATGCAAAGTTTAAGCATGCCACTCAAGCCAAAATCAACAGTCATCAATTGCTTAAACTATCGTGATCTGAGACTTCTCCCCACCCCGCCTTGCACCGTTGCCAAGTTTATGCGCTTGTGTATGGGCCAACCAGTCCCCATAGCAACGGGGTGCACTTGTGCGACGTGCAGATGGGATTCAACGTTCCAATTGTGAGTTTAGCAGCAGCACATTTAAGTGAGACCTGCAAAGAAATGCCACTTTCGGTTAACAAACTAGCCCAAAAATTAGGCACCTGCCCAAAGCCATTTTTCCCCACACAGCAAGAAAAAACCTAACCTAATTGTCTTGCCAAATCTGGCAACACTGACCCCAACCTAGTGCCATCAAATCCCAGGCTCATCCACTCCACACTACAACGTCCAGGTTGCTTGTCCCTATATTACTAAAACCAAGGACCTCCCCCTTACCACTGCTGCTAATCAATTAGGTACCGACTACTATCTTGCTGTGTATCCTGGAATTTTAAAAAAATTAAAAATTGAGAGCATAGGTAAAGGTACATATAATAAAGAACACTGTTTTATAGTTTTTCATGGAAAGCTGCAAATTCAATCCCCAAAGTACTGGTAAAAATCCCAGAATACCATGTAATGAAATCACTCTTTGACTTATTTATTCACTAAGTTGGTGTCTCTGATATACTACATGGCATACTATCTCTGTTGTTAAAAAACTCTGATTCACTTTGAGCAACACCAGAGAAATGGAACAGGAGTAGGCCTGTTAGCCCCTCGAGCCTGTTCTGGCATTTAATGAGATAATGGCTAATCTGTGACCTAACTCCATACACCTGCCTTTGCCTTTGGAGGTGGGGGTGTTCCCATGCTCCTGCTACCCTTGTCCTGCTAGGTGGGAGAGGTCGCTGGTTTGGGAGGTACTGCCAAAGAAGCCTTGGCGAGTTGCTGCAGTGCATCTTGTAGATGGTACACACTGCAGCCACGGTATGCCGGTGGTGGAGGGGGTGAATGTTTAAGAACATAAGAACATAAGAAATAGGAGCAGGAGTAGGCCAATCGGCCCCTTGAGCCTGCTTCGCCATTCAGTAAGATCATGGCTGATCTGATCCTAACCGCCAATCTACTATCACAGAACCATCTCCTGAATCTAACAGAATTAGACACACGAAATAGGAGCAGGATCAGGCTACACGGCCCCTGGGCCCGCTCCGCTACCCACAGGGCCATGTCCGATCCGAACCTAGACTCATGTCCAAATTCCTGCCCGCTCCCCGTAACCCTTAATTCCCTTTACTTCTAGGAAGCTGTCTATTTCTGTTTTAAATTTATGTAATGATGTAGCTTCTACAGCTTTTTGGGGCAGCATATTCCATGAACCTACCACCCTCTGAGTGAAGTAGTTCCTCCTCATCTCAGTTTTGAAAGAGCAGCCCCTTATTCTAAGACTATGCCCCTTAGTTCGAGTTTCACCCATCATCGGGAACATCTTCCCCGCATCCACCCGATCCAACCCCTTCACAATCTTATATGTTTCAATAAGATCGTCTCTCATTCTTCTGAACTCCAATGAGTAGAGTCCCAATCTACTCAACCTCTCCTCATATGTTCATCCCCTCATCCCCGGGATTAACCGAGTGAACCTTCTTTGTACTGACTCGAGAGCAAGTATGTCCTTTCTTAAGTACGGACACCAAAACTGTACGCAGTATTCCAGGTGCGGTCTCACCAATACCTTGAACAACTGAAGCAATACCTCCCTATTTTTATATTCTATCCCCCTAGCAATGAAAGCCAACATTCCATTGGCCTTCTTAATCACTTGCTGCACCTGCATACTAACCTTTTGAGTTTCGTGCACCAGGACCCCCAGATCCCTTTGTACTTCAGAACTTTAAAGTTTCTTGCCATTAAGATAATAACTTGCTCTACGATTTTTCCTGCCAAAGTGCATAACCTCACACTTTCCAGTATTGTATTCCATCTGCCAAATCTCTGCCCACTTACTTAGCCTGTCTATGTCCCCTTGCAGGTTTTTTATGTCCTCCTCACTCACTACTTTCCCTCCCATCTTAGTATCATCTGCAAACTTTGATATGTTACACTCGGTCCCCTCCTCCAAATCGTTAATATAGATTGTAAAGAGCTGGGGACCCAGCACTGACCCCTGCGGAACACCACTAGTTACTGATTGCCAGTCTGAGAATGAACCATTTATCCCAACTCTCTGCCTTCTGTTAGATAGCCAATCCTCTATCCATGCCAGAATATTACCCCCAATCCCGTGATTTTTTATCTTAAGCAATAATCTTTTGTGTGGCACCTTGTCAAATGCCTTTTGGAAGTCTAAATACACTACGTCCACTGGTTCCCCTTTATCCACCCTATATGTTACTTCCTCAAAGAACTCCAGCAAATTTGTCAAACATGACTTCCCCTTCATAAAACCATGCTGACTTTGTCCTATTAAATTATGATTATGCAAATGTCCTGTTACTGTCTCCTTAATAATGGACTCCAAAATTTTACCTACCACAGATGTTAGGCTAACCGGTCTATAGTTTCCAGCCTTCTGCCTACTGCCCTTTTTAAATAAGGGTGTTACATTGGCAGTTTTCCAGTCTGCCGGGACCTTTGCTGAGTCCAGGGAGTTTTGGAAAATTATTACCAATGCATCCACAATCCCTACCGCCACTTCCCTCAAGACCCTAGGACATAAGCCATCAGGTCCAGGTGATTTATCCGCCTTGAGTCCCATTATTTTACCAAGTACCACTTCCTTAGTGATTTTGATCGTGTTTAGCTCCTCCCCCCCCCTATAGCCCCCTGTTTGTCCAGTGTTGGGATATTCTTAGTGTCCTCTACTGTAAAGACTGATACAAAATATTCATTCAGTGTTTTTGCCATCTCCATATTTCCCACCATTAATTTCCCGGTCTCATCTTCTAAGGGACCAACATTTACTTTAGCCACCCTTTTTCTTTTTATATAACTATAAAAACTCTTACTATCTGTTTTTATATTTTTTGCTAATTTACTTTCATAATCTATCTTCCCTTTCTTAATCAATCTTTTTGTTATTTTTTGCTGTCTTTTAAAGTTTTCCCAATCCTCTATCCTCCCACTAGATTTGGCTACCTTATATGCCCTTGTTTTTAGTCAAATACTATCCTTAATTTCTTTACTTAGCCACGGATGGCTGTCTTTTCTTTTACACCCTTTTCTTCTCAGTGGAATATATATTTTTTGGAAGTTGTAAAATAACTCCTTAAATGTACACCACTGATCATGTATCGTCTTACCCTTTAATCTATTTTGTCAATCCACTCAATTCCGCTCTCATACCTTCATAGTCTCCTTTATTCAAGCTTAGCAGACTTGTTTGAGATCCAACCTTCTCACCCTCTAATTGAATATGGAATTCAACCATGTTATGGTCACTCATTCCAAGGGGATCCTTTACTAGGACATTTTTAATTAATCCTGTCTCGTTACACAGGACCAGATCTAAGGTTGCTTGCCCCCTGGTCGGTTCAGTTACATACTGCTCAAGAAACCCACCCCTAATACACTCAATGAACTCATCCTCAAGGCAGCCCTGCCCAATTTGATTTGTCCAATTAATATGATAGTTAAAATCCCCCATAATTATAGATGTTCCCTTATTACAAGCCTCAACTATTTCCTGATTGATATTCCGTCCAACAGAGTTGCAACTGTTCGGAGGCCTATAGACTACGCCCACTAGCGTTTTTTTCCCCTTATTATTCCTTACCTCCACCCAAACTGTTTCATTATCCTGATCTTTTGACCCAATATCATTTCTCTGTATTACAGTGATTCCTTCCTTTATTAACATAGCCACCCCACCTCCCCTTCCTTCCTGCCTGTCCTTCCTGATCGTGAAATAACCTGGTATGTTTAATTCCCAGGCATTGTCACCCTGCAGCCATGTTTCTGTAATGGCCACAAGATCATAACCATATGTAGTTATTTGTGCCATTAACTCATCTATTTTGTTACGAATGCTACGTGCATTCAGATAGAGAACTTTCAAATATGTTTTGTGACACTTAGTTCCTGCTTTTGCCCTTTTTATTACTTTACCTTTTACTCCATACCTTCTGCCCCTTCCTGACACGCTCTGGTTTTTAATTTCCCCACTGCTACCTAAGTCTATGACCTTCTCCGTTGTCATTTTTATTATTTGCCCTCTAGGAACCTCCCCCCCACTAGTTAGTTTAAAGCCCTCTCTACAGCCCTAGTTATATGATCCGCCAGGACTCTAGTCCCAGCACTGGCCAAGTGAAGCCCATCCCAATGGAACAGCTCCCTCCTGCCCCAGTACTGGTGCCAGTGTCCCAGGAAGCATAACCCATTTCTCCCACACCAGTCTTTGAGCCACGCATTTAACTCTCTAATTTTATTTGTCCTAGCCAAATTTGCTTGTGGCTCAGGTAATAATCCAGAGATTATTACCCTTGAGGTTCTGTTTTTTAATTTGACCCCTAGTTGCTCATACTCCTTTAACAGAACCGGCTTCCTAGTCCTATCTACGTCGTTTGTACCAACATGGACCACGACAACTGGATCCACCCCCTCCCACTGCAAGTTTCTTTCCAGCCCAGAGGAGATGTCCTTAACCCTGGCACCGGGTAGGCAACACAGCCTTCGGGACGCTCGCTCTCGGCTGCAGAGAACTCTATCTATCCCCCTAATAATACTATCCCCTACCACTACAACATTTCTAGTTACTCCCCCCTCTTGAATGGCCCCCCGTTCCACGGTGCTGTGGCCAGGTTGCTCATCCTCCCTGCAGTCCCTGCTCCTGTCCCCACAGGGAGTAAGAACCTCGAACCTGTTGGACAAGAGCAAGGGCTGCGGCTCCTCCAGCTCTACCTCCTGGATCCCCATACCTGCCTCACTCATAGTCTCACCGTCCTGTCCCTGACCATGGGCTACATCTGAATTAATTAACTTCATAGGTGTGACCACCTCCTGATACACAGAGTCCAGGTACTTCTCCCCCTCCCTGATGTGTCGCAGTATCTGAAGCTCAGACTCCAGCTCATCAACACGGAGCTGGAGTTCCTGTAGCAGCAGACACTTGTCACAGACGTAATCACCGTGAGCCTCAACGGGGTTCACCGGCTCCTACGTCTCGCAACAGTAACACATCACCTGCTCCATTCTATGTAATTAATTGCATTTTTTATTGTTAGTTATGGACACCCTCTGCCCGATTTTAGATGCTAGTATCCCCTTTAATTAATTGGATTTAAATTCAATCAATCCCTCTAGTTACACCAGTTAAATGGTTTACCAACAGTCACTCTGCACCAGAAAGGCCTTATTAACTACAACCCACAGAGTTAAAGTTTGAAAAGAGCACCTAACACCCCACTTACCCTAACTCACACTTACCCAAACTCACAGCACTCTTTGATGACTTGCACTCAGTGCTTGCTCGCACTAGGACTGGTCTTTTTATACTGTTTGTTTGTTTGCAGCCAAATGAGTCACCCCTGCTTATTGGTTAGAAAACTGGTTTCCACTGCCTGCTGTGCCAATTTACTCCTACTGCAGTGTAACCTTGTTTTACTCTTCTTAAACCAACAGAATCCCAAATATTTAACTTTTCCCCTTTACTTAAACTGCTTAAGTAATCTTATCAAGAATGATTTAAAGAGAAATAACAATTAAAGAACTCTCACACTTACCCAAACTCACAGCACTCTTTGATGACTCACACTCAGTGCTTGCTCGCACTAGGACTGGTCTTTTTATACCGTTTGTTTGTTTACAGCCAAATGAGTCACCCCTGCTGATTGGTTAGAAAACTGGTTTCCACTGCCTGCTGTGTCAATTTACTCCTACTGCAGTGTAACCTTGTTTTACTCTTCTTAAACCAACAGAATCCCAAATATTTAACTTTTCCCCTTTACTTAAACTGCTTAAGTAATCTTATCAAGAATGATTTAAAGAGAAATAACAATTAAAGAACTCTCGCACTTACCCAAACTCACAGCACTCTTTGATGACTCGCACTCAGTACTTGCTCGCACTAGGACTGGTCTTTTTATACTGTTTGTTTGTTTACAGCCAAATGAGTCGCCCCTGCTGATTGGTTAGAAAACTGGTTTCCACTGCCTGCTGTGCCAATTTACTCCTACTGCATAGAGTCATAGAGTTATACAGCACAGATAGAGGCCCTTCGGCCCATCGTGTCCGTGCCAGCCATCAAGCCCTGTCTAATCTAATCCCATATTCCAGCATTTGGTCCATAGCCTTGTATGTTATGGCATTTCAAGTGCTCATCCAAATGCTTCTTAAATGTTGTGAGGGTTCCTGCCTCCACAACCCTTTCAGGCAGTGAGTTCCAGACTCCAACCACCCTCTGGGTGAAAAAGTTCTTTCTCAAATCCCCTCTAAACCTCCCGCCCTTTACCTTGAATCTATGCCCTCTAGTTATTGACCCTTCTACTAAGGGAAAAAGCTCCTCAGTATCCATCCTATCTATGCCCCTCATAATTTTGTACTCCTCAATCATGTCCCCCCTCAGCCTCCTCTGCTCCAAGGAAAACAAACCCAATCTGCCCAGTCTTTCTTCATAGCTGAAGCGCTCCAGCCCTGGTAACATCCTGGTGAATCTCCTCTGCACCCTCTCCAAAGCGATCACATCCTTCCTGTAGTGTGGCGACCAGAACTGCACACAGTATTCCAGCTGTGGCCTAACCAGTGTTTTATACAGCTCCATCATAATCTCCTTGCTCTTATATTCTATGCCTCGGCTAATGAAGGCAAGTATCCCATATGCCTTTTTTACCACCTTATCCACCTGTTCTGCCGCCTTCAGGGATCTGTGTACTTGCACACCCAGATCCCTCTGCCCCTCCGTCTTGCCTAGGGTCTTACCATTCATTGTGTATTCCCTTGCCTTGTTAGTCCCCCCAAAGTGCATCATCTCGCACTTTTCCGGGTTAAATTCCATTTGCCACTGTTCCGCCCATCTGACCAACCCATCTATATCGTCCTGCAGACTGAGGCTACCCTCCTCGCTATTTACCACCCTACCAATTTTTGTATCATCCGCGAACTTACTGATCATACCTTTTACATTCATATCCAAGTCATTAATGTAGACCACAAACAGCAAGGGACCCAGCACCGACCCCTGTGGCACCCCACTGGCCACAGGCTTCCAGTCACAAAAACAACCTTCGACCATCACCCTCTGCCTTCTGCCACTAAGCCAGTTTTGTATCCAATGTGCCAAGGCACCCTGGATTCCATGGGCTCTTACCTTCTTGACCAGTCTCCTGTGTGGGACTTTATCGAAGGCCTTACTGAAATCCATGTATACCACATCCACTGCATTACCCTCATCCACACACCTAGTCACCCCCTCAAAAAATTCAATCAAATTAGTCAGACATGATCTTCCCTTGACAAAGCCATGTTGACTATCCCTGATTAATCCTTGTCTCTCCAAGTGGAGACTAATTTTGTCCCTCAGAATTTTTTCCAATAATTTTCCTACCACTGATGTTAGGCTCACTGGCCTGTAGTTCCCCGGTTTTTCCCTACTTCCCTTCTTGAATAATGGTACTACATTAGCGGCTCTCCAGTCCTCTGGCACATCCCTTGTGGCCAGAGAGGTTCTGAATATATGTGTTAGAGCCCCCGCAATCTCTTCCTTTGCCTCACACAGCAGCCTGGGATACATTTCATCCGGGCCTGGGGATTTATCCATTTTTAGGCCTGCTAAAACTGCCAATACCTCCTCCCTCTCGATGTTAATATGTTCGAGCATATCACAGTCCCCCCGCCCTATTTCTATGTCTACATCGTCCTCCTCCATAGTGAAAATAGATGCAAAAAATTCATTTAGAACCCCTCCTACATCTTCCGGCTCCACACACAGATTGCCACTTTTGTCCCTAATGGGCCCTATTTTTTCCCTAGTTATCCTCTTACCCTTAATATACTTATAAAACATCTTAGGATTTTCCTTTATTTTGCTCGCCAGTGTTATTTCATGGCCCCTCCTTGATCTCCTAATTTCTTTTTTAAGTATCCCCCTGCACTTTTTGTACTCCTCTAGGGCTTCCTCCGTCTTTAGCCTTTTGTATCTGCCAAAAGCCCTCCTTTTTTTCCTAATCCATTCTCGTATATCCCCTGACATCCAAGGTTCCCTGTGGTTTTTGGAACAACCCTTGACCTTTACGGGAACATGTTGCCATTGTATGATCTCAATCTCCCTTCTGAAAGCCTCCCATTGCTCCGATGCAGATTTTCCTACAAGTAGCTGATCCTAGTCCATTTTGGCCAGATCCTGCCTTATCCTATTAAAATCGGCCTTCCCCCAATTTAGAACCTTTATTTCCGGCCCATCCCTGTCCTTTTCCATGACCACCTTAAATCTCACCATATTATGGTCACTGTCACCAAAGTGCAGTGTAACCTTGTTTTACTCTTCTTAAACCAAGGTGGTGGATGGGTTGTGAATGAAGCGGGCTACTTTGTCCTGGATAGTGTCGAGCTTCTTGAGTGTTGTTGGAGTTGTATTCATCAAGGCAAGTGAAGAGTATTCCATCACACTCCTCACACACAAGGGCTGTAGAACTGGAAAGCAGAGGGAGTTAGAGAGTGGGAGAGGGGCAATGATATGGTGCAATGGGTAAGGATTTCAGGAGAGGGAGTGTGTGTGGGACAGGAATGTACAGCTTTTGGGGGAAACACGAGAGGAAAGATTGTTCCATAGGAACTAGAATTGTCTTGTTCTGAATTTCTGTCCTGTACTTACAGTGATGACTTTTGTAATCTCCTTTTTCAGGGTATTAGAAGGGGAGGAATTGCAGACAAGAAACTCAAACCAAACATCATGCCAAGATCTGACAGTCACTCGATTCATCAGGACCTGAATATCATCGGCCTTTGAATGAGGAAGGAGAAATCTTTCCCTGTTCTTGTGTGCGGGAAAGGATTTTAAACATTATTGTGACTGGGAAAGCACCGCGACCCATTCACACTTGAGCGAGAATGTTCCACTGCACAGACTGTTTAAAGAGCTTTAACCAGTTGCACAGCTGGAAAAACCTTCACACCATTCACAGCGGGAAGAAACCGTACACGTGTTCTGTGTGTGGACGAGGCTTCAACCGATCGTCCAACCAGGAGAGACAGATGGACCATGGAGAAACCGTGGGAATGTGGGGACTGATAGAAGGGATTCAATTATCCGTCTGAGATGCGAATTCATTGGCGCAGACACACTGGGGAGAGACTGTTCACCCGCTCCGTATGTGGGATGGGATTCAGTCGGTCATCTATCCTGCTGAAACACCAGCGATTTCACATTGACGAGAGACTGTTCAGTTGCTTTCACTGTGGGAAGAGATTCAGTCATCCCACCTCATTGAACACCAGCATGTTCACACTGGAGCAAATCCGTTCACCTGCTCCGTGTGCGAAGGGATTCACAAGGTCATTCAGTCTGTTGAAATACCAGCGAATTCACTCTGAAAGCAAACCTTATAAAAGTTCTTGTAAGTATTGGTGTGTATAGATTATTAAATAGAATACACTGGTTGACATATAGAATTATATCAATATTAAGATAGAATAACTAGGGATTAAGTTAGGTTAAAACACACTTTAGATAGACACACATCTGCTGCCGAGTATGGGTGAGTGTGAAGATTGAATTTAATGTCAGCAGGGTGTCTGGGGAGTGTGGCCAGAGAATCAGTCCCTTTTGTAAAGGACATGGGAAGATGTGAGGGTTTGAAGGTTACAGAAGCAGGTAATTAACACTCTTGTGTGGGAGTGTAAAGAACAAACTAAAAGAGATTAATGGGCAAGCACAATGAATGATAACAGCTCACCGCCCCATTCAACCAGCAGCTCACTGGCCCACTCAACCAGCAGATCACTGGCCCACTAAACCAGCAGCTCACTGCCCCACTAAACCAGCAGCTCACTTCCCCACTGGATCATCGTGCTCCAGTGAGGGGTGTGGGGTATATCAGTGTTACAGTGAGGGGTGTGGGGTATATCAGTTTTACAGTGAGGGGTGTGGGGTATATCAGTGTTACAATGAGGGGTGTGGGGTATATCAGTGTTACAGTGAGGGGTGTGGGGTATATCAGTATTACAGTGATGGGTGAGGGGTATATCAGTGTTACAGTGATGGGTGAGGGGTATATCAGTGTTACAGTGAGGGGTGTGGGGTATATCAGTATTACAGTGAGGGGTGTGGCGTATATCAGTGTTACAGTGATGGGTGAGGGGTATATCAGTGTTACAGTGATGGGTGTGGGGTATATCAGTGTTACAGTGAGGGGTGTCGGGTATATCAGTGTGTTACAGTGATGGGTGTGGGGTATGTCAGTGTTACAGTGAGGGGTGTGGGGTATATCAGTGTGACAGTGATGGGTGTGGGGTATATCAGTGTTACAGTGAGGGGTGTGGGGTATATCAGTGTTACAGTGAGGGGTGTGGGTATATCGGAGTGTTACAGTGAGGGGTGTGGGGTATATCGGAGTGTTACAGTGAGGAGTGTGGGGCATATCAGTGTTACAGTGAGGGGTGTGGGGTATATCAGTGTTACAGTGAGGGGTGTGGTGTATATCAGTGTTACAGTTATTATGTCCGTGTATAATTGAGACACGGACTGCAGGAGTTGATTATAACAAGTCTTTACTGAATGGAGACAACCTGGAAACTGAAACTACAGAAGCCTGCTAGAGACTTTTATACAGGGGTGGTCACTGCCGGTACTGCAGTCTGAGACCAGTTATTCCCTTAAAGGTACATACACAACAATTCCTCCCCTTTTAGATAAACAGTACATAACATTCATTTAACAACTAAATAATAACTAATTACAATTACAATTACGGTTGCTAGATACATTGGTTGAAGTTAAGCAATTATAAGTTCAGTCTTTGAGGAGGCTTCCTGATTCTGTCTGGATAACGCCTCTTTGGGATATCAGGTTCTTCTGGCAAGGTTGAGTCGGGATCAATGTCGTTGTTTGGTTCGTCTGCTTCCAATGTCACCGATTCTGCGGTAGATACAATTGGTACTTCGGTTTCATCGCCAGGTGTATCAGATCGTGGTGTGGAGTTGACGTTTTCCAGTGACTCTAGAATCTGGTCAGCATGGCGTCTTACAATGCTCTCTCCAACGTCCACGGTATACATTAGAGGTCCTTGCCATTTACAGATCGTTCCTGGCTGCCATTTCTCTGTGCGGTAGTCCCGGGCCAAAACTGGTTGACCTATCTTAAAACTCCTGGTCGGCCTTTCATTCATATTCTGAAACTGCCTGTTCTCCACATCTCTTCTGACGTTTGGCTTAACCAAATCCAAGCGGCATCGTAGTCTTCGATTGAAGAACATCATGGCTGGAATTTGGTTGGTAACTGCATGTGTCGCATTCCGGTAGGCAAAGAAGAAGTTATCCACCTTGTGTTGTAGGGGTATATCTTCATTACACATTGCCTTGCTAGCCTTCTTGAATGTTTGAACAAACCTCTTGGCCAATCCATTAGTGGCTGGATGATATGGGGCGGATGTGTAATGCTTAACACCATTGTTCTTTAAGAACCTCCGGAACTCTTCAGACACAAACTGTGGTCCATTGTCAGAGCAAATCTGTTCAGGCAGCCCATTCCTGGCGAATATGGTTCGTAAGACTGTGATAGTTTTTCTGTGGTGGTTGAGGACATTTTTATTACCTCTGGCCACTTTGAATGTGCATCCACCGCAATTAAAAACATCGAGTCCATAAAGGGACCAGCAAAATCAATGTGCACCCTTTGCCATGGAGATGAGGGCCACTCCCATGGATGTAGAGGGGCTTGTGGTGGGGCGTTTTGGACCTTCTGGCATCCTGTACAGCTCTTGGTCATCTCTTCGATTTCTCTATCGATTCCCGGCCACCACACAAACGCTCTGGCTAAGTTCTTCATTTTTACCCCTCCCAGATGACCCTCATGAAGCTCATTGAGCACGCTATCCTTCAATTTGGGTGGAATTACTACTCTGGATCCACACATCAAGGTTCCTCTGCACATTGACAGCTGTTCTCTTCTCGGCGAGAATGCTGGCAGCAGTGGTTCGCCATGTGCTGGCCATCCCTTCACCGTTAAATCATAGACCCAGGAGAGTGTCGGGTCATTTCGTGTTTCCTTTTCTATGTTTGCATTCGTCACAGGGAGACATTCGACTATAGTCGAGTGGAATAACTCCACTGGATCCACTGCCAGTTCTTCTTCCACCGTCGGCAACGGTAAGCGCGACAATCCATCAGCATTCCCATGCTGTTTAGTTCCTTTGTACTCGATGTCATATTGGTGTGCCCCTAGGAAAAGTGACCACCTCTGTAGCCGTTGTGCCGTCATTATCGGTACGCCCTTCTGAGGGTTGAAAATGGAGACGAGAGGTTGATGATCAGTTAGTAGAGTAAATTTCTGACCGTGCAGGTATTGATTGAACTTCTTCACACCCCACACCAGGTTGAGGGCCTCTCTGTCAATCTGGGCGTAGTTACGCTCGGCTGAAGTTAACGAGCGTGACGCAAAAGCTATCGGCCTCTCTGAACCATCAAGGAATTTATGTGACAGTACCGCCCCAACACCGTAGGGAGACGCATCACACGCCAGTCTTATCGGTAGTGATGGGTTGTAGTGAGCCAATACTTCTCTTGAAGTGATTAGGTCCTTACTCTTCTGAAAGGCCCGCTTACATTCATCGCTCCATTTCCATGCTACTCCCGTTCGTAGTAGGGTGTTCAGTGGATGCAGAATTGTGGACAAATTCAGCAAAAACTTATGGTAGTAATTCACCAATCCGAGGAATGACCTTAGTTGCGACACATTTTCAGGCGCTGGAGCCTTAACTACCGCTTCAATTTTGTCAGGGGACTTATGCAACCCCTCTTCATCAATCACGTGGCCACAATACGATATCTGTTTCTTAAAAAACTCGCACTTAGGGCGATTGGCTCATAGCACATGTTCACGTAGTCTAGTGAGCACCTGCTCTAGGTTGGCAATGTGTTCACTGTCATCTTCACCTGTCACTAGGATATCGTCCAAGTAACACTGAGTCCCCGGAATCCCTTGCAGGACTTGTTCCATCGCTCTTTGCCATATCGCCGGAGCTGATGCTACTCCGAATACCAGTCGATTATACTGATAAAGACCTTTGTGAGTGTTTATCGTGAGATACTTCGTAGAGGATTCTTCAACCTCCATCTGCAAATATGCTTGTGCTAGGTCAATTTTTGTAAAACGCTTCCCTCCAGATAGTGAGGTGAAGATATCTTCTATCCTTGGAAGAGGATATTGTACTGTGTGAAGGACTGGGTTCACCGTCACCTTGAAGTCCCCACAGATGCGAACCTTCCTTGGCTCCTCAGACTTATTGTTTAACGTTTTCTTCATGACAGGAATGATGGGTGTCGCCCACTCGCTCCAGTCTACCTTAGATAACACGCCTGCCTTCTCCAGATTCTCCAGCTCTGCCTCGATGGCTGGACGAATTGCATATGGTACCGGTCTTGCTTTGAAAAACTTGGGAATTGCATTCTCCTCTATATTTATCGAGGCGGTTACGCCTTTAAGAGTGCCCAGTTCTTGTTGAAATACCTCTTTGGCGTCAGCTAAGATTGTTGACAATCGACCAGGAGTGACATCGTCATCCTTTTTACCAGCCACCGTCAGTGCCTGAATGGAGTGCCAGTCTAAATTTATCTTTCTGATCCATTCACGTCCCAATAACGGTGGTCCACCACCTTGCAGAATGTAGAGATACAATTTCCATATTTTCTTGCCGTTGTATTCGACAGGCACCCTTATTTTTCCTCTGGGGTATACTTTTTGCCCCGCATACGTCCTCAAGACAATGGATGTCTCTCTCAAGGGTATGTGTGAGAATAGCCGCTCGTAGTCTCGTCGATTCATGACGGTTAGAGCTGATCCTGTATCCAATTCCATTTTGACTTGGGACCCTGCTATCATGAGGGTGACCCAAATGGTTCGGTGATCCTCTTTTGCGATTACGTTGTGAAGTTTGAGACAGCTTAGTCTCTTGTTCCCGGATTCACTATCGCTCATCTGGTCTTCGGAACTACTGTCCGTCATCTTTTGTACTTTCCTGTACGGTTCCTTAGTAGCCTTTTTGTTGTCGTTGGTCTTCTTCCCAGACCTGCAAACTCGTGCAATGTGTCCCATCTTTCCGCATTGCCTGCATATTTTGTCCTTGGACCAGCAGTCCTTCTGGTCATGGTTTGTGCTGCCGCAGCGATAACATTTTGCAAATCCCCATGTCATTTCATGTGTGCCGTATTCCTGTGGCTTTTGTTGTATTTCCGCAGCTCCCCTTGCTGCTGCTTCGTACGATACTGCCACGCTGAAAGCCTTATCTAGCGTCAGCTCTTTCTCTGAGAGTAACCTCTTCTGGGTTCCTTCACTTAGGAGTCCACAGACAAATTTGTCCCGTAAGGTATCTGCCAGTCCTGCTCCGAACTGGCAGTGCTTTGATAGCTTGCGTAGTTCCATAAGGTAATCAGCATTGCTTTCATTTTTATGCTGATTTCTCCTGTGGAATTTAAATCTTTCTGCTATCAGCAGTGGTGTAGGATTTAGGTGTTCCTGTAGGATAGCAACAATTTCGTTAAAACTCTTCGCCTTCGGTTTGGCTGGAGTAATCAGGTCCCGCAATAGGCCGTACGTTCTTGCGCCCATTAAATTTAGCAATACCGATGCCTTTTTCTCATCGGCTATTTTGTTTGCCTCGCAATATACCTCGACTCTTTCCACATACGTGGTCCAGTCTTCTATTGCATTATCGAAGGCAGTGATATTGCCAGTCTTTGGCATCTTGAAAATCTAAGATGGCGCCTCCCGCGCTTTGCCTTCGTCCCCGCCGAGTTAAGATGGCACCTCCTGCGCTTTCCCGCCGCTGCCGCTGCTGTCAACGCTGTTGCTGGCGATTATATTTATTTTACTATCCTGTAATGGCGACGCCCTATGGCCTTCGCGCCTCCCCGATCACTGCTGCCAACGCCGCTCTCCGCGGTATTTTTATTTTTCTGTCGCTCTTCAATATTTGCTCCATTAATTGAAGAACCGTTCCCATCATGGAGCGGACCCTCTGGGACACTTCCCTCCCTCTTCTTAGGTCCGAACGCTGCCCGGCTGCGAAGCACCGGCCGCGCCCTGTGTGCTCCACCCTCTCTCTCTCTCTTTGCTTCCCGACTCGCTGCCCGGCCCCGTTGCAGAGCCACCCGATCAAGCTCTAGCCCGTCGCAGCCCAGGAAGGATCAGTGAACTACCTGCCACCAGCCCGATTAGCTGGGAAACCACAGACTGCAGACCAAGCCTGGCTCTCGACAGTCTCTCCTGCACTTTTCAATTCGATGTTCTTTGGATTCTTTTTTTTTCTTTCTTCTGGCTTCAACCTTCAATAGGTGCTGCCGAGTTGCAGGTAAGTTCGTTTCTTACTCGTCGCCAGTATTATGTCCATGTATAATTGAGACACGGACTGCAGGAGTTGATTATAACAAGTCTTTACTGAATGGAGACAACCTGGAAACTGAAACTACAGAAGCCTGCTAGAGCCTTTTATACAGGGGTGGTCACTGCCGGTACTGCAGTCTGAGACCAGTTATTCCCTTAAAGGTACATACACAACAACAGTGAGGGGTGTGGGGTATATCAGAAGGGAATTGGATAAGTGCCTGAAGGAAAAAAGAATTGCAGGGCCCTGGGGAAAGGGTGGGGGAGTGGGACTTGCTGAAGCACTCTTGCAGAGATCTGGCACGGGCTCGATGGGCCGTAAGGCCTCCTTCTGTGCTGTAACCATTCTATGATTCTATAGAGCCAGAGATGTACAACAACAATAACTTGTATTTAAATAGCGCCTTTAATGTAGTAAAATGTCCCAAGACGGTTCACAGGAGTATTTTAAGATAAACAATTTTGACACCGAGCCACATAAGGATAAATTTGGACAGGTCACTAAAAGCTTGGTCAAAGTGCGAGGTTTTAATGAATGTCTTCAAGGAGGAAAGAGAGGTAGCGAGGCAGAGAGGTTTAGGCAGGGAATTCCAGAGCTGAGGGCTTGGGTAACAGAAGGCACGGCTACCAATGGCTGAGCGATTATAATCAGGGATGCACAAGAGGGCAGAATTAGAGGAGCACAGATATCTCGGGGGGTGGGGGCGTGGAGTTGTGCGCTGAAGGAGATTAGAGATAGGAAGGAGCGAGGCCATGGAGGGATTTGAAAACAAGGATGAGAATTTTGAAATGGAGGTGCTGCTTAACCGGGAGCCGGTGTAGGTCAGCGAGCACAGGGGAGATGGGCGAACGGGACTTGGTGAGAGTTAGGACATGGGCAGCCGAGTTTCAGATGACCTCCAGTTTACATAGTGTAAGGGGGGGCATCTTTTAACTGGTTTATGGTAATTTACCTGGCCAGCAGCCTTTGCCTCTGAGCTCTGACCAATTCCAAACAGCGGTTTCGAATCGCTACCCCTCCTTCAGTTCTGAGTGGAGGAACTTATAATTAATGATATTAAAACAGACAAGTGGTTTGGATGAGAGAAAAATCAAGTTTTATTACCTAAATAAACTACAATCAAAAGGATAAACTATACCACACGAACACAGTAATTACAGTAAAACTATTTAACAGGGGGTTGCAGACGGCGAAAACGAGGGATAAAATGGCTACAATGTTACTTAAACAATCTTAGCAATTCCCTTAAATCACCACCCCCTAACTCCTGCTAGGCTGCCTTGTTGAGGAGTCAGAACACCCTGCTCACCTGTGGTCCAGCGAAGTAAAAAGAGTGATAGCTTCTCAGCAGCTATCTTTTATACCTGGTGAGGTCCTGCCGTTCTGCCCTGCAAGGGCTGTGTGCAAAATTCCCCGCCCAAAGGGTCCAATACACAAGAGAAAGCTGTGATTGGCTAACTCAGAGTGGTTGGACTGGGTTAATGTGTCTTCCGGAGCTCCCTGGGCTGAAACAAAAGGGAAATACAACTGCTCTATTGTCCAGAATGCTAGGTGATTTAAACCCATTCAGTTCTTAAACGGTTCCCATTCAAGATCCAAAAGTCTCTTCTGCAGTTTAGATGTATCCACTCGATATTCAAACAAATGCTAATAGCATTCAATTGCTTTGTAAACAAAGCATTGTCCTGTGGTAACGTTTTGTCTCCATTGAACCTTACTTCCAGAGACAGAAAGCTGCTTTCCAAGCCCCTTTGTCTTCGGCCATGTGGTATGACAGCCATTTTTATCCCTGGAAATTTAAAAGCACAACGCCCAGGGATTCTTTAATCAAAAAAATTAATCTTCAGAACTGTAAATTATTGCGAATTCTTACAGTCCACCCTTGGATACTTCCAGCTTGCTTGTGGTATCCTCTTGAAGAAATGAGCAATAATTTCTGACCCCTCACAAACAACCATCCCCTGTATTTACCTAATAGCTATCTGCCACTGATCCCCGTCCCGTCTATTCCCCTTAAATTCAAGAAAAAAAAACATGGTACGGTAGGCATCTTACAGATACTTCAGTTTTCAATAAGGGGTCTCATACCCCTACACGCTTGTAAAATTATACAATGTAAACCAAATTTACAATCACTTTTTTACATCATAACTTATTACAAAATGTTGCAATCTTAGTTACACAATGTAATCAAAATGATCCCAAGCACGGACAGGGTCCTGCGCCTCTGCTCAACTTGGAGTTGTCACAAAATGGTCCCAAGCACGGAGAGGATACTACGCCTCTGCTCAACTTGGGGCTGCAACACAAAATACAAAAAATCATTAAACATTTGAAACAACATGCTTAAATAAACCCCGATCATCACGTGCCGATGATGGGTCGCGAAATTCGAGTGGGTATTGCTCCTCCCACTCGGGCAGTAAAAGTGCCTTCCACCCACCTGTTGATTGTCTTAAACTTTACATCAGGCAGAATGGATTTACAGTCCAGCCTGCTCCGCCAGCCCCGAGCCGTTCCCTTGTCCCTGTGTGGAGGCAAGGTACCCCTCATGTATAAAATTACCTTGGCACAGACCGAGACCGGGGAGTATGGGATCATGACTCCCAGTCCCTCCCCCTCCCGTCTTCCCTCGACTGGCTGCAGAAAATGATGGGTGCCTGTGTGGCGGCTCTCCCTGGCCCCACCCAGATCCGGCCACCCACTCATCTATTATGTCCGTGTGTAATTGAGACACGGACTGCAGGAGTTGGTTATAACAGGTCTTTACTGAGTGGAGACAACCTGGAACTACTATGCAAAAGTTACTACACAGGCTTATATACAGGGGTGGTCACTACTGGTACTGCAGTATACAGCGGCTGCAAAATATAGTTCCTTCTGCAAAGTACATACACTACAATTCCTCCCCTTTTAGCTAAACAGTACATAACATTCGATTAATAATTAAATAACATATTTACAATTACAGTTGCTAGATACATTAGTTGAAGTTAAGCAATTATAAGTTCAGTCTTTGAGGAGGCTTCCTGATTCTGTCTGGATAACGCCTCTTTGGGGTATCAGGTTCTTCTGGCAAAGTTGATTCGGGATCAACGTCGTTGTTTGGTTCGTCTGCTTCCAATGTCACTGATTCTGAGGTAGATGCAATTGGTACTTCGGTTTCATCACCAGGTGTATCGGATCGTGGTGTGGAATTGACGTTTTCCAGTGACTCTAGAATCTGGTCAGCATGGTGTCTTACAATGCTCTCTCCAATGTCCACGGTATACATTAGAGGTCCTTGCCATGAACAGATCGTTCCTGGCTGCCATATCTCTGTGCGGTAGTCCCGGGCCAAAACTGGTTGACCTATCTTAAAACTCCTGGTCGACCTTTCATTCATATTCTGAAACTGCCTGTTCTCCACATCTCTTCTGATGTTTGGCTTAACCAAATCCAAGCGGCATCGTAGTCTTCGATTGAAGAACATCATGGCTGGAGTTTGGTTGGTAACCGCATGTGTCGCATTCCGGTAGGCAAACAAGAAGTTGTCCACCTTGTGTTGTAGGGGTATGACTTCATTACACATTGCCTTGATAGCCTTCTTGAATGTTTGAACGAACCTCTCAGCCAATCCATTGGTGGCTGGATGATATGGGGCAGATGTGTAATGTTTAACACCATTGTTCTTTAAGAACCTCCGGAACTCTTCAGACACAAACTGTGGTCCATTGTCGGAGCAAATCTGTTCAGGCAGCCCATTTCTGGCGAATATGGTTCGTAAGACTGTGATAGTTTTTTCTGTGCTGGTTGAGGACATTTTTATTACCTCTGGCCACTTTGAATGTGCATCCACCGCAATCAAAAACATCGAGTCCATAAATGGACCAGCAAAATCAATGTGCACCCTTTGCCATGGAGATGAGGGCCACTCCCAAGGATGTAGAGGGGCTTGTGGTGGGGCGTTTTGGACCTTCTGGCATCCTGTACAGCTCTTGGTCATCTCTTCGATTTCTCTATCGATTCCCGGCCACCGCACAAATGCTCTGGCTAAGTTCTTCATTTTTACTCCTCCCAGATGACCCTCATGAAGCTCATTGAGCACTCTATCCTTCAATTTGGGTGGAATTGCTACTCTGGATCCACACATCAAGGTTCCTCTGCACACTGACAGCTGTTCTCTTCTTGGCGAGAATGCTGGCAGCAGTGGTTCGCCATGTGCTGGCCATCCCTTCACCGTTAAATCATAGACCCAGGAGAGTGTCGGGTCATTTCGTGTTTCCTTTTCTATGTTTGCATTCATCACAGGGAGACATTCGACTATGGTCGAGTGGAATATCTCCACTGGATCCACTGCAGGTGCTTCTTCCACCGTCGTCAACGGTAAGCGCGACAATCCATCAGCATTCCCATGCTGTTTAGTTCCTTTGTACTCGATGTCATATTGGTGTGCCCCTAGGAAAAGGGACCACCTCTGTCGCCGTTGTGCTGTCATTATCGGCACGCCCTTCTGAGGGTTGAAATGGAGACAAGAGGTTGATGATCAGTTAGTAGAGTAAATTTCTGACCGTGCAGGTATTGATTGAACTTCTTCACCCCCCACACCAGGCTGAGGGCCTCTCTGTCAATCTGGGCGTAGTTAGGCTCGGCTGAAGTTAACGAGCGTGATGCAAAAGCTATCGGCCTCTCTGAACCATCAAGGAATTTATGTGACAGTACCGCTCCAATGCCGTAGGGAGACGCATCACACGCCAGTCTTATCAGTAGTGATGGGTTGTAGTGAGCCAATACTTCGCTTGAAGTGATGAGGTCCTTACTCTTCTGAAAGGCCCGCTTACATTAATCGCTCCATTTCCATGCTACTCCGGTTTGTAGTAGGGCGTTCAGTGGGTGCAGAATTGTGGACAAATTCGGCAAAAACTTACGGTAGTAATTCACCAATCTGAGGAATGACCTCAGTTGCGACACATTTTCAGGCGCTGGAGCCTTAACTGCCGCTTCAATCTTGTCAGGGGACTTATGTAACCCCTCTTCATCAATCACGTGGCCACAATACGATATCTGTTTCTTAAAAAACTCGCACTTGGGGCAATTGGCTCGTAGCCCATGTTGTCTTAGTCTGGTGAGCACCTGCTCTAGGTTGGCAAGGTGTTCACTGTTATCTTCACCTGTCACTAGGATGTCGTCCAAGTAACACTGAGTCCCCGGAATCCCTTGCAGGACTTGTTCCATTGCTCTTTGCCATATCGCCGGAGCTGATGCTACTCCGAATACCAGTCGATTATACTAGCAAAAACCTTTGTGAGTGTTTATCGTGAGATATTTGTAGAGGATTCTTCAACCTCCATCTGCAAATATGCTTGTGCTAGGTCAATTTTTGTAAAACGCTTCCCTCCAGATAGTGAGGCGAAAATATCTTCTATCCTCGGAAGAGGATATTGTACTGTGTGAAGGGCTGGGTTCACCGTCACCTTGAAGTCCCCACAGATGCGAACCTTCCTTGGCTCCTCAGACTTATTGTTTAACGTTTTCTTCATGACAGGAACGATGGGTGTCGCCCACTCGCTCCAGTCCACCTTAGATAACACGCCTGCATTCTCCAGATTCTCCAGCTCTGCCTCGATGGCTGGGCGAATTGCATATGGTACCGGTCTTGCTTTGAAAAACTTGGGAATTGCATTCTCTTCTATTTTTATCGAGGCAGTTACGCCTTTAAGAGTTCCCAGTTCTTGTTGAAATACCTCTTTGGCGTTGGCTAAGATTGTTGACAATCGTCCAGGAGTGACGTCGTCATCCTTTTTACCAGCCACCGTCAATGCCTGAATAGAGTGCCAGTCTAAACTTATCTTTCTGATCCATTCACGTCCCAATAACGGTGGTCCACCATCTTGCAGTATGTACAGATACAATTTCTGTATTTCCTTGCCGTTGTATTCGACAGGCACCCTTATTTTTCCTCTGGGGTATACTTTTTGCCCCGTATACGTCTTCAAGACAATGGATGTCTCTTTCAAGGGTATGTGTGAGAATAGCTGCTCGTAGTCTCGTCGATTCATGACGGTCAGAGCTGATCCTGTATCCAATTCCATTTTGACTTGGGACCCTGCTATCGTGAGGGTGACCCAAATGGTTCGGTGATCCTCTTTTGCGATTACGTTGTGAAGTTTGAGACAGCTTAGTCTCTTGTTCCCGGATTCACTGTCGCTCATCTGGTCTTCGGAACTACTGTCCATCATCTTTTGTACTTTCCTGTAGTGTTCCTTAGTAGCCTTTTTGTTGTCGTTAGTCTTCTTCCCAGACCTGCAAACTCATGCAATGTGTCCCATCTTTCTGCGTTGCCTGCATATTTTGTCCTTGGACCAACAGTCCTTCTGGTCATGGGTTGTTCTGCCACAGCGATAACATTTATCAAATCCCCGTGTCATTTCGTGGGTGCCGTATTCCTGTGGCTTTTGCTGTATTTCCGCAGCTCCCCTTGCTGCTGCTTCGTACGATACTGCCACGCTGAAAGCCTTATCTAGCGTCAGCTCTTTCTTTGAGAGTAACCTCTTCTGGGTTCCTTCACTCAGGAGTCCACAGACAAATTTGTCCCGTAGGGTATCTGCCAGTCCTGCTCCGAACTGGCAGTGCTTTGATAGCTTGCGTAGTTCCATAAGGTAATCAGCATTGCTTTCATCTTTATGCTGATTTCTCCTGTGGAATTTAAATCTTTCTGCTATCAGCAGTGGTGTAGGATTTAGGTGTTCCTGTAGGATATCAACAATTTCGTTAAAACTCTTCGCCTTCGGTTTGGCTGGAGTAATCAGGTTCCGCAATAGGCTGTACGTTCTTGCGCCCATTAAGTTTAGTAGTACCGATGCCTTTTAACATCGGCTACTTCATTTGCCTCGCAATATACCTCGACTCTTTCCACATACGTGGTCCAGTCTTCTATTGCATTATCGAAGGCAGTGATATTGCCAGTCTTCGGTATCTTGGAAATCTAAGATGGCACCTCCCGCCCTTTGCCTTCTTCCCCGATTTACAAAATGGCACCTCCCGCGCTTTGCCTTCTTCCCCGCTGGATTAAGATGGCGCCTCCTGCGCTTTCTGCCTTCTCCGCTGCTGCTAGCACTGTTGCTGGCATTTTATGCCTTGATGGCGACGCCCTATAGTCTTCGTGCACTTCCCCCCACGCTGCTGCTAACGCTGCTCTCCGCGGTTCCCATAGCAAACTGCAGCTCCTCTCGGCTTTCTGCGCTTCCAAATTTTTTTAAAAATTATGTCCCCGTCGTCGGAGCAACCCTGCGGAACACTTGCCTCCCTCTTCTCGGGCCTGTACGCTGCCCGGCTTCGTAGCACCGGCCACGCCCTGTGTGCTCCACCCTCTCTCTCTCTCCTCTTCCCGACAAAGCTGCTCGGCCCCGTTGAAAAGCCACCCGATCGAGCTCTAGACCTCCGCAGCCCAGGAAGGATCAGTGTACTACCTGCCACCAGCCCGATTAGCTGAAACACCATCGACAGGATAACCATGCCATGCTCTCGACAGCCTCTCCTGCAATTCTTCAACTCCGACGAATCAGAGGCGGATGCCCACGGTCGATGCCCGTTTCTTCTGTTCATTTGATTTTTTTTTTCTTTCTTCTGGACTCTACCTCTGATAACTTCGCTTCAGGGATGGATCCCCATGAGGTGGTGCAGACTGTAGGTAAGTTTGGATCTGCTCGTCGCCAGTATTATGTCCGTGTGTAATTGAGACACGGACTGCAGGAGTTGGTTATAACAGGTCTTTACTGAGTGGAGACAACCTGGAACTACTATGCAAAAGTTACTACACAGGCTTATATACAGGGGTGGTCACTACTGGTACTGCAGTATACAGGGGCTGCAGAATATAGTTCCTTCTGCAAAGTACATACACTACATCATCCTTCCCAGCCACACTTACCCTCTTTGCCCGTGGGCCCCCGGGTGAGCTCCTCCCTTCCCCGAACGCACCCACGTGACTCTTGGGTATCCCCCTCCCCTATACAATCTTTCCCGGGCCATCACCACCCACCCCCGGGGAACGCGTCCCTATCTGACAAGGCGCCCGCGCTTCCCCATCATGACTCCTCAACAGCGAGGTCTCCCGCAAGTGAACTTCGGTCAGGGTAGTGCTGGGTTGGGGGCCGTGCCCCACCCAGCTGGGGCCATCTCCTCCCCATAGGAGGAGTAGGCAAGTTCCTCCGGACCCTGTCCGGTTTTTCCCGAAGATCGCTGCGGGGCCTCCTGGATTAGTCCAGTGGCGAGGTGATCCCCAACATTCTGTCTCCATATCTTCATTCGATGCCCAGCTCGGGCTGGGCGAACATGGCTGCTTCATTTTCCAATTTCCTGCAAAACTTAAAAGGACATGCAGCCAGGTCTCACTGACCTGCTGCCTTAGGTGGAGACATGGTCGGGTCCCTTGACCTCGGACCAAAATACAAACATTTGGCACACATGGAAACTTAAACTCTTTAAACTTAAACTTAAAACTAGTTATGTCAACAAAACTTAAAATACACCTTAAAAGCATGCTATATGCACACCAAAGCTATAATACAAATGCCGCCCGTCTCCAGACGGCCAGGGTAATCTCTGGCACTGTCGCAGATTGCTGCTGGCTGCAGCGAAGCTGGACTGCCTCCTGTCTCTGGTCCCTCGCAGCTTATGGCTGTTGAGTGGGGGCCTCTGTTCTCTGGCTTCTTCCTGGCTCCGGAGACTGCCCTACTCCACTGTAAAGTGGGTGACCATGCTTTCTTAGGCTGGGGCACCCGCTGAGACCTTCTGAGGGGTGTCTCTATGGGGGAAACTTTGGCTGGCGGACCCTGAGCTTGGGTCACAGCCCCAGCTGGCTGGGAACCTTCTCCCCCATGTCCAAATAGCCCGCACTGTATAATGTACCTGGCAGCCTGCCGGTGCAAATCTCTCTCTGGGTTTGTCTGCTCTTCCATGCCTACTCCTGTGCTGGGGGCAGGTATACTCTCACCACCCGCTGCTGGTGGCTGGAAATTTTCCTCCCCATGTTTAAAACCTGGTGTCAGCTCCCTCCCTATGTCTCCTGCAAGAGGGATTGCTATCCCTGCCCCCCCCGCCAGGGTCCCACATCATGGGGGGGACCACTCTAGAAGCGGGCTGGGAAGCTGGTCCCTTTAAACAGGCCACTGCACCTGCGTGAATCTGCTGTTCGGAAGACTGGGGGATTCCTGTCTCCAGACCAGTGCCTGCGCGGGCAGTTTCAGTGAATGAATGGGCAGCAGCCGGCTGATTTCTAATCCCAGGCTGCTGTTTCTTTGTTTCTGAGCCACCTAACTTGCTCAAATTTAAACTTTGGTTCCAATTTAAGCTTTTGCCAAAATTTAGGTCCCACTGGGGTGGGGAAGTGTTCCAATTTGTGGGCAGGTCAACCTGTCCCTGGAAGCAAGCCACATTGCCTGTCATTGTAGGCTGTGAACTTGAACTTGACTTGTACAATTTGCATTGGTTGACGTGGAACCACTTTGTGCACCGGGGTAGTTTTACAGCATAGACCATGGGGCTGGCCCTATCCACTATACTATAGGGTCCCATGTAGAGTGGCTCTAAACTTCCCACCCGGGCATAGTTTCTTACCATCACTAGGTCTCCTATCTCCCACTGGTGGCTCTTGCTAGGCTCGAGCAGCAGCCGGTTATTCCGATGCTGCTTCCCCATGCTGGCTGCTGCCTGCCCATAAATCCGTTTGAGGTGTTCTAGGAGGTTTCGGGTGAATTTATCCCGGTTTATTTCCTGCAGTTGTCCTTCGGTGAGAACTGGGGCGAGGACATGAGTGGGGGTCCTCATAACTCTGCCGGTCATGAGCTCATGTGGTGAATGCCCTGTACTTTTGGACTGACTGGCCCGGATCCCCATGAGGATCAGAGGTAGGGTCTCTGCCCATTTTTGGGGCAACCCCACGACCTCTTTCCTCAATCTTTCTTTAAGGGTATGGTTCATACGCTCCACAATCCCTGAAGACCGTGGGTTGTAGGCGATGTGCCACTTCCCTTGAATACCAAGCAGCCTGAGGGTGTTCTGCATGACTTGGCCTGTAAAATGGCCTCCCTGGTCAGACTCCACGAACTGGGGCAGTCCCCACCGCGAGAACACCTCCTTCACCAAGATCTTTGCAGTCCCCATTGCTGTGGCCGTTCTGCAGGGGAAGGCTTCCACCCACTTGGAAAACACATCCACCAGGACGAGGCAGTATTTGTAGCCTCCCTGGGTGGTGGGCAAGGGCCCTATATAGTCGATCTGGATTGACTGCCATGGTCCCTCGACCCTCCTAATGTGTCCCATGGGCACCTTCCTTTTGTGTGGATCGGGATTATTTGCTGCACACACAAGACAGCTAGCACAGAACTCGCGGACATCATCCCGGAGCCCTGGCCACCATTCCGCCTGTTCCACCCGTTGCCAGGTGGTCTCCGACCCGGGATGTCCCGCTCCCGGCCCCTCATGGGCCAGTTGAAGGAATTCCCTCCGGTGCTGCTGGGGTACTACCCACTGTTCCCCCCTGAACAGCATGCCTTCCCTTATGGAGAGGGGGCTACGCTGTAGGGGCCCTCTATCCTTCTGCCCTCCACAACTGCGCTCATGACAACTTTCAGGACTGGGTCCTGTGCCTGGACCGTCCTGAGGTCTGGGGCTAACACTACTCCTGATTTTCCCTGTGTCCCATCCCTGCCTGTAACTGCCACCACTGGCCCGGACTCATATGGGTCCCAGAAAGTGCCTGTGTGTGCACCCTCCTTGGCCAGCATATCGGCTTGCTGGTTGCCCTGGCTGCGGGGTTCTGTGGAGGAATGGGCTTTCACCTTATGGATAAAAACCTCGCCTTCCTCCCCCACAGCTGCCAGGATTTTCTCCAGCAGGGGCTTTACTGTCAAGGGCTTCCCATCGGCGGAGGTATACCCACGACGGGACCAGATGGCCAGGTACTCCGTACACGAGTTGCAAGTGAACATACTGTCAGAGCAAATCGTATACGGGATAGGGAAGATGTCGGGGTGTGTAACCACGTACATCACCGCGGACAGTTCAGCCTGCTGGGCACTCATGGTGTTGGGGAGCTTGATTGCTAAGGCAATGTTTGCCGTTGGGTCAAAGATCCCACAACCCGTGAGTCGCTTGCCAGCAGATACCATGCTGGAACCGTCCACATAGATCTCGCGGCCTGAGGGATGTATCCCGGCCCGTAAACCTATGTTCACCTCCCATACCCCTTCTATGGAACACCGATGGGCTGTTCCAGGATATACCATATTGGCCGCAAGCTTCGGCTCGCAAAGGCCCTTTACCTTCAGATCCATCTGCGAGAGGAGGAGGGTCCGGTGTACAATGCGGGCACTGCTCACTGTCCCATCTTTAATCCTCCCATCCAAAAGCATCTGAGTGGGTGTGTGGTGTGTGAGGAGGGTGATGGGAGAGGTGCCTGTGAAAATTAAAGATCTTTTCACAGCCCAATGTGTGGCCAAAAGGTGCCATTCACAGTTGGAGTAGCTCCTCTCCACATCCGTGAGGACTCTGGAGGAGTAGACCACGGGTCTCAGCTTGCCGTGCTGCTCTTGGAGCAGCACAGCACTCAGACTATCCCCGCTGGCCGCTACCTCCAAGAAGAACTCCCTTTTCCCATCTATCACTCCTAGGGCTGGTGCGGTCTGCAGATCTCCCTTTAACTTAACAAATGCCGCCTGGCATCCCTCATCCCAGGACCACTCCACCCCCTTGTGTAGGAGATGGAGCAGAGGGGCCGCTGTGGCTGCATAGTCCTCTATAAAATCCTTGCAGTACCCCGTCAATCCCAGGAACGACCTCACCCCTCTTACTGAATTGGGAACTGGTAACTCCTGGACCGCTTCCCTCCTTGCCTTATCTATGGCCCTTTCTCCAGCACGGATGGCCAGACCCAGGAATTTGACCTCCTGCTGGCCGATCTGCGCTTTCTTTGGGTTTACCTTGAAACCCCTTTTCCTAAGCAGCTCCAGCAGTTCGGCCAATAGTGGACCGTGCTCCTCTCCTGAATCAGTGAACAGGAGCAGGTCATCCACGTATTGAACCAACTGTGTGGGTTGGCTGAAACCTTTTAAACTATCTGCCATACACTGGTGGAAGATGCTGGGGCTGTTATGAAAACCTTGTGGCAAGCAGTTCCACGTGTACTGTTGCCCCTTAAAGGTAAAAGCAAACTTGTATTGATCCTCCCTCCTTAAAGGGATGGACCAAAACCCGTTAGAAATATCCAGCACCGCAAAAACGGTAGCGGATGCTGGAATACTTCCTATCAGGTCGGCAACTGCTGCCACCGTGGGTGCACAGGCTGGGATATTGCTGTTAAGCACACGATAGTCCACCGTGGTTCTCCACATATTGTCCGGTTTTCTGACCGGCCAAAGCGGAGAGTTAACATGGGTGGCTATGGGCCTCAACACTCCCTGCTGCACCAAAGAGGCCGTGGCTGCCTCCATGTCGGGTTCCGCCTCCTTGGGGAAATTATACTGCTTTTGGGGCCGGGCCATGGGGTCCCCATCCACTCTAACCTCAAACCCTGTGACCCTCCCGCAGTCGTGTTTATGGGTGGCAAACGCTGTGAGGTTAGCCTGCACAACTGGCTGGAATTCCCCCGGGACACCCTCGACCATGAGCTCGACGTTGTAACCTTCTTTAGGCTTTACAGTACACAGGGTCCCCTTCCCTTCCTTGCTGGGGATGATTACTACACCTTCCTCTCCACCCGTGTTGGCTCCCCACAGACAATGATTGCAGAGATCCACGAGGATCCTATGGCCCACCAGGAAGTCGGCTCCTAGGATCCCCTTTCCTCCCTCTGCCTCCCACCTTGCCAGGATACACGTCCATTCGGTCTGGATCGTGCCCAGGTGGATTGAGAGCGGCTTGGAGTATACTCCCGCCTGCTCCTGACCAGTGAATCCCGATAGTATGTATGGAACCCCATCAGACAGAGGTGAGGTGGTGGGATTATCCATATGGATCACGATGCATGATGCCCCCATATCCAATAGATAAATCCCTGCAACCCTCTCTACCTCCATCTGTATAAGCGGTCTCTTCCATTCATCATACTGGAGATTACACAGATGGACAGGTTGCACGGGCTCCAGTCATTGTGGGGAGGCAGAGGTGGGTGAGGGGGCTGTAGCACCACTGATGGCTGCTACCCTTCCCTGGTTGGTCAGGAGAAACTGCATTGCCTCCAGTAGCAACTCGACTGAGGCGGGGGAAATTCCTGTCTCTACCCTTTGGGCTGGGGCTGTGGGATTCCTGGCTGTATCATTTCTCCCAGGCTTTTTACAATCCCTGCGCCAGTGGCCCTCCTCCCCGCACTTGTAACAAGTGACCCTGTTCTGAGAGGGATGGCTCCCCTCCTGGCGCCATTCTTTCCTATATCGATCCCCAGGTTTAACCTCGTGGACCTTACTCTTTTGCTGGGGGCTCTCCCCATTCCTCCCGTTCTTAAATGCTACCGTGAGCTGCCGGATTACAGTCCCTTCGGTAGCTAGGGGGTCTCGGGAGTCAAACCAAGCCTCAGCTTTTGCTGTTATCCAGGGCAGGCAATTGTACACCAGGCAACGAAGCCATTGGGTCCGCTGCCGCTGGTTCAGCTGTGCTCTATCTTGTCCCCCTGTACACGCACTGTTGTAGACTGGCCACAGCCTATCTGCAAATGCCTGTGGGGTCTCCCCTTCCTGCTGCAGTGTTTTTCTTACGCGATCGAATGGATTGCTGTCGTTCGCACCCATGGCTTCCAGTATTTCCTCCTTCATGTCCTCAAAACCCTTCTGCCCTCTCTTGGCCTCATCTGAGAGGGTCTGATAGAGCCTGCTACCAAACAGAGAAAAGCAACATTCTGGCTTTCTCGTCATCATCACAGCCGTTAACACCGGCTGCCTGGTCTACTTGTTGGAAGTGCAGTGAGGGGTCTCCCTTTTCAGAGAGCATGGGAATGTGTTTCACCATACCTCTGAGCTGTGGGGTATCATAAGGCATGAGGAAGGTATTCTGAACAGCCCCATGGTCATTAGCATTCACGGGCTGACCGCACCTCCGTTGTCGGAGGGGGTACACTGGTCCTGGTCCCTGCCTGCCTAGCGGGACCTGCTGGCGTTCTCCTACCACCCCATTGTCCGCCCCGTCTTGCCGCCAGAGCCCCTGGAGACTCGGGGCTGTGGGCTGCTGTCTTGGGATCTCTAATTCCCTATCCAGCCCCGTTCTGGGTGCTGCCTGTGGGATGGTTTCACTTGGGCTGCCAGTAAAATCCGGCTGACCTGCCTTCGGGCTGATCATGCAAGTCATTCCCTTTGATGCCTTTAAAGCCATGTTAAGGCTTTCTATCTCTGCCCTACAGGGGCCATGATCTGCTTGACTAAACCTTTCCTCCTGCTCTTTTACTCCTGAGATGAGGCGGACATTCTCTTCCCGCAGTCTCATCTCACTATCTCTGGCCTCATTGACTTCCTGCACAAGGCGCTCTATAACCTCCTCCTGCACGCTCATCTCACCCTTCCTAAACCAGCCACCTATACCCTGATGGGTCAGCCTACACACTGCCGCTAAAATTCGCAGGGCTGCCCACATACTGAAAACGAGAGAAACTATAGCTGATGCTTTCTCCAGATCCAGACCACTTATTAAATCAAAAACTGCCTCCACTCCTACCTGGCTCGCCATTTGTAAAGGGGGGGCATCTTTTAACTGGTTTATGGTAATTTACCTGGCCAGCAGCCTTTGCCTCTGAGCTCTGACCAATTCCAAACAGCGGTTTCGAATCGCTACCCCTCCTTCAGTACTGAGTGGAGGAACTTATAATTAATGATATTAAAACAGACAAGTGGTTTGGATGAGAGAAAAATCAAGTTTTATTACCTAAATAAACTACAATCAAAAGAATAAACTATACCACACAAACACAGTAATTACAGTAAAACTATATAACAGGGGGTTGCAGACAGCGAAAATGAGGGATAAAATGGCTACAATGTCACTTAAACAATCTTAGCAATTCCCTTAAATCACCACCCCCTAACTCCTGCTAGGTTGCCTTGTTGAGGAGTCAGAACATCCTGCTCACCTGTGGTCCAGCAAAGTAAAAAGAGTGATAGCTTCTCAGCAGCTATCTTTTATACCTGGTGAGCCCCCTGCCATTCTGCCCTGCAAGGGCTGTGTGCAAAATTCCCCGACCAAAGGGTCCAATACACAAGAGAAAGCTGTGATTGGCTAACTCAGAGTGGTTGGACTGGGTTAATGTGTCTTCCGGAGCTCCCTGGGCTGAAACAAAAGGGAAATACAACTGCTCTATTGTCCAGAATGCTAGGTGATTTAGACCCATTCAGTTCTTAAACGGATCCCATTCAAGATCCAAAAGTCTCTTCTGCAGTTTAGATGTATCCACTCGATATTCAAACAAATGCTAATAGCATTCAATTGCTTTGTAAACAAAGCATTGTCCTGTGGTAACGTTTTGTCTCCATTGAACCTTACTTCCAGAGACAGAAAGCTGCTTTCCAAGCCCCTTTGTCTTCGGCCATGTGGTATGACAGCCATTTTTATCCCTGGAAATTTAAAAGCACAACGCCCAGGGATTCTTTAATCAAAAAAATTAATCTTCAGAACTGTAAATTATTGCGAATTCTTACAATAGGGTGGAATGTGGATGTGGGAGGCCAGCCAGGAATAGTCAAGTCTAGAAGTAACAAAGGCATGGATGAGGGTTTCAGCAGCGGATGAGATGAGGCAAGGGCGGAGACGGGTGATGTTACGGAGGTGGAAGTAGGCGGTCTTTGTTATGCTGCAGATATGTGGTCGGAAGCTCATTTCGGGGTGAAATATTACACCAAGGTTGTGAACAGTGTGGTTCAGCCTCAGACAGATGTTAGGGAGAGGGATGGAGTAATAAAACCGATGGAAATAAAACTCGGGAGAGATGTAGGGCAGGATCCCGGTTCATTCCTGGAGACGGGACTGATTGTACACCCTGTGACGATGCCCAGTGAGACTGCACACCAGGAGCAGAGCCTGGTCAATGTGACCCTGTGACACCTCGAGTGGGAGGGGCTCTGGCCATTTTGTGACATCGCTCCTTGCTGCTGTGTGATTGGCTCCTGGCTCCTGTGTGATGTCACCTGGAGACAGGGCCCCGCCCCTGGTTACGGCCCATCAGTGGGATGACAGTGTGGGAGGAGCTGGAGTGACAGCTGACACTGGGAGTGAGTTTAGTCCCAATAAACAGGGCAAAGGGCTCAAAGGAACAATTTAATATTAAAGTAAGTAATTCAAACACAAATTAATTCCAAATATAATGAAATTAGATACAATCACAGTCACAAAAACAGTCCCATTGTATTCCAGGTACAGATTCTGGGATTAAGATGAATCATTTCTCTATTGACAGTCTCTGGGAGAGAGCAATATCTCAGGAAGGTGGAGAGAGAGAAGTCGAATCATCGCCTCACTCACTGGGACTGGAGAAATGTCGCTGGCTTCACAGAGCCGATCTGGTGGGACCGAGAACTCCCAGTGTCAGACAGGATAAAACAGGAAGCTTCAACAATGATTGGAAAGCTGAGGAAATTTACTGAGAATCCCATCAGTCCAGGATTTTGCCGAGGTGAGAGTCTAACCAGATACTGGGAGCTGATCAACAACTGGCATCAGGCTCGGCCTTTGATGCAACAAGTTGAGTGGAGCTTAACTCGGAGATAAACCTTGCCCGTACCTCACCCGGGAGTGTTTGACACTTACATGTAGAGGGATCTTTATTCTGTATTCACCCCGTGCTGTACCTGCCCTGGGAGTGTTTCATTGGGTAGTGTCAAGGGAGCTGTACGCTGCATTGAACACATGCTGTATCTGAGTTGCTTGTGTTGAAGAACCAAATTGGAGGGAGCTTTACTCAGTAGCTAACCCGTGGTGCACCTGCCCTGGGAGTGTTTGATGGGACAGTGTAGAGGGAGATTTACTCTGTATCTAACCCGTGCTGTACCTGCCCTGGGACTGTTTGATGGGACAGTGTAGAGGGAGCTTTACTCTGTATCTAACCCGTGTTGTACCTGCCCTGGGACTGTTTGAAGGGGCAGTGTAGAGGGAGCTTTACTCTATATCTAACCCATGCTGTACCTGCCCTGGGAGTGTTTGATGGGCAGTGCAGAGGGAGCTTTACTTTGTATCTAACCCGTGCTGTACCTGCCCTGGGAGTGTTTGATGGGATAGTGTAGAGGGAGCTTTACTCTGTACCTAACCCGTGCTGTACCTGCCCTGGGAGTGTTTGATGGGACAGTGTAGAGGGAGCTTTACTCTGTACCTAACCCGTGCTGTACCTGCCCTGGGAGTGTTTGATGAGACAGTGTAGAGGAAGCTTTACTCTGTCTCTAACCCGTGCTGTACCTGCCCTGGGAGTGTTTGATGGGTTAGTGTAGAGGGAGCTTTACTCTGTATCTAACCCGTGCTGTACCTGCCCTGGGACTGTTTGATTGGTTAATGTAGAGGGAGCTTTACTCTGTATCTAACCCGTGCTGTACCTGCCCTGGGACTGTTTGGTGGGCAGTGTAGAGGGAGCTTTATTCTGTACCTAACCCTTGCTGTACCTGCCCTGGGAGTGTTTGATGGGGACAGTGTAGAGGGAGCTTTACTCTGTATCTAACCCGTGCTGTATCTGCCCTGGGAGTGTTTGAAAGGACTGTTGTGTATGTACCTTTAAGGGAATAACTGGTCTTAAACTGCAGTACCGGCAGTGACCACCCCTGTATAAAAGGCCCTAGCAGGCTTCTGTAGTTTCAGTTTCAAGCTGCCTCTTGTTCAGTAAAGTACCTGTTAAACTGTTCTCCTGAAGTCCGTGTATTATTGAGGCGCATCTTATGTTCATTAATAAATAGACATTCTTATTATGAACACAGCTAGCTTTTGCTGGACACTTTATTGAGCACATGTGGACTAGGTACAATATCTGTAGAGGCATCCATCTTGACTGCTGCCTTGTGGGTGGCCTAGTGCCTCATGTGTAATGTAGTCCTAATATACATACAGCTGGGTAGTGTAGTCTTATATACATACAGCTATATACAGCTCTACACAGCGCTACGGCTCCACCTAGTGTCCACTATAGAATGACATGTTATTGATCATTACATCCCCCTTTCTTTGAGGTTTAACAAAATCAATATCAATCAACTTGCAAGAAAACAATAAAGATAATATCAGTAACACTTTTGTTAGTGCTCTATAAACAAAAACATTTTCAAAACAGTCAACACATTTTCAAAGCTTTACATTGTACTCAAAGATTAAGTCTATCAGGCTTTTTTACTTCACATGTGAATCTTCTCAACACGGGTAAGTCTGATGTGTCTTCATGAGATTGTTCTGGCAGTGAATGACAAGATGCAGTTGCGGCATTGTCATCAATCTGGTCTTGAATAGTCTCTTGTGTTTTTAGGAGGGAACGACGGTTCCTCCTGAGAATCTGTCCTTCCTCAGTTCTAACAGTGTATGACCTTGGTCCTACTTCCTCAAGAACTGTAGCTTTCCTGTTCCATGCATCTGGATCCTCAATCCTGACAACATCATCCCTTGTCAATGGTTTTAGAGTTTTGGATGACTTGTCATAGTATGATTTCTGTTTCAGCTTTAACAGTTGAAGTCTCTGTCTCAGTTCCTCACTTTGCTGTTCTTTTGCACAGCAGGGTAGTGTGGTGCGCAACTTGCGACCCATTAGTAGTTCAGCAGGTGAAGAACCACAGTCTAAAGGTGAGGCTCGGTAGCTCAGCAGGGCGAGATAAGGATCAGACTTGCTTTCTGTCGCTTTCTTCAGTAGCTGCTTGAGAACTTGAACACCTTTCTCTGCCTTACCATTTGACTGAGCATACAAAGGACTGGATGTGATATGCTGAAAGTCATAATGTGCTGCAAACTGTTGCCACTCCTTACAGTTGAAGCACGGACCATTGTCGCTAACGGCAATCCTGGGAATTCCATGTCTGGTGAAGATGGATTTCACATGCATTATGACACTGCTTGCTGTGGTGCTTGAGAGCAGTGCCATCTCAGGATAGTTAGAATAGTAGTCAATCACTATTAGATAGTCTTTACCATTTAAATGAAAAAGGTCCATACCAACCTTTTGCCATGGTGCTGTTGGTATGTCAGCTACTATCATTGGTTCCTTTCCTTGTTTGTTTTGGTGTTTCTGACATGTCTCACATTTGCCTATCATGTTCTCAATGTCCTTATTTATGCCGGCCAATAAACAGTGTCTCTTGCCCTCCTTTTGCATTTTTCAATTTCGAGGTGTCCCTCATGAATCCTTTTGAGCATGTCTTGACGTAAAGCCTGTGGAATGACTATTCTGTTCTGTTTTAGTAATAGACACTCAATTCTGACCTTATGTGAAAATATTTTGGACAGGAACCTTTTGGCCAACCATGATGAATGTTCTCTATTACTGTTTGTAATACTGTATCTTTTACTGTTTCTTCTGCTATTTGCTTTGATTTTGTGTCTGACATGGGCAGCGCAGCAGTGACCATACTCACATGAACATCCACGTCTTCTTCAGTAGAGCTCACATGACTCATTGTGGGTGCTCGGGATAGTGCATCTGCTAACACTATGTATTTGCCTGGTGTGTAGATCAGTTCAAAGCCCTATCTTTGCAGCTTCATCATGAGTCATTGAATCCTTGGAGACATCTCATTCAGGTTCTTTTTTATGATGGCAACCAGTGGGCTGTGGTCTGTCTCAACTGTGAAGGTGGGAAGTCCATATATGTAGCCATGAAACTTTTCTAGTCCAACTACCAAGCCTAGACATTCCTTTTCAATCTGGGCGTATTGACACTCAGTATCTGTCATAGACCTGGAGGCATAGGCAACAGGCTTCCAATCTTCACCCTCTGCTTGTAGCAAGACCGAACATAGGCCATCTTTTGATGCATCCGTTGACACTTTGATTCTTTTTGTTGGGTCAAAGAAGGTGAGTACAGGTGTGGTTGTCAGCACTGTTTTGAAGTTTATCCACTCTTGTTCATGTCTTTCTGTCCATGCGAACTCATTTGTTTTATGTAGCAGGTCTCGCAGACAGGCTGTCTTGGCTGACAAGTTAGGAATGAACTTTCCAATGAAGTTTATCATCCCCATGATGCGTAGCACTCCTTTTTTGACAGTGGGTCGGGGCATTTTGAGTATGGCGTTTACTTTTTCCATATCTGGCTCTATTCCTTTACCAGATAGGTTATCTCCTAGGAAAGTGACTTCCTGGATGCCAAACTGACACTTGGCTTTGTTGAGCTTCAGTCCATTCCGGCGTATGCTCTGTAGCACTTTAGTCAGTCTCTCATTGTGTTCTTTCAGTGTGGAGCCCCAGATGATGATGTCATCAACATAGACCCAAACTCCTTCCAGACCTTCAATTATGTGTTCCATCGCTCTATGAAAGATTTCAGATGCAGATGTTATCCCGAAAGGCATTCTGAGGAAACAATACCTGCCAAATGGTGTGTTGAAGGTACAGTATTTGGTGCTCTCTTCATCCAGTTTTAGTTGCCAAAATCCTTGTGAGGCATCGAGCTTTGTAAAGTATCTGGCACCTGACATTTCACTGGTGATTTCTTCTCACTTGGGAATCTGGTAGCATTCACGTTTTATGTTTGCATTTAAGTCCTTTGGATCCATGCATATTCTTAGATCATTGTTCTTTTTCTTTACACCTACCATGGAGTTAACCCAGTCTGTTGGCTCTTCGACTTTCCTGATGACTCCTAGTGTAGTCATTCTGTCCAGTTCATTCTTGAGCCGGTCACGCAGGGGTGCTGGAACTCTTCATGCAGCATGTACCACTGGCTGAGCATTCTCCTTTAGCTGGATCTTGTAAGTGAATGGTAGAACTCCAAATCATTTGAACACATCCTGGAAATTATTCACTACAGAATCCACTGAGTCATCTGGTCTGCTTATGGCACAGTTTATACGGTAGACACTCTTGACCAGTTCTAAGTCCTCACAAGCTTTGTCACCCAGTAGTGAATCAAGTCTTTCAGCCACAACAGAAAACATGAGATGATGCACTTTGTTTTTGACTGTCACTTTAAGTCTGCATACACCTAAGCTATCTATTTTCTGTCCATTATAGTCTTTCAGTAGTACTGACTTTTTCTGTATTTTGGGCTTTTCTTTCATATTGTTAATGTCACTCATACTGATTAAGTTTGCTTTTGCCCCAGTGTCTAGTTTCAAGGTAACTAATGCTCCATTTACCTGCAGTGGGATCATCCATTTGTCCTCTTTTACTGCATTAACTTTATGTTCAGCATTGTCCATTTCTGAGGGCTGCACATTTTCTGTATCCTTTTTGATATTGTCACATGACACCATTCCCACAAAAAATGTCTCACTTAAATCAGTGTCCTCAATTACATTAACTCGTTGCCCTTTCTTAGTTTTTACTTTTGAAAAGCATTGTTTGGCAAAGTGATTCTTTCCATTACACTTTGTGCACATTTTTCCAAACGCTGGGCATTGTCTTAACTGGTGTTTGTAACCACAGCGTTTACAATTAAAAATTTCATCCTCCGATTGCTTTTCATTTCTGTTCTGCCCACGTTACTTCCCCTTGTAGGACACAGCACCGACAGCAGCATTATCACTCATTACAATTGCATCATTATTGATTTCACTGAAAGTCTTCGCGTGCTTTCGAGCTAGCTCGCTGGCTTGGCATATTTTCAAAGCTTTTTCCAAATTTAGTTCGGTTTCTCTCAACAGACGTTCCCTGACTTTTTTATCATGAATACCAAACACAATCTGGTCACGAATCATGGATGCTTTGAGCTCAGAGAAATTACATGTCTGTGCTTTCAGTTTCAGATCAGTTATAAAGCTATCAAAAGTCTCATTTTGCTGCTGTGTCCGAGAACGGAAGATGTATCTTTGATAGGTCTCATTCTTTTTGGCAGAGCAATGTGCATCAAATTTTTTTAGCACATCTTCTAATTTTTCTCTGTTCTCCTCTGGATTAAATACAAATGTATTAAATACCTCTATCGCCTGTGGGCCTGCAACCGTAAGCAGCAACGCTATCTTCCTTGCATCTGGCTTCGTACCAAATCCGATGGCTGCAGTGTAGAGTTCGAATTGTTGTTTAAAATTCTGCCAATTGTAGTCGATATTTCCTGTGAGTTTCAAACGCTCTGGTGGCTTCAAATTCTCCATGTCGCTTTTCACAATTTTCAGCAGATCTTCACCATCCTGGTACCATCTTATGTTCATTAATAAATAGACATTCTTATTATGAACACAGCTAGCTTTTGCTAGACACTTTATTGAGCACATGTGGACTAGGTACAGTATCTGCAGAGGCATCCATCTTGACTGCTGCCTTGTGGGTAGCCTATTGCCTCATGGGTAATGTAGTCTTAATATACATACAGCTGGGTAGTGTAGTCTTATATACATACAGCTATATACAGCTCTACACAGCTCTACGGCTCCACCTAGTGTCCACTATAGAATGACATGTTATTGATCATTACAGCGTGGACTTTACAGTGGCGACGAGTAAGTTCAAACTCACCTGCAGTGTGGCATCATCTCATGGGGATCTTGCCGGAAAGGAAGGTCCTGGAAGGTCATAGTCTGAGCAACGGGCGTCGACCGAGGGCAACCGCCCAAAGAATCCATCGGTGTTTGGAGAATTGCGGGAGAGACTGTGGTTCCAGCGAATCGTGCTGGTAGCAGGTAGCGCGCTGACCCTTCCGGACTGCGGCGGGCTCAAGCTCGATCGAGCGGCTCTACAAATCGGGCCGCGCAGCATCGCCGGGAAAAGAAAACAAGAGATAGAGAGTGGAGCGCACAGGGCGCGGTCGGTGCTCGACAACAGGACAGCAGAGAGAAACTAAATGGGGGGGAAGGAAAGCAAGACGTGCCGAAGCTGCAGGTCACTGCCATTACCCCGTAGAACGCTAGGAGCAGCATGGCAGTAAGGGGAAGAAGCAAGAGCGCGGGAGGCGCCATTTTATCCCGTTGGGGAAGAAGCAAAAGCACAGGAGGCGCCAATTTTAAATTGCCCAAGATGCCGAAAAGTGGCAGTATCACTGCTTTCGACAACGAGGTAGAAGACTGGACCACGTATGTGGAAAGAATTGAAGTGCACTGCAAGGCAAATGAGGTGGCTGATGGAACGAGGGCGTCGGTATTATTAAATCTGATGGGTGCGAGTACGTACGGCCTATTGCGGAATTTAATTACCCCAGCTAAACCAATGGAGAAAAGTTTTGCGGAGATTGTTCATATCTTACAGGAACATCTAAGCCCTACACCACTGCTGATAGCAGAAAGATTCAAGTTCCATAAAAGAAACCAGCACAAAGATGAGAGCAATGCTGACTATCTTACGGAACTACGCAAGTTATCGAAGCACTGCCAGTTCGGAGCAGGACTGGCAGACACCTTACGGGATAAGTTTGTCTGCGGGCTCCAGAGTGAAGGAGCCCAGAAATGACTACTTTCAAAAAAGGACCTGACGCAAGAGCAGGCTTTCAGCGTGGCAGTATCCTACGAAGCAGCAGCACGGGGAGCTGCGGAAATACAACAGAAACCACAAGAATACAGCTCTAACGAAATGGCGTATGGAGCCGAAAAGTGCTATCGCTGCGGCAGAACAACCCATGCGCAGAAGGACTGCTGGTTTAAAGACAAAATATGCAGGCAATGCAGGAAAATGGGGCATATAGCAAGAGTCTGCAGGTCGGGAAAGAAGACCAACACGACAAGAACTACTAAGGAACAGTACAGGAAAGTAAAGAAACTGACAGATAGTAGTTCAGAAGATCAGGAGAGTGATAAGGACTCCGGGAGCAGGCGACTAAGTTGTTTAAAGTTACACAACGTGATCGCAAAAGAAGATCACCGAACCATTTGGGTCACCCTCATGATAGCAGGGTCCCCAGTGAAGATGGAATTGGACACAGGATCAGCCCTAACTGTCATGAATCGACGAAACTATGAGCGGCTATTCTCACACATACCCTTAAAGGACACGTCCATTGTATTGAAGACATACACGGGGCAAAAGGTCTACCCCAGAGGAAAAATAAGGGTGCCAGTTGAATATAGTGGAAAGGAAACGCAGAAGCTATACATGTATATACTACGAGATGGAGGACCACCATTATTGGGACGTGAATGGATCCGAAGACTACAATTGGATTGGCATTCCATTCTGGCACTAACTGTGACTGACAAAAAAGATGATGACGTCGCACCTGGACGTCTGTCACAAATTCTATCTGACGCGGAAGAGGTGTTCCAACAAGGACTTGGGACTCTAAAAGGAGTAAAGGCAACCATAAAGATTGAGGATAACGCAACCCCAAAATTTTTCAAGGCCATACGCAATACGCCCAGCTGTGGAAGCTGAACTGGAGAGTCTGGAGCGTTCAGGGGTGCTGTCTAAGGTGGACTGGAGTGAGTGGGCCACACCCATCGTTCCTGTAATGAAGAAAGCATGAGCAGCACGCCTGGGGAGCCAAGGAAGGTTTGCATCTGTGGGGACTTCAAGGTGACTGTGAACCCAGTCCTGCACACAGTACAGTATCCGCTTCTGCGGATAGAAGATATTTTCGCCTCACTATCTGGGGGAAACGTTTTACAAAGATTGACCTGGCTCAAGCGTATCTACAAATGGTGGTGGAAGAAGCATCTAGGAAATACCTCATGATAAACACTCACAAAGGCCTTTACCAGTACAATCGACTGGTATTTGGGGTAGCATCGGCCCCGGCTATGTGGCAGAGAGCAATGGAACAAGTCCTGCAAGGGATCCCGGGGAGCCAGTGTTATTTGGACGACATCCTGGTTACGGGCGAAAATGACAATGAACACCTTGCCAACCTGGAACAGGTGCTCACGAGATTACAGGAATATGGGCTATGAGCCAACCGTCCCAAATGTGAGTTCTTCAGTAGACAAATCTTGTATTGTGGCCACATGATTGATGAGGAATGGTTGCATAAGTCGCCAGACAAGATTGAGGCTGTAGTCAAGGCTCCAGCACCAGAAAATGTGTCGCAACTGAGGTCGTTCCTTGGGTTGGTGAACTACTACCATAAGTTCTTGCCGAATTTATCTACAATTCTGCACCCACTGAACGCCCTCCTTCAAACTGGTGTAACATGGAAATGGAGTGATGAGTGTAAGCGTGCCTTTCAGGAATGTAAATGCCAAATCACTTCAAAAGAAGTATTGGCCCACCACAACCCAACACTACCGATTCGGTTGGCATGTGATGCGTCACCTTACGGCATTGGAGCGGTGCTGTCACACAAATTCCGTGATGGTTCAGAGAGGCCAATAGCCTTTGCATCGCGCTCGCTAACCTCAGCCGAGCATAACTATGCCCAGATTGACAGGGAGGCCCTCAGCCTGGTGTGGGGGGTGAAGAAGTTCAATCACTATCTGCACGGGCAGAAATTCACCCTACTGACTGATCATCAACCCCTGGTCTCAATTTTTAACCCAAAGAAGGGCGTTCCGGTGATGACGGCACAAAGGCTGCAAAGATGGTCACTTTTTCTAGGGGCACATCAGTATGACATAGAGTACAAAAGTACGAAACAACATGGAAATGCTGATGGGCTGTCGCGCCTACCGTTGCCTACGGCGGAAGAAGCACCTGCAGTGGACCCGGTGGAGATATTCCATGCGACCATAGTCGAATGTTTGCTTGTTACAAACGCAAGTATTGAGAAGGAAACCCGAAATGACCCAACACTCTCTCGGGTCTATGATTTGACGGCGAAGGGATGGCCAGCATATGGCGACTCACTGTTGCCAGCATTCTCGCCAAGGAGGGAACAGCTGTCAGTGTGCCGGGGAACCTTGATGTGTGGATCCCGAGTGGTAATTCCACCCAAGTTGAGAGATAGAGTACTCAATGAGCTTCACGAGGGTCATCTGGGAGGGGTAAAAATGAAGAGCCTAGCCAGGGCGTTTGTGTGGTGGCCGGGAATCAATAAAGAAATCGAAGATGTGACCAAGAGATGCACAGGATGCCAGAAGGTCCAAAACGCTCCACCACAGGCCCCGCTACATCCATGGGAGTGGCCCACATCTCCATGGCAACGGGTACACATTGATTTCGCTGGTCCATTTATGGACTCAATGTTTCTAATCGCTGTGGACGCCCATTCAAAATGGCCAGAGGTCATTAAAATGTCCTCCACCACCACGGAGAAAACTATTGTAGTCCTAAGGACCATCTTCGCCAGATCTGTTCCGACAATGGCCCGCAGTTTGTGTCTGAGGATTTCCGAGGTTCCTGAAGAATAATGGGGTGAAACATTACACATCTGCCCCATATCATCCAGCCACAAATGGATTGGCTGAGAGGTTTGTTCAGACCTTTAAAAAGGCCATAAAGGCAATGTATAATGATGACATACCACTGCAACACAAGGTGGATAACTTCCTGTTTTTTACCGGAATGCGACACATGCAGTAACCAACCAAACTCCAGCCGTACTGTTTTTCAACCGGAGACTAAGATGTCACTTGGATTTGCTCAAACCAAACATAAGACGAGATGTTGAGGATAAGCAGTTCCAGCACATAAATGAGAAGCCAACCAGGAGCTTCAAGATAGGGCAACCAGTCTTGGCCCTCGATTACCGAACAGAAAAATGGCAGCCAGGCACGATATGCACACAGCAGGGACCACTAATGTACACAGTGGACGTTGGAGAGAGCATCGTGAGACGCCATGCTGACCAGATTCTAGAGTCACAGGAACAAGCCAAACCTGTACCACAAGCATGTGCACCTGGTAATGAGCCCAAAGTACAGATTGCATCTACCTCAGAAGCAGGGGTATTGGAAGCTGACGAACCAACCAATGACAATGAGCCAGAATTGACTCCACCGCCAGAACAGGATACTCGAGAAAGGCGCTATCCAGTCTGGATCAGGAAGCCTCCTCAAAGACTGAACTTATAAATGACTATTTCAGTTGATGTATATATTACTGAGAAAATTGTAATTGTAATTAGTTATTATTTAGTTGTGAAATGAATATTATGTACTGTTTATCTAAAAGGGGAGGAATTGTTGTGTATGTACCTTTAAGGGAATAACTGGTCTTAGACTGCAGTACCGGCAGTGACCACCCCTGTATAAAAGGCCCTAGCAGGCTTCTGTAGTTTCAGTTTCAAGCTGCCTCTTGTTCAGTAAAGTACCTGTTAAACTGTTCTCCCGAAATCCGTGTATTATTGAGGCGTGGACTTTACAGGACAGTGTAGAGGGAGCTTTACTCTGTATCTAACCCGCGCTGTACCTGCCCTGGGACTGTTTGATGGGTTAGTGTAGAGGGAGCTTTACTCTGTATCTAACCCGTGCTGTACCTGCCCTGGGAGTGTTTGATGGGTTAGTGTAGAGGGAGCTTTACTCTGTACCTAACCCGTGCTGTACCTGCCCTGGGAGTGTTTGATGGGACAGTGTAGAGGGAGCTTTACTCTGTACCTAACCCGTGCTGTACCTGCCCTGGGAGTGTTTGATGGGACAGTGTAGAGGGAGCTTGACTCTGTACCTAACCCATGCTGTACCTGCCCTGGGAGTGTTTGATGGGACAGTGTAGAGGGAGCTTTATTCTGCATCTAACCCGTGCTGTACCTGCCCTGGGAGTGTTTGATGGGACAGTGTAGAGGGAGCTTAACTCTGTAACTAACCCGTGCTGTACCTGCCCTGGGAGTGTTTGATGGGATAGTGTAGAGGGAGCTTTATTCTGCATCTAACCCGTGCTGTAGCTGCCCTGGGAGTGTTTGATGGGACAGTGTAGAGGGAGCTTAACTCTGTACCTAACCCGTGCTGTACCTGCCCTGGGAGTGTTTGATGGTACAGTGTAGAGGGAGCTTTACTCTGTATCTAACCCGTGCTGTACCTGCCCTGGGAGTGTTTGATGTTGGCAGTGTAGAGGGAGCTTTACTCTGTATCTAACCCAAGCTGTACCTGCCCTGGGAGTGTTTGATGGGACAGTATAGAGGGAGCTTTATTCTGTACCTAACCTGTGCTGTACCTGCCCTGGGAGTGTTTGAAGGGACAGTGTAGAGGGAGCTTTACTCTGTATCTAACCCATGCTGTACCTGCCCTGGGAGTGTTTGAAGGGACAGTGTAGAGGTAGCTTTACTCTGTATTTAACCCGTGCTGTACCTGGCCTGGGACTGTTTGGTGGGCAATGTAGAGGGAGCTTTACTCTGTTTCTAACCCACTGTACCTGCCCTGGAGGTATTTGATGAGAGCTTTACTCTGTAACAGAGGATTACATGGGATATACAGCACAGAACCACGCCATTCGCCCAACCAGCCCATGCCATATTTATGCTCCGCTCGAGCCTCCTCCCGTCTCACCTCATTGACACTGTTAATTCTTTCCGTGTCTTTAGACTTGAACTTCTCTTTTACCAGGTTTATCCGAGTCTTGTAGTTACAATTTAACTGAAAGTACTGCTGTGGATTTGCCTTTCCTATTCCAGTTAGCACCTTAGGTCTGATCAGAGACTGAGCAAACCTCCCAAAACATGAGGAGTGATCTGATCGAGGTGTTTAAAATGAAGGTCCACCACCATCTTCTCAAGGCAACTAGGGATGGGTGTTAAAGATAGTCTTGTTAGCATTGACCACATCCTGAGTAAACTTAAAAAGGGAATTGACAAGGTAGCTGATTTCCAAGAGTGATTTTTCTAATAGTGAATTCTGTAATAAAGGGACATCAAATCAAAATTAGAACTAAGCTGTTGGAAATTCAATCCAGGAAAACATTCTTAAAGCAAAATATTGTGGGAATGTGAAACGCACTACCACAGGAGGCCATTGATGCAGATTTAATTTAGGTATTTAAAAGTGGATAGATTCTTGGGTTGTATGGATATTAATTGAATGGAGAAAGTGGGTAAAATGAGGTTAAAAGAGTAGATCTACCATAGTTAACAACATGGTGAAACTTGCTGAATGGCCTTTTGCTGTGTACCTTGAAGTTACCAGACTGATCTCGACCACGACGTTCGGGTGAGTGTGGATAAAGTCACACTGAGGGGGAGGAATCAGAGGCATTCATTATGGGTGTCCTTGAACAACTGGCTCAAAAACAGCAGCACCGAAAAACCAGCTGTAAGGTTTTTGACTACAATTGGCTCTGGAATGTTGCATGTGAGCATAAAGAAGGTGAGGAAGAATAATTTAGAAATGGGATGGTGTGTGGGAGCATTTTTAGCCATTTTGTTTTGCCTTTCCAGCCATCCTTTGGAGCATGGTAGCACCAACACTGATTGTAGAAGGTCTTGAGACAACTTTCCTTCAAGTCATTTCAACATCATGCTGCCACGATATTGATGGCTCCCAATAAAGGCTGGCTGTGCCGGCCCATTCAAGTGGTGTGGAGGATATTCTTTTAAAGATTGGCAGATCTGACAGGGTAGCTAATCTTACAATTGTAGTTTGTGAAGAGTACAGATAAAATGCCTAGATGTATCAGAAACTACATTCATTTTATGTCTCCAGATTCTAGAGAAGCTGAAAGACATTGCCGTTTATCTTTCCAAAGATGATTGGGCAGAGCTAAGTGAATGGGTTGACATCCGTTATAAGAAAGTGCAGCAGAACTATGAAACCAGACTTGCAGTAGGTTTGTACAAGATAAATTATTTTCTTGCTTTCAACATTTCTCTCTTCCTCTCCTGAACACTCTGATTCATACTGCCATACAATTCTTCCAATATTACACCCAAGTGAATGTTCTCATATGTGGTTAGACATTTTGGTTGGGATTTTCCATTTCACTGCTCCTGGCACACATCAGGAACACATATCAGGAAATGCAGCACCCCCAACCTGTGATTCACTGAATATTAATTTACTTGCCTTGAAAAATTCCTGTCTGACTGTATGTAGGCTTGTGATATGGGGACAGCGCAGCTGATCCTGATCTCACCTGACTATCAGAACACCTCCTGTTGTACCTGTGCGGCTTTTCCCCCACTTTTTGTGCAAAACGACTAAATGATTGTCATTAAAACTAAATCACACAGAAATCACAGAATCACAGAAACCCCACAGTGCATATAGAGGCCATTTCGGCCCATCGAGCCTGCACCGACACATGAATGAAGGATAAAAACAGTAAATATTGGAATAAGGGAGGAAAGCTCTACATCTCAGATGCCATCAAGGACCTTCCTTTCCCTTGGTACTGAGAGTGACCGTCAGCTGTCACAAATGTAAATCTCCTTCCTTTGGACTCTCCAATGGGTCCAATAGGGATCAGTGGCATAAAAATCTGGGAGAACAGGACTCTTAGAGGGCATGGGTCTGAGTGCTGTGCTCCCAGCTCCCCAACATAACATAAAAGCTCCTTTTCCTCTGATCAGTCTGGGCTGGATTTAAATCCAGATGCCATTGATGAAAGGAAAGCCTCTGTGCTGCTCTTACCTGATATTATTCTAAAATGGTTCGACTCAACAGATGCCTTACATTAGTAAGTTAAGTCAAATTAAATACAGGCAATTATCAACTGTAGATGATTGAAATATTTTAATTTTCACAGGATTGAATGTACCAAATCCAGCGTTCATGTCAAGACCTAGCAGTGGGCGCCAACCCCGTGTGTATGTTTCTAGTGACTCGGATGAGGAGTGGACGCCTAAACTTCTTGTGAAAAACCCACCAAGTAAATTGAATGTGTTTTCTTTGTTAAAGTATTAAATGTGCTTTTTTAACACCCTGATTATAATCAGTTTGTCCAGCAGCTAGTACATATTTTTGTCAGGAGGCAGTTACTTTGAAGTTTTGGAGAGCTGGAGATTTAAGTAAATTGTTTGATCACATTTTCCCTTCTACTTGTGTAGGTTTTCTTTTCCAATTTTATCTGCATAATGTATTAATTTTTTCGGAGCCTAAATAAACTAGATATTTTTAGAATCGTTATGCTGTTAACATAATAAACTGAAATCTGAGATTATCTCAATCACACTGATGTCTTACTTTCTTTCCAAGAGGTGAGATTCTTTAAGCCTCTCTTTAAGAATGAAGATACCAAGAAGACTAAGAACGAGAATACCAGAAAGGTAATTCAAAGTGAACAGAAATTCTTATCAAACTAATAAATCGAGATGGAAACAATCTGCTAGATAATCACAGCAGGCCTCTCAGCATCTGAAGGATATATCGATACAGGTTCCCATCCAAACATTAACCAGTCTTTCTCCTTCAGACACGAATTGAGCTGCTACACACTCCCAGCATTTTCTGCCTTTATCTCAGATTTCTAGAAAACAATTTTTCTTTTTAATTTTGCTACATGACTTCCCAATTTGCGTCCCATGGTCCCTGGCAACTTGGTTCTATTTGTATTTATATTTCTTACATAAGATAAGAATTAGGAGCAGGAGTCGGCCATATGGCCCTTCGAGCCTGCTCCGCCATTCAATAAGATCATGGCTGATCTTTGGCTCATCTCCACTCTCCCGCCCGGGCCCCATATCCCTTGGTTCCCCTAGAGTCCAAAGGTCTATCTATCTCAGCCTTGAATATCCTCAACGACTGAGCATCCACAGCCCTTTGGGGCAGAGAATTCCAAAGATTCACAAACCTCTTAGTGAAGAAATTCCTCCTCATCTCAGTCTTAAATGGCTGACCCCTTATCCTGAGACTATGCCCCCTAGTTCTAGACTCTCCGGCCACAGGAAACAATCTCTCAGCACTTACCCTGTCAATCCCCCTCAGAATCTTATATGTTTCAATGAGATCACCTCTCATTCTTCTAAACTCCAGGGAGTATCGGCCCAATCTCCTCAATCTCTCCTCATAGGACAACCCTCTCATCCCAGGGATCAATCTAGTGAACCTTCGTTGCACCGCCTCTAAGGCAAGAATGTCCTTCCTCAGATAAGGAGACCCAAACTGTGCACAATTCTCCAGGTTGCTTACTTGTCCTTGAAATTCATGGCCAGGAGATTTGGAAAGACCTTTTAGCGCTGTTGGTGGATAAATCCTCCACCAGCATCCCAAAAGCTGTGAATATCAGCAGCTTCAAATATCTGCAAATTAATCAAAACATGGACATACATTTTATATGTTGCTCATGAGGCTCCATAATATGGATCTAGCTGGTTCATGAAGACAAAACTCCTTGGTCACTGCTGCTGTACTAACATTTCAAGGTTCCTCTTCCTGTCGTTGTAATCAAGAATTGCAATACTAACATCTGAAGGTTCCTATTGTTTCCAGTGGTTATAGTCAGGAGTTGCATTTCTCATGTTGGGAACTAGATTTGAGGGGCAACATATCCAGTGACGCAGGGCTGCAGAAAGATCCAACTTCATTTTGGTGACCGTTATGTCCCACTATTCACTGGAACTCACTGAGACACTTCCAAAGATGCAAACAAATCTGTCCAAGAACGGAAAGTGTTGAAAATAAATGTTTCAATGTTTGACAGCACATTAACAGGAACTTTACATGAACATTGGATAAAACACCCAAGTGGCTACCCTTGTGTGTTGTTAGTTGGTATGATTGCACTAGGATGAGGGTGAGTGTGAGGGGTGGCTAGTGAGATGGGGATGTGATAATGTAGATAGAGAGGGATGGGTGGAGGTGCAGGGTAACTTGGTGTAAGGATGTGCAGGAGTAGGGTAGGGAAGGCAGAGTGATGGGGATGTGTTGAGAGGTACAGCACGATGAGGTTGAGAGTGGCTTTGTACTAACGTTTCATGATCTTCAGATCATTGAAATGTTTGCGCCACAGCACCCAGGTCCTCCTGACCACATCCCTGCTTGTGCCCTCCTGTGCAATGTGCAACCAGGCTGTTTTGTTCTCCTGGGGAGGTGACTTCCGCCCATCCGAAGGGAAGAGGACCTCCCTGCATGCTCTGACTCCATAAGTATATGGAGGGAGACATGGGAGAGCCTGGGTGCAGCCCTGCACCTCTGTGCAGTGATTGTCAGTGTTTGCAGCACTTCAATGCTGCAGAACACTGACAGCACAAATGTCAAAAGAAAGTTGGCCATGGTCCCTTTAAAGAAACTGGCTGATGACACTTCATGAATGATGTCACTAGACCCGCTTCCTCTAATTGGTCCGGGAAAAACGCTGGGCGGGCTTAACAAGCCCCATCAATGCAAATTCATTTTCCAGAGCGGGATGGAGCTAGCCACTGACATCGCCCACCCCGGCCGCCATGTCATCCTCACAACTTACTTTCTCACCTAGCTTTGTATCATCAGCAAACCTGGATACATTACACTCGGTCCCTTAATCTAAGTCATTAATATAGATTGGAAATAGCAGAGGCCCCAGCACTGATCCTGGTGGCACGCCATTAGTAACAGCCTGCCACCCTGAAAATGACCCATTTATTCCTACTCACTGTTTTCTGTCCTTTAAACTAATCCTCTATCCAACCTTACCCTTACACCCAACCCCATGAGCCCTTATCTTCTAGGACAACCTTTCATGTGGTACCTTATCAAAAGCGTTTTGAAAATCCTAATATACTACATCCACTGGTTCCCCTTTATCTACCCTGTTAGTTACATCCTCAACAAACTCGGATAGATTTGTGAAACACTATTTCCCTTTCAGAAAACCATGCTGACTCTGCCCAATCATATTATGATTTTCTAATTGCCCTGTATCATTTCCTTAATAATGGATTCCATAACTCCATGTTCCACAGAATGAAGGTATTTGTTACCAGTTGCTTGTGTACATCAGGCGGAATATAATGTTAGTTTTTAGGCATTGTCAAACATTACCTCTCTTTTAGCGATCACGCGTAGTTTGGGAAGACCAAAGGTGAAGTAGTAAAACTATGTGTCAAATCTGCTCCTGTCCCATTTTCCTGAAGGCATGATTCATGAGTAGATATGTTTCCTAGTCTGTGCTGACTTATTTTGCAGCCCTTTTGGCAATTGCTAAATGGCTGTTCTTCATGTGTTCGGCTCTTCATTGTCGGAGAAAGTCGAATCTGGTTTCGTATACACGCACATACACTTTCCAGAAGTGATGATTAGTTAGCAATCAGTGGAAATCCTGGTTAATTTTATTCCCTTCCTTGCAAAAGGGTGCTGAGGTTAATTGTATTAATTTTACCGCATTTGCTGAGATCACCAAATTGAACACAGGAGTACAGAATCAAACATGGGAACGTTCTGACCTGTGTGACTCAGGACTACACTGGGGAGCGACAACATTTATCCAACGGGTAGTTGGGTAGGTTTGTTTATTAAATATGCTACAACAACTAATGAACAGGAAAAATAGACAAACACTTTGACTTGTACATAATCTCTTTAGTATTACAGGCACTCTTGAGGCAGCTATTCTTTAATTCAGGAGCGGTGAGGTACAGTTTTACCGTCACATTCTGCATTTCAGAACCAAAAAGCTCAATCACAGATGCTGTCCCATTCAGAAGAGGATAAAGATGAAGTTTTCAGGGGCTTCACCGAAGACACTGCCTCAGTTTTGTAAGAGACAGTTTCAGTTGAAAACATCAACAGAGAAACGAGTACCTTGGTTTGTGAAAGTGAAGCTCGTAGTGAATCCAATAAAGGTATTTGTCCTGGAATAAAGGATTTCAGTAAAGTATTTCTATTTTGAATAATTGAGGGTGTTTTAATGAGGAAGAGATGCTCTATGTTGATAATGTGACCATTACCGTAGTCATTCAAATCAGATTAACACAATGTCTTGCATTATTATGTAAATGTCTTCAGCATCTCCTGTTCAACCAGAAACAAACCTTACATGCAAGAATATTACAATTAATTGGTTCAATTTTTGTTCATAATCTTTTTGATTTATTCCACGGTTGTCTGTACTGGAAAGATCTTGGGGTCAGCAAATGAGGAAACCACCAAAGAGACTGAAAGCAAAAGATACTGTTTGAGAAACAGAGAGAGAAAAGTTTACACTGAAGAAAGGGAACTTTGTCACGATGATTATCTGTGTATGTGCAAAGTAACCTATCCATTTCCTCAGGGCAGGAATAATTATTGGGCGTTTTGGTGTGATGACATAGGGGCCTTGATAGGCCATGGGATTGGTGGAGCAATGCAGCATGTCAGAGTGGTGGGACAGGAGTGCAGGCCTGTGTTTGCCCACAAACAGGCACCGATTGTTCTTTATCATTGAGGAAAAACAATCACAAATATGATCCCCAAACTATTGATAATAATTCTGGAATCTTCTAATGAAATATTATAGGACTTTCAATAATCATCAACTAATGGCCCCTGATTACAGGGAATAGCAGCTCCTTGTCTAAGATATTAAAGCATCCTATACCAGCCTACAGCAGGACCTGGACAACATCCAGGCTTGGGCTGACAAGCGGCAGCTAACATTCAAATTTATGAATGGCAAGCAGTGACCATCTCCAAAGAATTGATGATGCAGCCAGAATTAAGTTGGGAATCAGCATGGTTTGGGAAGGGGTGTGTGGAGAAAATGATGACATAACTGAAAGGGCAAAGTTGAGAAGTGACACTGTCCCCAAGAGTGATTTACCTGATGGTTTAGAGGGACTTTTCTAACTGGATTGGCCGATTGAACTTCATTCAAAGAATGAGGAAGGTTTCACCGATAGGAAGCAAAGTCCAAGGGGGAAAATTGAGTCACGCCCCCGCGGCCGAAATTCACCGGTAGCACCCCAAGACCCCTGCGTTAACATTGATATAACCACGAATTGTACTTCCAAAAGAAACTTCTAGATGATTCATTACACTGACAATTTCTCTTTCTTCCTTCTCCAGCAGCTCACCAAGTGCACCGAGATGAGTCTCATCCTTGCCCTCATTGCAATGTTGCTTTTACCACTGCAGAGTTTCTTCAGAAGCACATCAGAAGACATCCTGAATCCTGTGGACAAATTTCAGCAGGACAATCTTCGCCTCCCAGCACAAAATATCTTTGACAACGCGAAAGTGGGCAGGGATCATTCACACAATCTGTCCAGAGGAGAGAATTTATAAAATCAGGTGATCTTCACCTATGCCAGCGGATCCACACTGGAGAGAGGCCGTATAAATGTACTGAATGTGGAAAGAGTTTCACACAGGCAGGGAACCTCCATACACACCAGTGGATCTACACAGGAGAGAGGCCGTATAAATGTACTGAATTTGGAAAGAGTTTCACACAGGCAGGGAACCTCCAGAGACACCAGTGGATCCACACAGGAGAGAGGCCGTATAAATGTACTGAATGCGGAAAGAGTTTCACACAGGCAGGGAACCTCCAGAGACACCAGTGGATCCACACAGGAGAGAGGCCGTATAAATGTACTGAATGTGGAGTTTCACACAGGCAGGGAACCTCCAGAGACACAAGCGGATGCACACAGGAGAGAGGCCGTATAAATGTACTGAATGTGGAGAGAGTTTCAGTGTCAGGGAACCTCCATACACACCAGTGGATCCACACAGGAGAGAGGCCGTATAAATGTACTGAATGTGGAGAGAGTTTCACACAGGCAGGGAACCTCCATACACACCAGTGGATCCACACTGGAGAGAGGCCGTATAAATGTACTGAATGTGGAAAGAGTTTCACAGTGTCAGGGAACCTCCATACACACCAGCGGATCCACACAGGAGAGAGGCCGTATAAATGTACTGAATGTGGAGAGAGTTTCACACAGGCAGGGAACCTCCAGAGACACCAGCGGATCCACACAGGAGAGAGGCCGTATAAATGTACTGAATGTGGAGAGAGTTTCACACAGGCAGGGAACCTCCAGAGACACCAGCGGATCCACACAGGAGAGAGGCCGTATAAACGTACTGAATGTGGAGAGAGTTTCACACAGGCAGGGAACCTCCATACACACCAGTGGATCCACACAGGAGAGAGGCCGTATAAATGTACTGAATGTGGAGAGAGTTTCACACAGGCAGGGAACCTCCAGAGACACCAGTGGATCCACACAGGAGAGAGGCCGTATAAATGTACTGAATGTGGAGAGAGTTTCACACAGGCAGGGAACCTCCAGAGACACCAGCGGATCCACACAGGAGAGAGGCCGTATAAATGTACTGAATGTGGAGAGAGTTTCACACAGGCAGGGAACCTCCAGAGACACCAGCGGATCCACACAGGAGCGAGGCCGTATAAATGTACTGAATGTGGAGAGAGTTTCACACAGGCAGGGAACCTCCAGAGACACCAGTGGATCCACACAGGAGAGAGGCCGTATAAATGTACTGAATGTGGAGAGAGTTTCACACAGGCAGGGAACCTCCAGAGACACCAATGGATCCACACAGGAGAGAGGCCGTATAAATGTACTGAATGTGGAGAGAGTTTCACACAGGCAGGGAACCTCCAGAGACACCAGCGGATCCACACAGGAGAGAGGCCGTATAAATGTACTGAATGTGGAGAGAGTTTCACACAGGCAGGGAACCTCCATACACACCAGCGGATCCACACAGGAGAGAGGCTGTATAAATGTATTGAATGTGGAGAGAGTTTCACACAGGCAGGGAACCTCCATACACACCAGTGGATCCACACAGGAGAGAGGCCGTACAAATGTACTGAATGTGGAGACAGTTTCACACAGTCAGGGAACCTCCAGAGACACCAGTGGATCCACACAGGAGAGAGGCCGTATAAATGTACTGAATGTGGAGACAGTTTCACACAGGCAGGGAACCTCCAGAGACACCAGCGGATCCACACTGGAGAGAGGCCGTATAAATGTACTGAATGTGGAGACAGTTTCACACAGGCAGGGAACCTCCAGAGACACCAGCGGGTCCACACTGGAGAGAGGCCGTATAAATGTACTGAATGTGGAGAGAGTTTCACACAGGCAGGGAACCTCCATACACACCAGCGGATCCACACAGGAGAGAGGCTGTGAAAGGGTTAAAAAAGGGCTAAGATGAGGGGATTAAGGAACAGAGCATATCGCCAACCATATAAGGAATTGGTATGAACAATGTCCAGAAGGAAAGTCTGGTGTAGTCGTGGCCAAAGTGCACAAACCGTGAATCACTAACTGAGGAATGTATTGAGAGATAACGTATGGGGTCACAAGACCAATGCACACAGGTCACAAGAATTTGCACCTGAAGCCAACTGTATGATGAAAGAAATGTATACGTGTAATGCACCTAATTGCAAACAGTAGCCACGACTCAGAACAAAACCTGTATATAAGGCAGGAGATTTTCAACGATCGGGAACATTCATCCCAGGATGGGTGTCTTCCCTGTCGACTTGTAAATAAAGTTGTTTTACTGAACGCACCTCCGGACTCTGAGTGATTGATTGGGAATAAGGCGGACGTCGACCCTTTATATCACAGGGTCCATCCGTCTAGGGGAGAAGAAGCTCTCCCCGTTTACCCTTACAACTTGGCGTAGTCGGCAGGATCTACCGGATGGGCTGAGTAGAGACATTGTCTCCTCGCATCGAAGCCCAGGGCCGGAGATCCAACGAATCTGAGGCGGAGTCGGGATACATGAGTAAAGCAACTTGGGTGCACGCTAGGACATTATAGAAATTATAATGTCTGAATAAGTTGAGGAGCTCGGGTTATATAGGATTGGATATAGGGAAAATCCAATCTAGGCGGAGTTAAAACTGCGTAAGCAGGGAAAGGTCCCTGAAGGTCCGGGGGAGTCCCGGAGGTAGGAAACGAGGGGGGAAACTAGCAAATCCACCCTAAAAGGATGGCGAACAAAAAGGACGCCAAAAGATCTAAACTCCCGTATGAATTTGTATGCGATAGGTATCGACGGACAACATTAGGGCATAAGGTAACTTGCCGTATGAATTTGTACGCGATAGTATCGGATAACGGAAATTCTGATAGGGGCAGGGTAAAAAGACCCCGGGAAAGTGAGAAAACCTCACGGAAATTCCCGAGCGGCTAGAAAATGCCTGGGAAAGAAATCGACGGACAAACAGGATGGCGTAACGTAACTTGCCGTATGAATTTGTGCATGATAAGTATGAGAAAGTTAAGGAAAAGATGGTAAAAAAAAGGGATATGATGACAAGGTAATAAAAAGAATGGGAAAGGAAGGTGGGATCCTGAATGGGTTCCCAACTGACAGAAAGAATGGTGGAGTAAGGAGAGCAAGAATAAGGAGGAGAAAACTGTAGTGGTTCTTGTTGTGTATGTAATATGTGTGCTACTTTGAACCTATGGACAGGACTGCACTACTGGTAGGGCGTAGTGATACGCAGTACCACTCCTGGCCATGGGGTATAAATAGTACTGTGGGTACTGATCTCCCCTCAGTTCCCGCCTGTGGGCATGAAGTAAAGACTTACGTGCAGTCCCTACCTCCAACCAGTAAAGACCTGTTTGAGTTATACGTTTAAGTCTTTGTGTTAATTGTTCAATACAATACACATACTTAACACTGGCGACGAGTCGGTTCGAACCCTGCGGCAGTTATTCCATGGCGGCTTCGTCCAAAGACAGGACGTTGAAGAGAGGTTTCAATCCTCAACACCCCACTCAAAACTGAAGGGCAGCAGAAATCCTGACAGCTTCCAGCGACTGGAAGCGACAGGCATTAGGACCCTGAAGCCTCCATAACCTCGTGGGTAAGCCAGAGCCCGGGAGGGAGCGAGCAAGAGCCGCGCGAGCGGGTGAGCCAGAGGCCGGGAGCCGCTTCAAGTGCGATGCGCAGCGCGGGCCAGCGATCGGGACCAAAGATAAGGGCCGCACTCGGGCGATCGCGGCGAAGATAAGGGCCGCACTCGGGGGCTGAAGGGAGACGGCGTCGGGGGACGGGTGAAGACCGCCAAGCGCCGGAAAACCGCCATTTTGTGGGCGGAGGACGACAGCAAGAGCGGGAAGCCGCCATCTTTGATAACAAGTAAAGAAAATAAAATCTGAGAAATTGCAAATCTACAATGCCTAAACACGGGAATATTAGCACCTTTGATAGTGACCTCGAAGATGGGGCCATATATGTTGAAAGAGTAAAAAATTATTGTAAGGCCAATAAAATTCGTGACCAAGATAAAGCTCTAACATTATTAAATTTAATGGGTGCGAAGACATACGGGCAATTGAAACACCTGTTATCACCAGATGAACCGGCGGATAAGACGTTCGATGAGATTGTTACTGTCCTGAAAGATCATCTAAACCCCACGCCGCTGATGCTAGCGGAACGATTTAAATTTTATGACAGAAGGCAGCTACAGCATGAAAGCAATGCTGAATATTTGCTGGAATTGCGTAAATTAGCGAAATATTGCCAGTTTGGAACGGGACTGACAGATGCACTACGAGACAAATTTGTGTGTGGTTTATTTAAACAGGATACACAAAAGCGACTGCTCGAGGAGAATGAGCTGACGCTTGAGAAGGCGGTCACTATGGCAGCAGCACACGAAGCCGCAGCGAGAGGCACGGCACTAATGCAGCTACAGTCACCGGAGCTCAGTGCACACAAATTGGGTGTGAGTTCTGGCAAATGTTATCGTTGTGGAAAGACAACGCATGATCAGAACCAGTGTTGGTTTAAAAACCAAGAATGTAGAACTTGTGGTAGGCTTGGACATATAGCTAGAGTATGCAGGTCAGGGAAGAAGACCAGCAACAGGAAGTCACCGCAAGGAAAATACGCAAAGGTACACAAGGTGACCGAACAGGAGTCCGATTCAGACGCTAGCAGTAATGAACTGGCTAGCTTAAGCTGTAATGAACTGGCTAGCTTAAGAGTACTCAACGCTGGTAAGGGTGCAGACCTCCAGACAATTTGGGTCACTCTTCAGATAGAAGGAGTCCAAGTAAAACTGGAATTGGACACTGGATCGGCATTGACGGTCATAAATAAGAAAGATTACCGAAAGTTATTCCAACATATTCCCCTACAGGATACGGGGATTATATTGAAAACATACACGGGGCAAAGAGTGTACCCCATCGGGAAAATAGAGGTTGCAGTGGTCCACAAGGGCGAAGACAGTCAAATAATGGACTTATATGTGATAGCTGAAGGAGGTCCTCCACTACTAGGACGGGAGTGGATTAGGAAAATGAATATGGACTGGCATTTCCTGCAAACAATAACGAGTGAGAACTCGGTGAAGATAGTCGGCCCAGACTCTGGAACGGATGATGGTAAGCCCAACTCAGGTGCAAAAGACAAAGTTTCAGCACAGAATTCCACTGAGCAACAACAACATAGTTTAACTGCGGATTCTGAGTCTGGCAAGTCTACTGATGTGCCCATTTCTGAGGGACACCGGGCTCGAACTCAACTCCATTTCAAACTACAACAGCAATTAGAACAAATGCTTCGCCGTTTTGAGCAAGAGTTGAATGCAACAAAAGAGTTCTTTGATATAGAGTTGGAGAATCTGGAAAGACAACAGAAGCAGCTGATGGAGAAAATGGAGCAGGAGCACACAAAACGTCTGATGTCAGAGGAGTTAACGGTCAGCCAACTCCTGCATATGCTGAAGGACAGGACTCTGAAATGGGAAAAACTTGAACACAAACTTCAATATTCAAACGAAAGGGGTTCGGAGCTCTCAAAGGTTATTGGAAGAGCTGAGGTGGCAACACAGACTGAGATGACTGCAACAGAGCAGCCCTTGGATGCCAAAAGTACGCTGACTCACGTCAACGTAGAACAACAGACCGCTGAAACAGCTGCTCCAGTAGAGGGATTGAATAGTCCGATCAATCAATCTCCAAAAGAAGTTGAAGTAGTAAAATCTCAAATGAGGTCATTAGTAAACGACTTGCTGAAAGCCCAGAAAAAGCTGGATGAAGAGGTACGCATGAAGAAGTCTCTTCAGGAAAGATGTCTGGACTTGGAACAAAAGCTGGCTAACGCCCAGCTGGGTATGGAGGAAATAGAAGACCCTCTCGCTGGCCTAGATCAGGACGACACCGAATATTACTATGTCCTGTCCTGCCCAACTTGTAACTTCGACTCCCACCATACAGAAATCATGGAGGAGCACCGAAAGTCTACGGAACATCGGGAGAAGGTGGCTCTACTACGGAAAAAGGAGGAAGAGAAGGAGGAACTGCGCATGCAGCTGGCAGCTGACAGTGGAGCCCAGAGAGTCTCCAAGAAGCAGAAAAGGAAAAGTCAAAACAGAAGATGACCCATCTGAACCATTATTACCTCTACCAGATCACACACGTGGTCCCTCCGAACGGAGCCAATTCAGTTCGGAAGTTCAAACTGTTAAATCCATGGAAGGACTATTGAATGAGTCACTCCAGCAACGTGAACCGACTACACCACAGAGATTGAATCTGTGAACTGTTTTCCGCAGAGACTGAATCTGTGATCTGTTTTGACATGAAGTTATCTATGTATCTATGTTATTCTGTTATGTAAACCTGAAGTTATATATGTATATAGGTTACTACGTTATGTTAAATGGGGAGATGACTGTAAAGCTAAGAAGGGAGGAATGTTGTGTATGTAATATGTGTGCTACTTTGAACCTATGGACAGGACTGCACTACTTGTAGGGCGTAGTGATACGCAGTACCACTCCTGGCCATGGGGTATAAATAGTACTGTGGGTACTGATCTCCCCTCAGTTCCCGCCTGTGGGCATGAAGTAAAGACCTACGTGCAGTCCCTACCTCCAACCAGTAAAGACCTGTTTGAGTTATACGTTTAAGTCTTTGTGTTAATTGTTCAATACAATACACATACTTAACAGTTCTTTGTCAGGGCCACCTGAAAAATGTGTAAGATTGGGGCCACACGGGAGAGGGAAAAAGAGGAGTTAGTGGAACAGTTAAAAAAGGTAGGCACCAAGTGTGCTGCTGTAATGAAGACAAGGTCAGTGCATAGTGGAAGGAATGATAGGAGATTGATTGGGAGGATTTACAAAGAGAAACCTAAAGTTTTACCAACACGGAAGTTATTAACGTCTGTGCTGAAACAAATAAAACACAAGATTGCTGAGTGAAAGGAACCTTAAAAAATACTGGGATCTCAGTTTATGTGAAAGTTTTCCTGACTATGGATGTTTAAGAAGTTACAGTGTTCCGTTTGTCTGAAAGCCTGTCTTTAAAAAAATGTCTGTTGTGTGTTTTAGCTCCACCCACTCTTTGGTACAGAGAGCTAAAAGCTGTTTAACCCGTTGAAGACTTGTCTTGAAGGATGGACAAGCATGTGTTGTTTTAAGTTTGTTAATTGTTTTACAAAAGAGAAGCTTCAGTCTTGAAGTTACAGTTGCCAATTTGCCTGGAAGAAAATGAATTTGAATGTTTACAAGGCATGGGTAATTGTTTCCTTGTTAATGTGACTATGGTTTCTTTCTTTTCCAAGTGATACTGGTTAGTTTAAAAAAAATTGATCTGGATTGGATTGGAGTTATGAGGTTAATTAACCTATTAAAACCAGGCTTTCATTGTGGCCACGGTGAAATTCTGGTTGGTGTAAATTTGTGTAAACCGTATTGAATAAGATATTTAATGGTCTGAAACCAGCCCTTAAAATATTTACAGTCTTGGATATAGCGAACAGGTTCTGGTCCATACCATTGGCAGAGGAATCACAAGGGAAATTCGCCTTTACCGTCAGGGATAGACAATATACATGGACCAGGGTCCCACAGGGGTTCCATAATAGTCCAAATATATTCCACCGTGTACTGAGTCAAGCCTTAGACGAGTTAGACCTATCAAAGTACCAGAGCGCCCTACTCCAATATGTCGATGACATAATGATTGCATCAGAGGATGCCAAAGGACACATGGGAGCATTACTAGCCACCCTCCAGACATTTAAGAAAGCTGGCTTTAAATTGAACCCAAAAGGCACAGGTTGGACTGTCCAAAGTAAAGTATCTAGGACACGAAATTAGCCAGGGGTATAAGGCACTCCCGCAGGAACAAAAGGCAGCCATAAAAGACAAGCCAAGGCCAGTGACTGTCCGGGGAGTGAGGAAAGTGTTGGGACTATTTAATTACTGCAGGAATTTTATATCAGACTTTGCAGGGAAAGCAGAGCCGATTCAACGGTTAGTTAAAGGGGGGAGACCCACCACCGATAAGATAGAATGGGAGATGGAGCAGGAGGAAGCATATAGGGCCCTTTAACAGGAATTAATAACAGCCCCTGCCCTAGGATTATCAGATCCCACTCGACCCTTCCACCTATATTGTGATTTAGATCATGAGAGTGATTCAGCCGTGGTAATGCAAGATCACGGAGGGAAACAGAGACCCGTTGCGTATTACTCTGCAAAAAAAGACCCAGTAGCGAAGGTGATGCCACGATGTGTGGCTGCAATAGATTGCGCCACCTGGGCGGTGCGAGTAAGCGAACCAATAGTGATGATGGGAAAGGTAATTTTGCATACTCAACATACATTAGTGGAACTACTCAACACAGGAAAATTGTGGGCAATATCGGATAGCAGGAAAGCTAAATGGGAAACTATATTACACCCCAGGGATGGAACTGTGATAATAGAAAAACATACCGGGGTTAATCCAGCCACGGGAATATTAACAGGAGAAGCGCACAGTTGTCAGATGAAAATGGAGGAAGAAATAGGTAGTGGAGTAAAGGAAGACCCACTAGAAAATCCCGATATGATAATCTATGTAGATGGATCCTGAAAATATATCAATGGAGAACGCAGAACAGGGTGGGCAGTAGTAAATCAAGAAGGAAAGACCCTGTTAAAAGGAGCCCTTTATGGGGATAAGTCAGCACAGGTAGCGGAACTAGTGGCTTTAATAAAAGCGTTGGAAATAGCAAAAAACAAACGGATAAATGTTTATACCGACAGCCGTTATGCCTTCGGAGTGGTGCATGATTATATGATACTATGGGTGAGAAGGGGGTACATGACCTCTACGGGAGAGATAGTAAAACATGGAAAACTAATAGAAAGGTTAGTTAAAGCTGCACAGGCACCTTTAGAGGCAGCGGTAATTAAAATAAAAGCCCACACAAAGATAGAGGATATGGACCCACAGGAACTCCAGGACCAGGCCCCTATAGGGATAGGTATGCAGATCTAGCTGCCAAATTAGCTGCAGAAGAAATGCAACCAAAGGATGTGTTCAAAAACGAAATAAATATGGTCATGAGTCAGTGGGGTACAGGAAGTGAATATAATGGAGGTACAAGAAAATACTAGTAAAGAGGAAAAAGAGAGATGGAGACAAGCGGGTGCTCGACTACAGGATGGAATCTGGAAATGGGGCCCCCTTAACCAGGTGGTGGCACCGGAATGTTGCAGACAACTGATGACGCTATACCATGGTGTAACACATACTGGCAGAAGTAACATGTTGCACCTACTGACACAGTACTGGTGGTGGCCAAAGATGGGTCGGGAAGTAGCGAAATACTGCCACCGCTGTATAATATGCGCTAAGAATAATGTAGGACAGAGATGTAGAGTTAGAGTAGCAAACCAACCCAGGCCCCAAGGACCCTGGGAAAACCTACAAATTGACTTTACCAGCAGGACCAGGGGAAGAAATATTGCCTGGTAATAATTGACCAATTTACCAGGTGGGTGGAAGCTTTTGCCACCCGAGATTGCTCTGCAAAAGCAGTTGCACTAATATTGGCTACCGAGGTTATACCCCGTTGGGGGAGTGCCTCTGCAAATTGACTCAGACAATGGCACTCATTTCACCGGTAAAATGAGAGAAACTTGTAAGCTGTTACACGTAACACAAAAATATCACATACCATATCACCCCCAGAGCTCGGGGATGGTAGAAAGAATGGACACTGAAAAATGCGCTGACAAAAGCCATCCAAGAAACAGGGAAGGAATGGTCGGAATTATTACCCAGCATACTAATGAGGCTGCGAGCCACCCCAGGACGAACGACCGGACTGACCCCCTACGAACTAATGACAGGACGAGCTATGAGACTACCAGAGGATTTGGCTGGAGGGGTGAGAGAACCAGGACCAGTACAAGGTAGATTAAGTACAACTAAGTCAGGAGGTACAAGCACTAAATAAAGAAGTAAGGAACCAACAACAGATTAAAGATCTAGAAAGGCAGAATGCTGGACTTAAACCGGACGAGTTGCCCAGAATAGGTCAACAAGTAATGACGCAAGTTATCGGAAGAAAGGGAATGGAACCCCGTTGGATGGGGCCATATACTGGATTAATGACCAGTGATACGTGTGTTTGTCTACAGGAACCGACGGGTATGTGATGGAAGCACTGGACCCAGGTGAAACCATTTAACACCAAAGACCCCCATTCTACCCTCTCCTCTCGGGGAAAGAGCTCGGAAGACGACCAGACCTCTGTTTAAATTACAGATAAACATGGATCCAGCGAGATGGATTATTATAACTACTCTGATGACAACACTTATAAGCCCAAATAACGGGCTGAAAGAAATGGACTGCAAGTTAAGATCCCCTAGTGGAGACTCCACGAGGAACTTCATTATATCACACAGTTACGAGTGTGAAAAACAGGAAAAGGATGTTACAGGTGTAACGGTATCTGGGTGAACTTGGATCAACGACCATGCGGACCCTATATAATGACAGATACCAGCAATATGGTAAGATGTAATAGACACTGGCAGGTGTTGGGTCAAGCAGGGGGAGGATATATCCTGAGCTGCAAGGACAATATCATAAGATGGACTATTGTACACGGCATTACAACACCTCAACCAACAACAAGAAGGATCACACCACAAGGAGTAACCCTAGAACCAACAACACCCCCAATCACAATGACACCTGAAGAACGAAGGTGTCCAAAATGGACGCCTGGGCCCGAAAATGGACTGGTGTTATTTACCGAGGGAGAACAATTGTATGATAATGTGAGACATGAAATTGTACCGGTACTAATGAACTTAACCATGCTACAATGGCCAGGATATTGTGAAAGATTTACTAAAACTAGAGAGTTGTATGCATATATGATAAGGAATGTAATTAACCAAGCTGCTGATGCAACAGGGGCTTCTAGTTTCAGGGGACATGCTGCATTCCACCAAAGAATTAAGAGAGGCTTAGGAAACGATGTACTCACGGGAATAAATACGGGGACGTCATTCATTCATGCCCTGGATATACAAGGAGTCCAGAGTAGTGTGGAACAATTACAAAGGGTAATACAACAGGTTTTAGAGAAAGAAACTGGTTTGCTGCAACAAGAATCAGAGTTGGGAGAACATACGATAAGGAAATTACTCGAGGGAATCAAAGTTATAGAAACCATGCTGGCACTATCAACAAACTAAACCATAGAGATGAGGAACAGGCAAAAGATGGGGTAGGGAGAGGCTTGTGCCATGCCTATGGCCAATGGACCACCGGATAGTTAAAACACAATCTGGCACAGATACAACGAGGTGAGGGACCAGACTGGATTAACAGCACACAGCTCTATGGCCTGAGCCAGAATCCAGACCCTCTGAGTGCCTGTACCCTCAAGGGGATGACCAGAGTATATCCAGTGATACAAAAATGCAAAGCAGAAGTGACAGCAATGATAGGCATGGTACTCATGATACCAGTGGTGAGACTAGACACGACTCCATACCCACAGTACCAGGTAACAAACATAGGCATAGTGAGGGGTGAGACATACCTCCAATACTATCCAATTGATACCTATGCCATCAGGAAGAATGATACTATAAGAGGAGTCTCCCTAAACGGATGCCATGGGAAAGGTACGCTTAAGATATGCCCACATCCGGTAGGAGAAGGCACTAAGGATGAGTGCGGCTATAATAAGACAGAGGGGTGCATGTTAGAATTATCACATGTCGATCACCATCACACCCGCTCGGGATATAGAGACAGAGGGGAGTATTGTATAGCCACCACAGAGACTGAGTACTAATATAGTAACCTTGTATGTGTAATCACAATGCCCAACTTTTGCTTTACACCAAAGATCCCTGTGACAATTGGACACAGCAGATTGGTGTATGTACACTCAAGGGAGGAAATGAAACTAAATGTGACAGATAGTTTAAGGGACGAATTGGTCAATTATGAAGATCCGGTGGGGGCTCCAATACTCTGCCTGCAAGGGGATCTGCAAGAGATAAAAGAGGGCTTAAGTAAAATGGTGAAACAATACGTAATGTTGCAAAGGAACCTTGGGGAACTAGAAAGGGACATAGAAGTAGAACTACAGGAGGTCCCATGGTATAAGAAGCTGTGGGATTGGGGGATGAATGTCAACATGCACCCATGGGACAGCATTACGTCGCACATACTAGTTATAGTACAATTGGTTTTGGTGATAGGAATGGGAATAGCAGCATGTGCCGCCTGTAAAAAACGTAGAAAACAAAAAAGAAAGAAGGAAATGGAAGAAATATACATGACCTTGATAAAGTAGTAATGTATGCTGTTCGATGGTAATTGTTACAGAAACCTCCTGGGCAGATTCCCATCGAGCAGACGGACTATTGCTACGAACGAGCGAAGGCTTGGGAGAAAGATCTGCTTAATGGATGTATAGTACTAATAACATTAATGCTTATAACCTATGTAATTGGATGGATGATATGTCGATGGAAAAGATGTCGGGCTGCGCAGATTCAGGCCCGAGGCTGTCGGCGATTCCCAGGAGGCCGTCATTCCAGTGTGACTACGGGAATCCGCCCCCAGATTTGTTCCCAGGCGGGCCAATAGCAGAAGGTCGTCCCCCGGGGGTGGGAGGGGGAGGGGCGGGTGATCGATCACACATCGCTTCCTTGCTCTCCGCCGGTCCAGCTCCCAGCTAGGCCGCACTCGAAGCCTGGGACTCGCCTGAGCCCGAGGCCCTGCCCCAGGCCCCCTCCTCCCTGTACCCCTTCAGCAGCTGGTTGAGCAGGGTCTTCTCGTTGGCCCCTTGCCACCGCGCGAGGAGGGGCGGCAGCGGGTTGCGCCGGTACTCGATGACCGCCATCTTGGCCCGGTCCAAGTTCTCCCGGGTGGGAATCTGCATCATCCACATGGAACTCCCCCGGTGGTCCTGGAATCGCGGAGCCAGGACCTTGAAGAGCTTCGGGATGAGATCTTTCACCTGACAGAAACAGAAAAAGAGGTTTATTCCCAGAAATATTCCACTCTTCCCCTCCCCTCCCTTCAACCGGGCCCAATAAGAACTCTCCCTTCTCAGTTACAGCTCACTCTCGCCTCCGAGTCAGAAGGTCATGGGTTCGAGCCCCACTCCAGAGACTTGAGCCCATAAACCAGGCCGACACTCCCAGTGCAGTACTGAGGGAGCGCTGTACTGTCGGAGGGGCAGTACTGAGGGAGCGCCGCACTGTCGGAGGGGCAGTACTGAGGGAGCGCCGCACTGTTGGAGGGGCAGTACTGAGGGAGCGCCGCACTGGCAGAGGGGCAGTACTGAGGGAGCGCCGCACTGTCAAAGTGGCAGTACTGAGGGAGCGCTGCACTGTCAAAGGGGCCGTACTGAGGGTGTGCCGCATTGTCAGAGGGGCTGTACTGAGGGAGCATTGCTCTGTCGGAGGGGCAGTACTGAGGGAGCGCCGCACTGTCGGAGGGGCAGTACTGAGGGAGCATCGCACTGTCGGAGGGGCAGTACTGAGGGAGCGCCGCACTGTCAGAGGGGCCGTACTGAGGGAGCGCCGCATTGTCGTAGGGGCAGTGCTGAGGGAGCATTGCACTGTCGGAGGGGCAGTACTGAGGAAGCATCGCACTGTCGGAGGGGCAGTACTGAGGGAGTGCTGCACTGTCGGAGGGGCAGTGCTGAGGGAGCATCGCACTGTCGGAGGGGCAGTACTGAGGGAACGCCACACTGTCGGAGGGGCAGTGCTGAGGGAGTGCCACACTGTTGGAGGGGCAGTGCTGAGGGAGCGCCACACTGTCGGAGGGGTAGTGCTGAGGGAGCGCCGCACTGTCGGAGGGGCAGTACTGAGGGAGTGCCGCACTGTCGGAGGGGCAGTACTGAGGGAGCGCCACACTGTCAGAGGGGTAGTGCTGAGGGAGCGCCGCACTGTCGGAGGGGCAGTACTGAGGGAGCGCCGCACTGTCGGAGGGGCAGTACTGAGGGAGCGCCGCACTGTCGGAGGGGCAGTACTGAGGGAGTGCCGCACTGTCGGAGGGGCAGTACTGAGGGAGCGCCGCACTGTCGGCGGGGCAGTACTGAGGGAGTGCCGCACTGTCAGAGCGATTCACTGTCAGAGGTGTCACCTTTCAGATGAGAGGTTAAACACGAGGCTCCGTCTGCCCTCTCAAGTGAATGCAAAAGATCCGCAGCCACTATTTCAAAGAGGAGCAGGGGAGTTCTCCCCACTGTCCTGTGACCAATATTTATCCCTCAACCAACATCTGGTGATGATCACACTTGTATGTGGGAGCTTGCTGTGCACAAATTGGCTGCCGGGTTGCCTACATTACAACAGTGACTACACTTCAAAAAAAAAAGTACTTCATTGGCTGTAAGGTGCTGTGGGAAGTCCTGAGGTAGTGAAAGGCGCTATAGAAATGCAAGTAGCCAAGGCTCTTTGTGATGGACAGCGCGGCGAGATCGTGGGCATGGCGGAGTGACGCTCGCGACACAGGCCGACCTCGAAGATCCCGTGGGCACCCCCCACCCCGCCCCGCGCCAGAGATACTGACCGTCAGCCAGAAGTCGGCCATCTTCATGGCTTTCTCGTCCATGTCCCCTCGCTTGCCGTAATCCACCAGCTGGAAAGCAAGGGCCGATCAGTCAAACCCGCAGGCTCCTTCCCAGCACAGACAGAGGCCAGTCGGCCCCTCGATCCTGCCCTCCTTCTGTACGCGAGCAATCCCCAAGCCCATCCCACTGCCCCGCTCTCTCCATCGACAAATATTGATCCCAAATTCTCCCTTTCATAGAGGCCACGGTCTCAGCCTCAACCTCCTCCCCATGGATTCAGTGACGTGGGGGATTGGAGACGCTGGGATTGTTCTTCGAGCAGAGAAGGTTTTGGGCAGATTTAACAGAATCATAGAATGATACAGCGCAGGAGGAGGCCATTCGGCCCATCGTGCCTGTGCTGGCTCTTTGGACCCACTCCCCTGCTCTTTTCCCGGAGCCCGGAAAATGTTTCCTTTTCAAGTATTTATCCAATTCCCTTTTGAAAGTTATTATTGAATCTGCTTCCACCGGCCTTTCGGGCAGCACATTCCAGATCACAATTGTTGTGTATGTACCTTTAAGAGAGAACTGCTTTTATACTGTAGTACTGGTAGTGACCACACCTGTATATAAAGCCCTAGCAGGCTTCTGTACTTTCAGTTCCAGCATACCCTCTGTTCAGTAAACACCTCTTATTGCCGTTCTCCTGCAGTCCATGTGTTATTGGTACGCGGACACTACAACAACAACTCGCTGTGTAAAAAAAAATCTCATCTCCCCTCTGGTTCTTTAACCAATCACCTTAAATCTGTGTCCTCTGGTTACCGACCCTTCTACCACTGGACACAGTTTCTCCTCATTTACTCTCAAAACCATTTATGATTTTTGAATACAATCTTCCCCTTAACCTTCTCTGCTCTAAGGAGAACAATCCCAGCTCCTCCAGTCTCTCCACATAACTGAAGCCCCTCATCCCTGGAATCATTCTCGTAAAGAGCAGCGTTCAAAATCATGAGGGGTTTTGATCGAGTAAATGAAGAGAAACTGTTCCCACTGGCAGGAGGGTCGGTAACCAAAGGACACAGAGTTAAGATAATTGGCAAAAGAACCAGAGGGGAGATGAGGAGATTATTTTTTTTACACAGCGAGTTGTTGTGATCTGGAATGTGCTGCCCGAAAGGCCGATGGAAGCAGATTCAATAATAACTTTCAAAAGAGAATTGGATAAATACTTGAACAGGAGATATTTGCAGGGCTCTGGGGAAAGAGCAGGGGGAGTGGGAACTAATTGGAGAGCTCTTCAAAGGGCCGGCACAGGCACGAGGGGCCGAATGGCCTCCTTCTGTGCTGTGAGATTCTATGGGAGCATTCCGTGCTTCACACCCCTGTGTACAGAAATTTCTACTAATCCCTCTCAGAACACTCGTTAAATTGATGTGCTCACGTCACTGACTCCCCGAGCACAGGAAATTTATTGTCGCTATTCACGCCATTAAAACTCATTATCATTTTTAAAAACCCTATTAAATCTCCTCTTAGCCTTCTCTGCTCCAGTGCAAATAGTCCCAGGATCTCAAGTCACCTCTCTGGCTCAGTGGGTAACACTCGCTCTCGCCTCCGAGTCAGATGGTCGGTTCGAGCCTCAGTCCAGAAACTTCAGTACATAATCCAGGCCGACACTCCCAGCGCAGTAATGAGGGAGCGCCGCACTGTCGGAGGGGCAATACCGAGGGAGCGCCGCACTGTCGGAGGGGCAGTACTGAGGGAGCACTGCACTGTCAGAGGGGCACTACTGAGGGAGCGCCGCACTTTCAGAGGGGCAGTACTGAGGGAGCGCCACACTGTCAGAGGTCCAGTACTGAGGGAGCGCCGCACTGTCAGAGGGGCAGTACTGAGGGAGCGCCGCACTGTCAGAGGGGCAGTACTGAGGGAGCACTGCACTGTCTGAGGGGCAGTACCGAGGGAGCGCCGCACTGTCAGAGGGGCAGTACTGAGGGAGCGTCGCACTGTCGGAGGGGCAGTACTGAGGGAGCGCCGCACTGTCAGAGGGGCAGTACTGAGGGAGCGCTGCACTGTCGGAGGTGCAGTACTGAGGGAGCGCCGCACTGTCAGAGGGGCAGTACTGAGGGTCGTCGTCGTACGTGTCTTCACACTGTTCCCTTTGGGGAACTGTATGAAGTGGCGGAAGGGTTTCTGGCCTCGTTAACGCTCCTTCAGTGACCGTAACCATCTTCATACCAGCCATTAGGGTGGTTAGTCCTATGGCGGAAGAGTTTTATGGGCTCCCACAACCCATATGAGGGGGGGTGGGTGCTACCCACGGACGCAAGTATCCCGCTGGATGTCAACCCAGAATTTAGAGCCAGAGCTCCGACTCCACTTGCCGGGACTGCCTGGAGCGGGGTTCGAAACCCTACACCTTCTGGCCCAGCGGCGGGGATGCTACCGCTACGCCAAAGGCCCACTGCAGTACTGAGGGTGCGCCGCACAGTCAGAGGGGCAGTACTGAGGGAGCACTGCACTGTCGGAGGGGCAGTACTGAGGGAGCGCCGCACTGTTGGAGGGGCCGTACTGAGGGAGCGCCGCAATGTCAGAGGGGCAGTACTGAGGGAGCGCTGCATGGTCGGAGGGGCAGTACTGAGGGAGCACCGCACTGTCGGAGGGGCAGTACTGAGGGAGCGCTGCACTGTCAGAGGGGCAGTACTGAGGGAGCGCCGCACTGTCGGAGGGGCAGTACTGAGGGAGCGCTGCACTGTCAGAGGGGCAGTACTGAGGGAGCGCTACACTGTCGGAGGGGCAGTACTGAGGGAGCGCTACACTGTCAGAGGAGCAGTACTGAGGGAGTGCCGCACTGTCGGAGGGGCAGCACTGAGGGAGCGCCGCACTGTCGGAGGGGCAGCACTGAGGGAGTGCCGCACTGTTGGAGGGGCAGCACTGAGAGGGCGCTGCACTGTCGGAGGGGCAGCACTGAGGGGGCGCTGCTCTCTTGGAGTGGCAGTACTGAGGGAGTGCGGCACCGTTGGAGGTACCATCATTCGAATAAGACGTTAAACCGAGGCCTCGTCTGCCTTCTCAGGTAGACATAAAAGACCCTGCGGCCACTATTGGAAAAAGAGCAGGAGAAGTTATTCCAAGTGTCCTGGGCTAATATTTATCCCTCAACCAATAATCACTAAAAACAGATGATCTGGACTTTTTTTTAAAAATGCATTCATGGGATATGGGCATTGCTGGCAAGGCCAGTATTTATTTCCCATCCCTAGTTGCCCTTGAGAAGGTGGCGGTGAGGTGCCTCTTGAACCGCTGCAGTCCGTGTGGTGAAGGTGCTCTCACAGTGCTGTTTGGGAGGGAGTTTTTAGGGAGCCTCTTTTCCAGGTTGAATCGCCCAAGTCTCTCCACACAACTCAGTCCCTCTGGCACCGGGGATCGGTCTCGTGGCTCTACTCTGTGATGCCCCTAGTAGTCGAATATCTCCCTTATGTCTGTGTGTCCAGAACTGGACCCAGTACATTTAAAAGAAAGACTTGCATTTATATAGCGCCTTTCACGACCACCAAACATCCCAAAGTGATTTACAGCCAATGAAGTACTTTTGAAGTGTGGTCACTGTTGTAATGTAGGAAACGCGGCAGCTAATTTGTACACAGCAAGCTCCCACAAACAGCAATGAGATGATGACCAGATAATCTGTTTTCTAGTGATGTTGGTTGAGGGATAAATATTGGCCAGGACACCGGGGAGAACTTCCCTGCTCTTCTTCGAGTTAGTGCCGCGGGATCTTTTACGTCCACCTGAGAGAGCAGACGGGGCCTCGGTTTAACGTCTCATCTGAAAGGCGGCACCTCCGACAGTGGAGTTATCCCCGGTGTCCTGGTTAATATTTACCGTTCAATCAATATCACTAAAACAGATTATCTGGTCATTGTCACATTGCAGTTTGTGGGAGCTTGCTGTGCATAAATTAGTTGCCGCGTTTCCCACATTACAACAGTGACAACACTTCAAAAGTACTTCATTGGCTGAAAAGCGCTTTGGGACGACCGGTGGTCGTGAAAGGTGCTATATAAATGCACGTTGTTGATTCGGAGGAAAGCAGAGTAACACAGCCTGGGCAGACGGCAGGAAGGAACAAGATAAACGGGGTGTTCGAAGAGAGGAAGTGATTACCTTCTCAGCGTAAAACCTCATCTCATCAGCCCGGGCCAGGGTGGTTTCAATCCTCTCGTGTCGCACCAACGCTGTCACAAGGTTCCGCAACATATCGATCCGGGACCGGGGTCCCAGCCCCATCCGACGGTAAACTCGCCCATGACTGATCCAGAGGGCAGCGGTGAGATGCATCCTTCCGAGGGGCCGGGAGTCTGGGGGGATCAGAGTCCGGAGCAAAGGTGAGAATTCAACCGTCACAATCCCAGCGTCACGTCACAGCGCGACCCAGGAATGGCCTGATCCCGTCCGCCATTCATCACCGTCCCCGTCCCACGCTGATCACCGACCCCCCGGACCCCGTCCCACACTGATCACTGCCCCCCCGGACCCCGTCCCACAGTGATCACTGACCCCACCCCGGACCCCGTCCCGCACTGATCACTGCCCCCCCCCCGGACCCCGACCCACAGTGATCACCGCCCCCCCAGACCCCATCCCACACTGATCACCCCCCCCGGACCCCGTCCCACACTGATCACTCCCCGGACCCCGTCCCACAATGATCACCCCCCGGACCCCGACCCACACTGATCACCGCCCCCCCCGGACCCCGTCCCACACTGATCACTGACCCCCCAGACCCCGTCCCACACTGATCACTGACCCCCTGCCCTGGACCCCGTCCCACACTGATCACCCACCCCGGACCCCGACCCACACAGATCACCGCCCCCCCCGGACCCCGTCCCACACTGATCACTGGCCCCCAGCTCACTTGGGCTGCTAACTCTGGTTGCAGGTATTCCTGGAGATATCATCACATGAACTCCAACCTCCAACCACCCTGCCCGGTCAGACAGCCTTCCCCCCCGCCCCCATCTCCCACTTGCCTGAATGAGTGCAGCTCCAACAACACACAAGAAGCTCAATACCATCCAAGACAAAGTAGCCCACTTGATTGGCACCCCATCCGCCACCTTGAACATTCACTCCCTCCACCACCGGCGTACCGTGGCTGCAGTGTGTACCATCTACAAGATGCACTGCAGCAACTCGCCAAGGCTTCTTCAGCAGCACCTCCCAAACCCACCACCTCTACCACCTAGAAGAACACACTCACCTCTGAGTCAAAAGGTTGAGGGTTCAAGTTCCACTCCAGGGACTTGTAGCATATAAATCCAGGCTGACACTCGAGTGCCATGCTGAGGGAGTGCTACACTGTCGGAGGTGCCGTCTTTCAGATGAGACGTTAAACCGAGGCCCCGTCTGCTCTCTCAGGTGGACGTAAAAGAGCCCATGGCACTATTTCGAAGAAGAGTAGGGGAATTATCACCAGTGTATTGACAATATTTATCCCTCAACCAACATAACAAAAACAGATTATCTGGTCATTATCACCTTGCTGTTTGTGGGAACTTGCTGTGCGCAAATTGGCTGCCGCATTTCCCACATTACAACAGTGTCTACAGTTCAAACTTAATTGGCTGTAAAGTGCTTTGAGAGAAAAAGATTGGTGAAGTCAAGCGTAGGTCCCTTGCAGTCAGAATCAGGGGAATTTATCATGGGGAACAAAGAAATGGCAGACCAATTAAATACATACTTTGGTTCTGTCTTCACAAAGGAGGACACAAATAACCTCCCAGAGATGTCGAGGAACATAGGCCTAGAAATTCAGTGGGCTGCGCCACCAGTTAGCACCTTAAGAGGGCGCTAAGTGGGTTGGCAGCCACTGGCCACGCCTCCCGCTAAATTCAGCGGGATGCTAATGGCGACGCTAGCCGTTAGTGCTGCGCCACTACCGATGACGTCATCGGTGTGCGCAGCGCCCCACTGATGCCCCGATCGCGATATTAGATGCGCCCCCTGCTTTAATGCCGGACGCTATGTGCAATCGGTTCAGGGGGGCCTACCTGCGGCGGTAGATCGCGCTAATTAAAGGAGGTGCGGGGCAGCCATTTTTGTTGCTGGCCGCCTGCCAGCACCTCTCCGCACTGCCGTCCCCGGCCTCCTGAGCACCCCCCCCCCACCCCCTGCGGAGTGCCGACTGCGTTCCAAGAGCCCGGCACTTCTCCTCGGTGCCGGGCTCTTTTGCCGGCCTCGGGGGCCCAGCTGGGCCCCAGATCGCACTGCACAAGGCCCCTCCCCTTTAAGGGAAGGCCTGCAGTACCGCAGCGCAACATGCTGCAGTGTCTGGCGCTGCGGCACGTTGCGCAGCGATATTCAGTTGCAGCGCCCCAAGAGGGATGCGGGGTGCCTCCAGTAGCACCGCGCTTCCCTCTGGGGCGCTCCAACTGAATTTCCGGCGGACGGCTGCGACTGCTTCCGGGGTGCTACTTTTAGCGCCCTGGCGAGGCTGGCACCCCAAACGGGGCTATAGTAAATTTCTAGGCCATCGGGTCGAATGAGAGGGAGGAACTGAATGAAATCAGTATTTGTAGGGAAATGGTGTTGGGGAAATTGACGGGATTGAAGGCCGATAAATCCCCAGGGTCTGATAATCTACATCCTAGGGTACTTAAGGAAGTGGCCCTAGAAATAGTAGATGCATTGCTGGTCATCTTCCAAAATTCTATAGTTTCTGGGACAGTTCCCATGGATTGGAGGGTAGCTAATGTTACCCCACATTTCAAAAAAGGTGGTAGAGAGAAAATGGGGAATTATAGACCAGTAAGCCTGACATCAGTAGTGGGGAAAATGCTAGAGTCAGATGTAATAGCAGAGCACTTGGATAACAGTGACAGGATCGGACAAAGTCAACATGGATTTACAAAAGCTAAATCATGCTTGACTAATCTACTGGAATTTTTTGAGGATGTAACTGGTAGAATAGATAAGGGAGAACCAGTGGACGTAGTGTATTTGGACTTTCAGAAGGCTTTCGATAAGGTCCCGCATAAGAGATTAGCGTGTAAAGTTAAGGCACATGGGATTGGGGGCAAGGTACTGACTTGGATAGAGAACTGGTTGGCAGACAGGAAGCAAAGAGTTGGAATAAATGGGTCTTTTTCCGAGTGGCAGGCAGTGACTAGTGGGGTACCGCAAGGATCGGTCCTAGGACCCCAACTATTCATAATATATATTAATGATGTAGACGAGGAAACTAGATGTAATATCTCCAAGTTTGCAGATGACACAAAGCTGGGTGGGCGTGTGTGCTGTGAGGAGGATGCCGAGAAACTCCAGTATGATTTGGACAGGTTGGGTGATTGGGCAGATGCATGGCAGATGCAGTATAATGTGGATGAATGCAAGGTTATCCACTTTGGTGGCAAAAACAGGAAGGCAGATTATTATCTGAATGGCAATAGATTGGGAGATGGGTAAGTGCAATGAGACCTGGGTGTCCTTGTGCATCAGTCGCTGAAGGTAAGCATGCAGGTGCAGCAGGCGGTTAAGAAGGCAAATGGTATGTTGGCCTTCGTAGCGAGAGGGTTCGAGTACAGGAACAAGGATGTCTTGCTGCAGTTGTACAGGGCCTTGGTGAGACCACACCTTGAGTATTGTGTGCAGTTTTGGTCGCCTTATCTGAGGAAGGATGTTCTTGTCATGGAAAGAGTGCAGCGAAGACTCACCAGACTGATACCTGGGATGGCAGGAATGACGTATGAGGAGAGATTGAGTCGATTGGGCTTATATTCGCTGGAGTTTAGAAGAATGAGAGGGGGAACTAATTGAAAATTATAAAATTCTAACAGGACTAGACAGACTAGATGCAGGAAGGATGTTCCCGATGTTCGGGGAGTCCAGAACCAGGGGTCACAGTCTAAGGATAAGGAATAAGCCATTTAGGACAGAAATGAGGAGGACTTTCTTCACCCAGAGAGTGGTGAACCTGTGGAATTCTCTACCACAGAAGGCAGTTGAGGCCAACTCATGAAATATATTCAAGGAGTTAGATATATTTTTTTAAGGCTAAAGGGATCAAGGGGTATGGGGAGAAGGCAGGGACAGGGTACTGAGTTTGGATGATCAGCCATGATCTCATTGAATGGCGCAGCAGGCTCGCGGGACCGAATAGCCTACTCCTGCTCCTATCTTCTATGTTTCTAAACACATTGCTGTTTGTGGGAGCTTGCTGTGCACAAATTGGCTGCCGCATTTCCCACATGACTACAGTTCAAACTTAATTGGCTGTAAAGCGCTTCGAGACGTCCGGTGGTCGTGAAAGGTGCTATATAAATGCAAGTTTTTCTTTCTTTTAATAAGGTTAGGTTTAAAAAAAATAGAAAATAAATTTATATTTAAGAGATTAAAATCATGTGTTTTTTTTAATCAGATTACAATAAAATTAAAGAGGGGTTAAAATGAGCTAATGTTTCTAAGTGTAAGAGGTTGAAGTGAATGAGAAGTTTGAGTGGAATGTGAAAGTGCTGCTCAGGTTGAACTGGGCTGAATGTGGGTCCTGGGCCTGAGGCTGGGGGAGGAGAGAGGAAGGGGACCTGGGCCTAATCTCCAGGGCCCAGCCCGCCCACTCATTTCCGCACCCGGCGCCTCTCCGGCCCCACTTACCTCAACTCCGGGGCCTTATCGGCGACTAGCGGGTGCCCACTCCCAGGGCGGCTCTTTCTCCGCGGCTCCGGCGGGTTTTTTAAACCCGGTTTTCTTCCTCTTTTAAACAACAAGAAGCCGCTTTTCCCCCTCACATGGGCGCCGCCATCTTCCTTCCGGCCCCGCGTCCCCGCGCTAAACCCGCCGGCCGGCGCACCTCGCCCCGCCAACAAACGTTCCGCCTGACTCCCCTCGGATCAGAGGCAATTCAGTCATTTCCAGAATAAAAATTAAAAGAATGAAAGACTTGCATTTATGTCACGCTTTTCACGACCACCGGACGTCTCAAAGCGCTTTACAGCCAATGAAGTACTTTTGGATGTGTAGTCACTGTTGTAATGTGAGAAAGGCGGTATCCAATTTGCGCACAGCAAGCTCCCACAAACAGCAATGTGATAATGACCTGATAATTTTTTTTAGTGATGGTGATTGAGGGATAAACATTGGCCAGGATGTTAAGTATGTGTATTGTATTGAACAATTAACACAAAGACTTAAACGTATAACTCAAACAGGTCTTTACTGGTTGGAGGTAGGGACTATACATAGGTCTTTACTTCATGCCCACAGGCGGGAACTGAGGGGGATCAGTACCCACAGTACTATTTATACCCCTATGGCCAGGAGTGGTACTGCGTATCACTACGCCCAACAAGTAGTGCAGTCCTGTCCATAGGTTCAAAGTAGCACACATATTACATACACAACATTCCTCCCTTCCTAGCTTTACAGTCATCTCCCCATTTAACATAACGTAATAACATATATACATAGATAACTTCATGTCAAAACAGATCACAGATTCAGTCTCTGCGGAAAACAGTTCACAGATTCAATCTCTGTGGTGTAGTCGGTTCACGTTGCTGGAGTGACTCATTCAATAGTCCTTCCATGGATTTAACAGTTTGAACTTCCGAACTGAATTGGCTCCGTTCGGAGGGACCACGTGTGTGATCTGGTAGAGGTGATAATGGTTCAGATGGGTCATCTTCTGTTTTTCCTTTTCCTTTTCTGCTCCTTGGAGACTCTCTGGGCTCCATTGTCAGCTGCCACAGCTGCCAGCTGCATGCGCAGTTCCTCCTTCTCTTCCTCCTGTTTCCGTCGTAGAGCCAGCTTCTCCCGATGTTCCGTAGACTTTTGGTGCTCCTCCATGATTTCTGCACTTTGGGAGTCGAAGTTACAAGCTGGGCAGGACAGGACATCGTAATATTCGGTGTCGTCCTGAGCTAGACCAGTGAGAGGGTCGTCTATTTCCTCCATACCCAGCTGGACGTTAGCCAGCTCTTGTTCCAAATCCAGACATCTTTCCTGAAGAGACTTCTTCATGTGTACCTCTGCATCCAGCTTTTTCTGGGCTTTCAGCAAGTCGTTTACTAGTGACCTCATTTGTGATTTTAATACTTCAACTTCCTTTGGAGATTGATTGATCGGACTATGCAATCCCTCTACCGGAGCAGCTGTTTCAGCGGTCTGTTGTTCTACGTTGACGTGAGTCAGCGTACTTTTGGCATCCAAGGGCTGCTCTGTTGCAGTCATCTCAGTCTGTGTTGCCACCTCAGCTCTTCCAATAACCTTTGAGAGCTCCGAACCCCTTTCGTTTGAATATTGAAGTTCATGTTCAAGTTTTTCCCATTTCAGAGTCCTGTCCTTCAGCATATGCAGGAGTTGGCTGACCGTTAACTCCTCTGACATCAGACGTTTTGTGTGCTCCTGCTCCATTTTCTCCATCAGCTGCTTCTGTTGTCTTTCCAGATTCTCCAACTCTATATCAAAGAACTCTTTCGTTGCATTCAACTCTTGCTCAAAACGGCGAAGCATTTGTTCTAATTGCTGTTGTAGTTTGAAATGGAGTTGAGTTCGAGCCCGGTGTCCCTCAGAAATGGGCACATCAGTAGACTTGCCAGACTCAGAATCCACAGTTAAACTATGTTGTTGTTGCTCAGTGGAATTCTGTGCTGAAACTTTGTCTTTTGCACCTGAGTTGGGCTTACCATCATCCGTTCCAGAGTCTGGGCCGACTATCTTCACCGAGTTCTCACTCGTTATTGTTTGTAGGAAATGCCAGTCCATATTCATTTTCCTAATCCACTCCCGTCCTAGTAGTGGAGGACCTCCTTCAGATATCACATATAAGTCCATTATTTGACTGTCTTCGCCCTTGTGGACCACTGCAACCTCTATTTTCCCGATGGGGTACACTCTTTGCCCCGTGTATGTTTTCAATATAATCCCCGTATCCTGTAGGGGAATATGTTGGAATAACTTTCCGTAATCTTTCTTATTTATGACCGTCAATGCCGATCCAGTGTCCAATTCCAGTTTTACTTGGACTCCTTCTATCTGAAGAGTGACCCAAATTGTCTGGAGGTCTGCACCCTTACCAGCGTTGAGTACTCTTAAGCTAGCCAGTTCATTACAGCTTAAGCTAGCCAGTTCATTACTGCTAGCGTCTAAATCGGACTCCTGTTCGGTCACCTTGTGTACCTTTGCGTATTTTCCTTGCGGTGACTTCTTGTTGCTGGTCTTCTTCCCTGACCTGCATACTCTAGCTATATGTCCAAACCTACCACAAGTTCTACATTCTTGGTTTTTAAACCAACACTGGTTCTGATCATGCGTTGTCTTTCCACAACGATAACATTTGCCAGAACTCACACCCAATTTGTGTGCACTGAGCTCCGGTGACCGTAGCTGCATTACTGCCGTGCCTCTCGCTGCGGCTTCGTGTGCTGCTGCCATAGTGACCGCCTTCTCAAGCGTCAGCTCATTCTCCTCGAGCAGTCGCTTTTGTGTATCCTGTTTAAATAAACCACACACAAATTTGTCTCGAAGTGCCTCTGTCAGTCCCGTTCCAAACTGGCAATATTTCGCTAATTTACGCAATTCCAGCAAATAATCAGCATTGCTTTCATGCTGTAGCTGCCTTCTGTCGTAAAATTTAAATCGTTCCGCTAGCATCAGCGGCGTGGGGTTTAGATGATCTTTCAGGACAGTAACAATCTCATCGAACGTCTTATCCGCCGGTTCATCTGGTGATAACAGGTGTTTCAATTGCCCGTATGTCTTCGCACCCATTAAATTTAATAATGTTAGTGCTTTATCAGCCTCACGAATTTTATTGGCCTTACAATAATTTTTAACTCGTTCAACATATATGGCCCAATCTTCGATTTCACTATCAAAGTTGCTAATATTCCCGTGTTTAGGCATTGTAGTACTTTATCAGATTTGCAATTTCTCTGATTTTTTTTTTACTGTTATCCAAGATGGCAGCTTCCCGCTCTTGCCGTCGTCCTCCGCCCACAAAATGGCGGTTTTCCCGCTTCTGCCTTCTTCCCCAGCGGTTTTCCCGCGAAAAATGGCGGCTTTCCCGCGCTTCTCGCTCTCCCCGCCCACTTCAATGGCGGTTTCCCCACGCTTCTCGTCGCTGACTTTCAGCCCGACTGCGGCTCTTATCTCCTGTGCGATCGCTGGTGCGCCGCCCGCCCGAAACGGTTCCCAGCCCTTATCACCGGTGCGATCGCTGGCCCGCTAAGCGCCTCCCGCTTGAAGCGGCTCCCGGCCTCTGGCTCACCCGCTCGGCGGCTCTTGCTCACTCCCTCCTGGGCTCTGGCTTACCCGCTCGCGCCCTCCCGGGCTCTGGCTTACCCACGAGGTTATGGAGGCTTCAGGGTCCTAATGCCTGTCGCTTCCAGTCGCTGGAAGCTGTCAGGATTTCTGCTGCCCTTCAGTTTTCAGTGGGGTGTTGAGGATTGGAACCTCTCTTCAACGTCCTGTCTTTGGACGAAGCCGCTGTGGAATAACTGCCGCAGGGTTCGAACCGACTCGTCGCCAGTGTTAAGTATGTGTATTGTATTGAACAATTAACACAAAGACTTAAACGTATAACTCAAACAGGTCTTTACTGGTTGGAGGTAGGGACTATACATAGGTCTTTACTTCATGCCCACAGGCGGGAACTAAGGGGGATCAGTACCCACAGTACTATTTATACCCCTATGGCCAGGAGTGGTACTGCGTATCACTACGCCCAACAAGTAGTGCAGTCCTGTCCATAGGTTCAAAGTAGCACACATATTACATACACAACACAGGACACCGGGGATAATGCCCCGGCTCTTCTTCGATCTCTTACATCCACCTGAGAGCGCAGACGGGGCCTCAATTTAACGTCTCATCCGAAAGATGGCACCTCCGACAGTGCAGCTCTCCCTCAGCACTGCACTGGAGTGTCAGCCTAGATTTCTGTGCTACAAATCCCTGGAGTGGGACTTGAACCCACAATATTGTGAGTCAGAGGTGAGTGTGGTACCCACTGAGCCACAGCTAACACGAGTTAATAAGATGCATTTCCTCCCGTCCCTCCCCCACTTCATCGTCGTTCTTTTCCTCCTGTTTCGAAATCAACATTTACCCCCGTCTTCAGATACTTTGGTTTTTGCATCACCATCTACACTGTCCCATCAAACACTCTCAGGGCAGGTACAGCACGGGGTAGATACAGAGTAAAGCTCCCTCTACACTGTCCCATCAAACACTCTCAGGGCAGGTACAGCACGGGTTAGATACAGAGTAAAGCTCCCTCTACACTGTCCCATCAAACACTCATAGGGCCGGTACAGCACGGGTTAGATACAGAGTAAAGCTCCCTCTACACTGTCCCATCAAACACTCCCAGGGCAGGTACAGCACAGGTTAGATACAGAGTAAAGCTCCCTCTACACTGTCCCATCAAACACTCCCAGGGCAGGTACAGCACGGGTTAGATACAGAGTAAAGCTCCCTCTACACTGTCCCATCAAACACTCTCAGGGCAGGTACAGCACGGGTTAGATACAGAGTAAAGCTCCCTCTACACTGCCCATGTGTCTGTACTGGGACAGATACAGTTCAATGTGGTGAAGTTTGAGGTCATCCACTTTGGACACAACAGAAATAGATCAGAGTATTTTCTAAATGGTGTGAAGCTCGGAACAGTGGAGGTGCAGAGAGATCTAGGGGCCCAAGTACAGAAATCACTAACAGCAAGTGGACCGGTACAACAAAAAGCTTAACAGGTTAATGGAATGTTGGCCTTTATCTGAAGGGGCCGGAATACACAGGGTGGAAGTTGTGTTACATTTATATAAAGCTCTGGTTAGACCCCATTTAGATACTGTGTTCAGTTCTGGGCCCCGCTCCTCAGGTAGGATATATTGGCCTTGGAGGGGGCGCAGCACAAATTCACCAGAATGGTACCGAGGCTGAAAGGGTTCAATTATCAGGACATAAGGAGGAGGGAAGCTCTTGTATCATTTTCCACCATGGATTGTTTTGCTTTGTTAAAGGCGCTATATAAATCCAAGTTGTTGTAGCTTGTATCCAATCATTTGCAGAGCACTCTCCCTCTCACTACTTACTTTGCACGATTACTTTGAGGAAATTGATGAAAAAGACCAGAGTTCTGTTGTAGGAAATAACACAGTGATTAATGATTATCATCATACTTTATAATATATATTTATATGTAATTCATAAGACGATAGTCATTTCCTCAAACTCCCCGCCAATAGTGTTACTCGGAGTGAGGTGACGCCAGTTGGACCCGAGTGAAACAGTCGCTGTTACTTTGAGTTTTGTTCGGTATTTCTTTGAGATGAAAACTCACCGTCCTGTTCGGGTATTTCCAAGCTTGAGTTCGAGCATCGCTTTTGTACCGGTGACATCCGATTCTTCTGGGCTCTTATGTTTCCACCCTCCGTTTACTCAGCACTGTCTGTATTTGGGGAGTGGTGTTCCGGGACCCCGGGCTTGGCCACTGATGCCCATTACTGACTTTATTTGGTTGTATTTAGTGAACTTAAGGCAGTGATCAAATGCTCGACCTAAATCGCTCACATTTCACTTTAGTTTAAAATGACATCGGAGGCCCTTAAGTTGCACTGATCTTTCAGAATTTATTCGGACGGTATATCATTTCCTGCCGCTGTATTACACAACCGCCTCATCACTTTAACACCGCCTCAGACTTACAAAGCACAATTTTGTGCCCTCGACCGTTATCTATAACTGGCTAGAGGCTAAAATATATTAGCGTTAAATAAACTGCTCAATGACAATTAATCAGATCACAAATTGCTTGTTTAAAAATGTTCGAATAACACTGTACATCAACATAGATTTTACTTGGACAATGTAGACACACATCAATCAGTTTGCATGGAAATATTTTAAATATAACACAGAATAATACAAATTAAAACACATTTCAGTCTGTCGAGCCTGGGTCAAATAAATTACACGTTTCAACCAACTTTACAATTTTCAATTTCAGCTTCTGCTTAAACATTTGTCGATACTTTCTTAAACTTTGAAAACTACCATAACTGCATTTTACTGATCATCTGTTCACGAAATCTCATGGGAAACAATTATTCAGTCGCTATATTTATTAGCACGGTATATTTTGTGATAGGCACCTTTACCAACGCAGATGTAACCAGGCTGCATAAAGACAACATCGATCCCAACGATCTCTCACCATCAGAATAAAGGGGCTGTGACAGCTCGGTGGGACAAAGACTCACGGAGATTAAACACATTCTGCAGATGCTGCAGTTTATATCAGAGGGAACATTTTGAAATCCCACCTGACTTGGGCCTTGTAGAAGGTGGAGAGGCTTTGAGGAGTCAGGCTATGAGTCACTCATCACAGAGCACCCGGCATCTGCCCTGCTCTTGTAGCCACGCTGTTTAAAATGTAGGTCCAGTTAAGCTTCTGGGCAATGGTAACTCCCAGGATACTGATGGCGGGCGAACTTGGCAATGGCTGTACCGTTGAATATCAGGAGGTAGCTGGTCCTTTCTCAGTGGAGTTGGTCATTGCTTGGCATTGATAAGCTTGACTGTTAGCAGCCACTTGTCAGCCCAGGCCTGGATGTTGTCGAGCTCCTGCTGTGGGCTGGCACAGGATGCTTCAATATCTTAGGAGATGTGAATGGAGCTGAACATTTGGAGATTGTCAGCTAATGGTAACGGTATTATACTGGGAATGTTACTGGACCAGTAATCCTGTCGGCCTGGACTAATAACACAGGGGACAAGAGTTCAAATCCCACCTCGGCAGCTAAGTAAAGAAATCTGGAATAAAAAGCTAGAGTCAGTAATGGTGACCATGGAACTACCGGATTGTTGTAAAAACTCAGCCTGTTCACTAATGTCCTTTAGGGAAGGAAATCTGCCGCCCTTACCCGGTCTGGCCTGTATGTGAGTCCAGACCCTCAGCAATGTGGTTGACTCTTAATGGCCCAGCAAGCCACTCAAGGGCAATTAATGCGGGCCTTGCCAGTGATGCCCACATCCCGTGAATGAATACAACAAAACAATGGCCCCACTCAAGACCTTATGACAGAAGCAAGGTTGTTGGTGAAACATCTGGGCCAAGGATCCTGCATCCTGAATAACTCCTGCAGCGATGTCCAGGTGGAACCTTCATGCCGTAATCTCAGACAAGTGAGAACCAAATACAATCTTAAACAAAACAAGGCAGTGAAGCCTAAGGCATTCCCTGTCCACACGACATAGAAGGTGATAGAAATCTGCCATTAAGGCGTGCAACTCACTGAGTCCTGCTCACAGAAGTTGCTGTCTTGAAAAAATAAATTAAACCTCACAGGAGCTCATGTGATTCATAGTGTCATTACCAACATGCTTGGGAAAGTGCAAATAACGGATGTGCATTTGACGACACTCTCCTTCATTGAGATCACATGCTGCCCTGCTGCCTCACCCTGAAACCCATATTCTGAGGAAACTTGGTGACAGTCGTGTTTCACCAGACCAAGATTACAGGACAAGGCACATCAGCTACAATTAGATCAAACTGCAACAAGGATGTAGTGGGCAAAACAGCTCCATAAAGCCCTGTACAGCCTGAAATAAAGAGTAGATTGCCTTTCAAAAGCTAGGCTTTATTAACCTCAAAAAACCAGCAAGTACATGTTGAGCACCCAGTCTCAACCAAACTGTAGAAAACTGAATTTAAGATGGCCACCACAGGTCACATGGAATCAATTAACCAATAAGTTTACAGCATATATCTCAAGGCAGGAAAACAGGCAACCAATTACAATGCTTCTTATAAAACAAGAATAATCACCACATTCACCCCTCCTTTTAAAATATACTTCAACCTAGGTAGCCTTTACAGTTTACAATTAGTTATTTATGACTAGAGCAATACATGTATAATGCCTTCAACAATTATAAAATTTTACTATTAAATTATTAATTATTTTAAAAGTCCATTTTTAATCGGTCGACCGGATATCTTGTTCGTGTCGACCTTCTTAGCCTTGGTGGAGTTCCTTGCCCTCCCACACCAGGAGACACAGAAATATCTTCTGCAGGGAGGCTATCAATATCCCGATTATCAACGGTTTCCGGATTGGAAGTCCCATTAGAAGGTAGACTGGGAGGGTCATGAACATCCATCGGGGGCAGACTAAGAGAATTTTAAGTGTCTGCAATAGGATTGGAAATGTTCGTAGTATCTGTGACGACATCAACATTATCTGAATTATGGCTATTGTTAATGTCCTCAGGAGAGGGCTGGCCACCACAAGGAGCTAAGTCTTTAACTGAAACCGTACTTTCTTTCCCATCTTGGAATCGAATGTGAGCATATTGGGAATTTGCCTCCAATAGCTCCACCTCCTCCACTAAAGGATCATACTTTGACAGTCTAACATGGCGTCGGAGCAGCACAGGTCCCTGCATAGTAAGCCATGAAGGTACCGAATATCCCGTAGTGGATCTCCGCAGATAGTTGAAGAGCCTTTCATGGGGAGTCACATTAGTAGCCGTTGAAAGCAATGATCTAATGGAATGCAGGGCATCAGGCAGTACCATTTCCCACTGTGTATTCTTAAGGTTCCGGGATGTCAAAGCCAACATAACTGCCTTCCAGATCACCCCATTGTATCGTTCGCACTGTCCATTACCCTGGGGATTATACGGGGTAGTTCTGCTAGTAGAAATTCCCCGACTCTGGAGGTATTCCTTCAACTGGGAAGACATAAAAGAACTTCCCTGATCCGAATGGATATATGCAGGCATCCCAAAGATGACAAAAAGTTGAGTCAGACATTTAATAACTGTAGCAGCTGATACATCTGCACAAGGAAAAGCAAAAGGGAACCTTGAAAACTCATCCACAACAGTAAATATATATCGATTCTGAGTCATTGAAGGAAGAGGCCCCTTAAAATCAATGCTCAGGCGTTCAAAGGGAGAAGTAGCCTTTATAAGATGAGCTCGTTGAGGCTTAAAGAAATTCAGTTTACACCGGGCGCAGAGAGAGCATGACGAAGTCATCCGCTTGACGTCTTCAACTGAAAAGGGCAAATTCTTACTGCGTATGAAGTGTATCATCCTCGTAACACCAGGATGGCACAAAGCATTATGAAGACTAATAAGCGTATCTCCGTGAAGCACAGAACAATAAGCCCTCGACAGCGCATCAGCGGCATGTGGTAAACCACGTTCACTATCGTATCACTGTTAGTAGTTAGCACTGTTCACCACTGTTCGTTATAACTGTATCACTGACCACTATTGTATCACGGTACGAGGTCGCCTCTTGCCACACTGCTATACCTGGGATGACCACTGCCGACTCCGCCTTGGCTCCACCCACCAGGCCAGGTATAAAGGTGAGCGACTGGCTGGTATTCCTCCTGCTTGGATCGGATCACCCACGAGAGTGGGCTGTTATTTAGTCAATAAAAACCTTTAGTCACCTTCGTAACTCTTCGCCTTTTATTGGAGGAATTGATAGGTATATCAATTTTATTGACTAAATTTAATGATGTCCGACAACGAGTCACAACCGGCGGAGGAGCCACCAGCGCAGCTCCCAGGAGCACAGCCACACCAGCCAGCTTGGCTGCGAGCCCTCAGACCGCCGTACCTGGACCTGAACCCACGAGCAGCAAACTCAGCCGCAGACTTTAAACACTGGCTGGTCTGCTTCGAATCATACCTGAGAGAATCCAGCGTCCCTCAGGCATCCAAACTAAGTGTCCTGCAGGCACAACTGAGCCCGAGAGTATACACTCTCATCGAGGACATGACTACCTACGAGACCGCCATCAACCTGCTGAAACAGAAGTACCGGACCCCGGTAAACTACATGTACGCTAGGCACCTCCTAAGATCACGGCCGCAACAGCCAGGAGAATCAGTAGCCGAATTCTCACAGGCGCTATATGCTCTCGCCAGGAACTGTGACTTTAAATCGGTGTCGGCAGCCGAAAATACTGAAGATAATATCCGCGACGCATTCCTGAAAGGCCTACGGTCCGAGTACTCACGGCAAAGACTGCTGGAAGCTAAAGACCTCAGCATGGAAAAAGCTGAAGCCCTCGCTATCTCCCTGGAAGTGGCCCACCAAGATCAGGAAGCATTCACCAGGTACTGCTCGCGACCCTGGGACTCGGGCCCGACCCCTACCACAGCACCCTTCCCAGCGCCGCCCCCGGGACCTACCTCTGCGTCGGCGTCCCGGACCCGACCGGCCCCGCCACCCCCGGCACCGGCCCCGACATCGGGCATCCGCGATCGGGCCGCCGGCTGTTTTTTTTGTGGCCAGGAGAAGCACCCGAGGTCGCGCTGCCCAGCCAAGAACTCCATATGTAAAACCTGCCTGAAGAAAGGCCACTTCTCCAAGGCCTGCAGGAGCGGATCCTCAGAGGCCAGCAGTGCCGCATGCGAACTATGGGGGCGGCCATCTTCGTTTAGGGCAACTGAGGCCAGCATCCCCACACATGAGTCATGGGGGCGGCCATCTTTGTTTAGGGCAACTGAGGCCAGCATCCCCACACATGAGTCATGGGGGCGGCCATCTTTGATTAAGGCAACCGACCCCAATAGTGCCTCATGGGGCCCTACCTCGTGGGAGACGCCATTTTACTCACCACGCCCGACCGCCTCGCCCGCAGATGACAACGACTCGCTCAGCTACACACTAGCTTCCGTCACCCTGGACCAAGCCCGCCCGCACCATCTGTCCAAGTCAATGATGGACATCAAAGTGAACGGCCACGCCACGACCTGCCTGTTCGACAGCGGAAGCACGGAGAGCTTCATCCACCCAGACACGGTGAGCCACTACTCCCTCTCTGTCCTACCAACGCGCAGCCGAATCTCGATGGCATCGAGGTCCCACGCCACGGACATCAGCGGCTACTGTGTCGTGACCCTGTCGGTTAAGGGCACGGAGTATAAAAACTTTAAACTCCTCGTCCTCCCCCATCTCTGCGCTGCCGTCCTACTAGGGCTGGACTTCCAATCCCACCTCCAAAGCGTAACCCTAGCATACGGTGGACCCCTCCCCCCACTCACAGTCAACAACCAGCAAACGTTAAACCGCCCACCGCGTAACACCTGCAGCCTCTCCACCCTCAAGGTCCCGCCACCCTCTCTGTTTGCTAACCTTACCCCTGACTGCAAACCCGTCGCTACCAAAAGCAGGCGGTATAGCGCCGGGGACAGAGCCTTCATTAGCTCTGAGGTGCGGCGCCTCCTGAAAGAGGGCATTATCGAGGGGAGCAGCAGCCCCTGGCGTGCCCAGGTCGTAGTCGTAAAGACCGGCGATAAAAACCGCCTGGTCATCGACTACAGCCAGACCATAAACAGATATACCCAGCTGGACGCATACCCCCTCCCCCGCATATCTGACATGGTCAATCAGATTGCACAGTATAAAGTATTCTCGACCATCGACCTGAAGTCGGCCTACCACCAACTCCCTATCCACCCTGAGGACCGCCAGTATACCGCCTTCGAGGCGAATGGGCGCCTATACCACTTCCTTAGGGTCCCCTTCGGTGTCACTAATGGGGTCTCGGTCTTCCAAAGGGAGATGGACCAGATGGTTGACCAGAACGAACTGCAGGCTACATTCCCCTACCTAGATAACGTCACTATCTGCGGCCGCGACCAGCAGGAACATGACGCGAATCTGGAGAAATTCCTCCGTACGGCCCAACGGCTGAACCTCACCTACAATAAGGAGAAATGCGTGTTTAACACCACGCGCCTTGCCATCCTCGGCTGCGTAGTGGAGAACGGAATCATCGGCCCCGACCCAGAAAGAATGCGCCCCCTCATGGAGCTACCCCTCCCCCACTGCCCTAAAGCACTTAGGAGAACCCTGGGGCTTTTCGCCTACTATGCCCAATGGGTACCCAATTACGCGGACAAAGCCAGACCCCTCCTGAAAGCCACTTCCTTCCCCCTCACGGAGGAGGCGTGCGCGGCCTTCTCCCTCATTAAGGGAGACATAGCCAAGGCCACGATGCACGCAGTGGACGAGTCCATCCCCTTTCAGGTGGAGAGCGACGCATCCGACTTCGCCTTAGCCGCCACCCTAAACCAGGAGGGGAGGCCAGTGGCCTTCTTCTCAAGGACCCTACAGGGCCCCGAGATCCGACATTCGTCGGTCGAGAAAGAGGCCCAGGCGATCGTGGAGGCAGTACGGCGCTGGAGGCACTACCTGGCAGGCAAACGATTTACCCTCCTCACCGACCAGCGTTCGGTGGCTTTCATGTTTAATAACAAGCTGAAGGGCAAAATCAAGAATGACAAGATTTTGAGATGGAGAATCGAGCTCTCCACCTACGATTATGAGATCTTGTACCGGCCAGGCAAGCTGAACGAATCCCCTGATGCCCTTTCACGAATGACATGCGCCAGCGCGCATATCGATAGGCTTCAGACCCTCCACGACCAGCTCTGCCACCCCGGAGTCACCAGACTCTACCATTTCATTAAGGCCCGCAACCTGACCTACTCCATCGAGGAGGTCAGGACCATGACCAGGAACTGCCAGACCTGTGCGGAGTGCAAACCGCACTTCTATAGGCCGGACCGAGCAAGCCTGATCAAGGCCACCCGCCCCTTCGAGCGCCTGAGCATCGACTTTAAGGGGCCCCTCCCGTCCTCTGACCGTAATGTGTACTTCCTCAACATCGTTGATGAGTACTCCCGTTTCCCCTTTGCCTTCCCCTGCCCCGACATGACCAGTAGCACGGTCATTAAGTGCCTGAATGCCCTCTTCGCCTTGTTCGGGTTCCCGAACTATATACACAGCGACCGGGGCTCCTCCTTCATGAGCGAGGAACTCCGGCAATTCCTCCTAGAGAGAGGTATTGCAGCAAGCAGGACCACCAGCTACAACCCCAGAGGTAACGGTCAGGTGGAAAGAGAGAACGCGACGGTATGGAAGGCCGTCCTCTTAGCCTTAAAGTCTAAGGGCCTCCCAACCTCCCGCTGGCAAGAAGTCCTCCCGACAGCGCTGCACTCCATCCGGTCATTACTTTGCACGGCCACTAACACCACCCCCCATGAACGAATGTTCGTTTTCCCCAGGAAGTCGACTACGGGAACCACTCTACCAACCTGGCTGACCGCCCCGGGGCCGGTCTGGCTGCGGAAACACGTGAGGACCCATAAAACGGACCCCCTGGTCGAGAGGGTGAACCTCCTGCACGCCAACCCCCAGTACGCCTACGTGGCGTACCCAGACGGGCGGGAGGACACTGTCTCCCTACGAGACCTCGCACCCTCAGCCGATCCGGAAACACCGCCACCACCCCCCCCAACCTCAGTCCAGGTAGACGGCATGCCGGAACCCCACGAGCCCTCGCCGACCACGCAAACACCAGCATCAACACCGGATAAGGCACCAGCACCCGATAAGGCAACACCACCGCTGCGGCGATCGGAGAGGCTTACAAAGCCTCCGGACAGACTGACCTACCAGAATTGGTAGTACACTTCACCCCGCCGGACTTAATTCTAAACAAGGGGTGAATGTGGTAAACCACGCTCACTATCGTATCACTGTTAGTAGTTAGCACTGTTCACCACTGTTCGTTATAACTGTATCACTGACCACTATTGTATCACGGTACGAGGTCGCCTCTTGCCACACTGCTATACCTGGGATGACCACTGCCGACTCCGCCTTGGCTCCACCCACCAGGCCAGGTATAAAGGTGAGCGACTGGCTGGTATTCCTCCTGCTTGGATCGGATCACCCACGAGAGTGGGCTGTTATTTAGTCAATAAAAACCTTTAGTCACCTTCGTAACTCTTCGCCTTTTATTGGAGGAATTGATAGGTATATCACGGCAACATTATCCTTCCCCGGACGATAGACTATATCAAAATGGTAGCATGCCAACTCGATCCTCCACCTCATTATTTTATCATTCTTAATCTTTCCGAAATGTTTGACATCAAACATGAAGGACACAGATTTTTGGTCAGTTACTAACGTAAAATGTCACCCAGATAAATAATGTCTCCATTTACGCAGTGCTTCTACTATTGCGTACGCCTCTTTCTCTATTGATGAATGTCTCTGCTCACTATTGCTCAGAGTACATGAGAAAAAGGCCACAGGTCTTCCATTTTGGTTCAGGGTAGCCCCAATTGCAAAATCGGAAGCGTCTGTCTCAATCACGAAGGGAACCTGCTCATCAATAGAATGCACAACTGCTCCAAGGATATCCTTTTTAAGATTATCAAAACATGTCCTGGCCTCGCATGATAGAGGATATGTCGTAACCCGAATAAGGGGCTGGATCTTCTGCGAGAAGTTTGCAATCCAATTAGAATAATAAGAAAACAGTCCAACAACTCGTTGCAAGGCCTTAGAATTAGTAGGACAAGGTAAATCAATCAGTGGTCGCAGCCATTCTGGATCTGGTTTAATCTTGTTTCCCGAGATAATATACCCCAGTAAATTTACCTCGGTGGTCGAAAAGATACACTTCTCTTTATTGAAAGTTAAGCCAACTTTTTCCGCAACTTGAAGGAATCTTTCTAGATTAAAATCGTGCGCCACCCTTGATTTGCCACACACCGTGATGTCATCTAAATATGAGCAGGTGTCAGAGAGAGAGTTATCACTTATAAAAGCATCCATTGCCCGTTGAAAACAAGCAACACCATTAGTAACACCGAATGGTACTCGGCAAAACTGGTACAGCTTTCCGCCAGCTTCAAAGGCCGTATATGGTTTGTCCCTCTTAGCGATAGGAATCTGATGATAAGCACTCTTTAGGTCAATAGTGCTAAAAACCTTATATTGAGATACTTTATTGATAAGCTCATCAATCTTAGGCAGGGGGTACACATCTAATTGAGTATACCTGTTAATAGTTTGAGAGTAGTCTATCACCATTCGCTTCTTATGTCTCTCATTAGTGGTGACAACTACCTGTGCCCGCCAGGGTGAAAAACTAGGTTCAATGATTCCTTCCAATAAAAGACGTTGAACTTCAGGATTAATAAATTCTTTATCCTGACTGCTATACCTTCTTGACTTGGTAGCAATTGGCTTACAGTCCAGCATCAAATTGGAAAAAAGTGATAATGGAGAAATAAATAAAGAAGTTAATCCACAAATAGACAAAGGTGGCTTGGTTCCTCCAAAAGAAAGACTGAGGGACTCATGTAATTGAAGCACATCATGACCAATCAAAATGTCCGCACAGAGATTAGGCAGAACGGATAGGTGTATATCAGTATACGTATTACCTAGGAGAATTAATTTCACAAGGCAACAACCAGCTACTTGTGAGGTGAGAGTCGTCTGAGCCATACACACCTGATAGAAAACAGGCGAAATTTTCAAACGCTTCTCCCTCACAAACTGAAGACTTATAAAGCTCTCAGTACGGCCCGTATCTATAAGGGCCTTCACTTCTAACCCATTAACTTGGGCCATAACTATAGCTTTGTTTAGGCCATGGGAAAAGGCGGCAGAAACTGATGCAATAAACGCCCTATCTAAAGGCTGAATGGTCGCAGAGGAGGCAACCGATTTGCAAACACGTGCGTAATGACCTCCCTTGCCGCATTTACTACACACAGCCTCCCGGGCAGGGCACTTCAAACGGGGGTGCCGGGCGTTCCCGCAAAAATAACACTTCTGAATCCTAGAGGCAACAGCTGCCGAAGTAGAAACTGTTTCGGAATCTGGTAAACCACTCCTATTAAATCCACATAACTCCCTTTCATCCGGAACTGCCGAAACCACGGTCGCAGGCCGATCAAAAAGAGCATAAGAATCCGAACTTCTCTGAGCCAAATGCAATGTAGAGGCTTGCTCAAAAGCACTCTTAAGATCCAAGATCTTATTTTCTAATAACCGCTGACAAATTGATCTAGACAGTAATCCATTAATAAATGCATCCCGTACCAACTCTTCCCTATGTTCTTCTGCAGACACGGCCTTGTAATTACAGTTAGCACCAAGGCGCCGGAGTGCTTGTAAATAAGCATCCAAGGATTCTCCCGCCTGCTGCCTGCGGGCAGATAAAAGGTGACGTGCAAATACCTCATTTTTGGGTTTAACAAATTTTTTTTCCAACGTAGCAATAGCCAATTCATAAGTTTCACAGTCCAAAATATACTTATACACATCCGGAGCAATGTAGTTGATTAGTATATCCAACTTATTTAGAGATTGCTGATCCAACACACCCAAAAAGTTTTTAAATGTACGATACCAATGTTTCCATTGATCATCCACTCCTGCAGAATTAGGGTCAGCATTAAATCGTTCCGGTCGAAGATATCATTCCATTATTGCAAAAGGTTAATAAATTGAAATAAAGAGTAGATTGCCTTTCAAAAGCTAGGCTTTATTAACCTTAAAAAACCAGCAAGTACATGTTGAGCACCCAGTCTCAACCAAACTGTAGAAAACTGAATTTAAGATGGCCACCACAGGTCACATGGAATCAACTAACCAATAAGTTTACAGCATATATCTCAAGGCAGGAAAACAGGCAACCAATTACAATGCTTCTTATAAAACAAGAATAATCACCACACAGCCTTGCTAGATACAAATTTCCTTTGCTGCCGATAATATCTCTACCACCAGTCGCTGCGTGTTCAAGAGCCAGGCATCCAACTGAAAGTTTCAAAGGCCACTGTGGCAAGTACCAGATGAATGAGAGGGATTGCCCACAACCACAAGTCTTCCATCCAGGATTCTGGAGCATAACTGGCAGTTTTTTTTTAATAGGGCCATGAGAACTATCTCTGGATAGCTTTAATTTTTCTTTTATTCATTCCTGGGATCTGGGTGTCGCTGGCAAGGCCGGCATTTATTGCCTATCCCTAATTGCCCTCGAGAAGGTGGTGGTGAGCCGCCTTCTTGAACCGCTGCAGTCCATGTGGTGATGGAGGAGTTTGGGATGTTGGCTGAAAGGTATGATTCTGTGAGCATGACTATGTCAGGCTGTTGCTTGACGAGTCTGTGGGACAGCTCTCCCAATTTTAGCACAAGTCCCCAGATATTAATGAGGAGGACTTTGTAGGATCGACTGGGCTGGGTGTGCCTTTGTTGTGTCCTAACCTGATGCCAGGGTTGATGCCGGGTGGTCTGCCTTTTTAAAATTCTTATTGTATCTTTTTGTACAATAAGAATACAACTGAGTGACTTGCTCGGCCATTTCAGAGGGCAGTTCAGAGTCAACCACATTACTGAACCCCTGAACCACTTCACCACCCCTTGAATCCATTTCCCCACCCCATGGATCAATTTCCCCACCACTGAACACCTTCTCCACTCCCGAACCCCTTCCCCAACCCCTGAACCCCCTTCCCCACCCCTGAACCCCTTCCCCACCCCTTGAACCACTTCCCCACCCCCTGAACCCCATCCCCACCCCCTGAACCCCTTCCCCGCCCCCTGAACCCCTTTCCCGCCCCCGGAACCCCATCCCCACCGCCTGAACCCCCTTCCCCACCCCTGAACCCCTTCCCCACCCCCTGAACCCCTTCCCCACCCCCTGAACCCCCTTCCCCACCCCCTGAACCCCCTTCCTCACCCCTGAACCCTTTTCCCCACCCCCTGAACCCCCTTCCCCTCCCCTGAACCCCCTTCCCCTCCCCTGAACCCCCTTCCCCTTCCCCTGAACCACCGTCCTCACCCCTGAAACCCCTTCCCCACCCCCTGAAGCACTTCCCCTCCCGCTGAACCCCCTTCCTCACCCCGAAACCCCTTCCCCACCCCCTGAAGCCCTTCCCCTCCCCCTGAACCCCCTTCCTCACCCCTGAACACCCTTCCCCACCCTCTGAACCCCCTTCCCCACCCTCTGAACCCCCTTCCCCACCCTCTGAACCTCTTCCCCACCCCCTGAACTCCTTGCCTACCCCTGAACCCCTTCTCCACTCCCGAACCCTTTCCCACCCCTGAACACCTTCTCCACTCCCGAACCCTTTCCCACCCCTGAACCTCTTCTCCATTCCCAAACCCTTTCCCACCCCTGAACCCCTTCTCCTCTCCCGAACACTTTCCCGCCCCTGAACCCCTTCTGCATTCCGAAACCTTTCCCACCCCCTGAACCCCTTCCCCACCCCTGCACCCCTTCTCCACTTCTCCAAGCCCTGACCCATTTCTCCGCGCCCTGAACCCAGTACACAAAGGATTACAGGGAACGTTTCACTCCCGTCCTGGATTCTACGGCTGGATCCCCCCATTTTATTTCCAGTCACACCTCTATCTCCCTCTGTTGGTGTCTCTCTGTATCACTCAATGTACTCAGTCACACCTCTCTCTATCTCCCTCTGCTGGTGTCTCTCTGTATCACTCACTGTACTCAGTCACACCTCTCACTATCTCCCTCTGTTGGTGTCTCTCTGTATCACTCACTGTACTCAGTCACACCGCTCACTATCTCCCTCTGTTGGTGTCTCTCTGTATCACTCACTGTACTCAGTCACACCTCTCACTATCTCCCTCTGTTGGTGTCTCTCTGTATCACTCACTGTACTCAGTCACGCCTCTCACTATCTCCCTCTGTTGGTGTCTCTCTGTTTCACTGTACTCAGTCACAGCTCTCAGTATCTCCCTCTGTTGGTGTCTCTCTGTATCACTGAACTCAGTCACACCTCTCACTATCCCCCTCTGTTGGTGTCTCTCTGTATCACTCAATGTATTCAGTCCCCCTCTCACTATCTCCCTCTGTTGGTGTCTCTCTGTATCACTGTACTCAGTCACACCTCTCACTATCTCCCTCTGCTGGTGTCTCTTTGTATCACTCACTGTACTCAGTCAAACCTCTCACTATCTCCCTCTGTTGGTGTCTCTCTGTTTCACTGTACTCAGTCACACCTCTCAGTATCTCCCACTGTTGGTGTCTCTCTGTATTACTCACTGTATTCAGTCACACCTCTCACTATCTCCCTCTGTTGGTGTCTCTCTGTATCACTGTACTCAGTCACACCTCTCTCTATCTCCCTCTGTTGGTGACTCTCTGTATCACTCACTGTACTCCTTCACATCTCTCACTATCTCCCTCTGCTGGTGTCTCTCTGTATCACTGTACTCAGTCACACCTCTCTCCATCTCCCTCTGTTGGTGTCTCTCTGTATCACTGTACTCAGTCACACCTCTCAAAATCTCCCTCTGTTGGTGTATCTCTGTATCATTCACTGTGCCCTGTCACACCTCTCACTATCTCCCTCTGTTGGTGTCTCTCTGTATCACTCTACTTAGTCACACCTCTCTCTATCTCCCTCTGCTGGTGTCTCTCTGTATCACTCACTGTGCTCAGTCACACCTCTCTCTATCTCCCTCTGTTGGTGTCTCTCTGTATCACTCACTGTACTCAGTCACACCTCTCTCTATCTCCCTCTGTTGGTGTCTCTCTGTTTCACTGTACTCACTCACACCTCTCAATATCTCCCTCTGCTGGTGTCTCGCTGTATCACTCACTGTACTCAGTCACACCTCTCTCTATCTCCCTCTGTTGGTGTCTCTCTGTTTCACTCAGTGTACTCAGTCACACCTCTCTCTATCTCCCGCTGCTGGTGTCTCTCTGTATCACACACTGTACACAGTCACACCTCTCTATCTCCCTCTGTTGGTGTCTCTCTGTATCACTGTACTCAGTCACACCTCTCAAAATCTCCCTCTGTTGGTGTATCTCTGTATCATTCACTGTGCCCTGTCACACCTCTCACTATCTCCCTCTGCTGGTGTCTCTCTGTATCACTCACTGTACTCAGTCACACCTCTATCTCCCTCTGTTGGTGTCTCTCTGTATCACTGTACTCAGTCACGCCTCTCACTATCTCCCTCTGTTGGTGTCTCTCTGTATCACTGTACTCAGACACACCTCTCTATCTCCCTCTGTTGGTGTCTCTCTGTTTTACTCACTGTACTCAATTCAATTCAATTCAATTCAAATGCTTTATTGGCATGAAAGTTTACAGAGAACCATATTGCCAAAGCTTACATAGCAAAAAGGTACAGTTTTCCAACATTCTGTAGGTGTCAATCGATTTGACATTTGTTGGGTACATACAATATTACTTTTAAACAATATTAATTTTAAACAGTCTTTGTACTTCATTTGGTACGTTCAATATTAATTTTAAACGGTCTTAATTTTAAACAGTCCTCAGGTTGTGACATGTTGTTACATATTTGGCCCCAAGGTATGGTCTGTCTCCTTCTCCTAGGACTAATCTCAATTTTGACAGGTCATCCAATTCCTTGAAATCTGGGGTTGTTTGGCTTAGCTTGTTGAATAATGTGTTTCTTGATGTGTTGAATTTTTCGCATTTTAGGAGGAAATGCATTTCTGTTTCAACCTCGCCGGCCAGACATTGATCGCATATTCTATTCTCTCTAGGCTGCCAGGATTTCTTGTATCTGCCTTTTTCAATTTCCAGTTGGTGGTCGCTTAGTCTGTACCTGGTGAGGGTCTGTCTCTGTTTTGTGTCTCTGATGGTCGTGAGGTAGTCTGCCAGTTTATATTCTCTTTTTAGGGCCCGGTAACATTCTAATCTGCTTTGGCTTTCGGTTATTTTGTTCCAATGTTCCAGGTAGGTTTCTTTGCATTGTTTAATGATTTGGTTCACTCGGATTGGTGTTTGGACGGCTGTGTTGGTCTGGGGCTGGTCAGGGTCCGGCTGAGTACTTAGTTTCAGTAGCAGCTGACTCAGGGGACTCTTTTCTGGGTTTAGTTCTTGGGTCTGAAAGGCTTTGAAATGAAGAGTGTCTGGGGAGCTAGATTTGAGGTGATTTAGGAAGTTTAGTGCTCGTTTTTGGATGTTTATTATCAGTGGGTATCTGCCTAGTTCGGCTCTGCATGCATTTGTTGGCGTTTTTCTTTGGGTGCGAAGGATGCTTCGGCAGAATTCTGCATGTAGGGCTTCTATTGTGTGTTTTTCCCATTTAGTGTAGCTTTGTTGATTTAGCGGGCCCCATACTTCACTACCGTACAGTGCAATGGGCAGGATTACGCTGTCAAATATTTTGAGCCAGATTTTGATTGGGATTTGGATGTTGTAGAATTTTCTTTTTATTGCATATAGGGCTCTTCGGGCTTTTTCTTTTAGTGCATTCACTGCTATGCTGAAGCTCCCTGATGCTGTAATAGTTAGACCAAGGTAGGTGTAGCTCATAGTGTGTCCTATAGTGGTATCACTGAGGGTAAACTGGTATTTGTTTTCCTGGCATCTGGGCCTTTTTTGAAAAATCATGATGTTGGTTTTCTTTAGATTTACTGTTAGAGCCCAATTTTGGCAGTATTTGTCGAGTAGGTCTAGTTGTTGCTGTAATCCCTGTTCTGTGGGAGACAGCAGAACCAGGTCGTCCGCATAGAACAGGGATTTCACTTCTCTATCCAGGAGACGGAGACCTGGTGACTCGCTTTGCTCCAGCATGTCTGCTAATTCATTTATGTATATGTTGAACAGGGTTGGGCTCAAATTGCAGCCCTGCCGGACGCCTCTTCTCTGGGTGAAGAAATCGGTGCGTTTGTCTCCAATTTTGACCCCGCATTTGTTTTTCAGATACATTGATTTAATAAGGTCATAGACTTTGCCCCCTATTCCACACTGAAGAAGTTTATAATAGAGCCCTTCGTGCCATATAGAGTCAAAGGCTTTCTTGAAGTCGATGAAACAGGCGAATATTTTCCCATTTTTTGTTTGGTGTATATGTTTTTCAATGAGGGTGTGAAGGGTATAGATATGGTCGGCGGTGCGGTGTTTTGGAAGGAAGCCTATTTGGTTTTTTCTGAGGATATTATGTTTGTTAAGAAAATCAAGTAATCTACTATTTAGAATACTGCAGAATAACTTCCCTAGACAACTGTTGACACAGATGCCGCGGTAGTTATTTGGGTCTGATTTGTTTCCACTTTTATATATGGGGGAGATTAGTCCTTGGCACCAGATATCGGGAAAACAGCCTGAGCGTAATATGATGTTGAATAGTTTGAGTATCGCACCCTGCATCTCCATATTGCTGAACTTTAGCATTTCATTTTTGATGTTGTCTGGGCCACAGGCTTTCTTTAGGTGGAGAGATTTTGTTTTTGTGGCCAGTTCTTTCCATGTGATTGGGGAGTCTAGAGGGTTTTGGTTGTCTTTAATTGTTGCTTCTAATGTGTGGAGTTTTTCTGTGACCTGATGTTGACTTGGGTTTGTTTTGTTTTTTGGGATGTCTTTGTAGAGGTTTTCAAAATGTGTTCTCCAGATGTCGCCATCTTGGATTGGTAATGCTTGCAATTGTGTTGTACTCAGGTTATTCCACATTTCCCAGAATTGTTTTGGATTGGTGGAGTTTTCAATTTCTTCGAGTATTTTGTGGGTATAGTTTTGTGTTTTGTTCCTAATGGTGTGTTTATATCTTTTGAGGGTTTCATTGTATCTAGTACGTAGGTCCGGATTGTTTGGTTGCCGATGCTTTTGGTTTGATATTTTTCTCAGGTCTTTTCTGGCATTTTTGCATTCGTGGTCAAACCATTTCATATTTTTATTTTGTCTTTTGTGATGCTTCCTCTTCTGTTTCACGAGGTCGGCTTTTACAGCTGCCTCATGGAAGATCATATTTATATCCTCTATGGCCGTGTTTACACCATCTCTGGTGATCTCATATAGATTTTCTTTAAATTTTGAAATTTTACTTGTGAGATCAGGTGAATTTAGTGCTGTGATGAATTTATCTCCACTGTCTGGGGCCCATCTGTATGTCTGGTTTATTTTATGTAGCTTACTGTGTTCCTTTTTTGTGTCTGTAGTTTGGGCAGAAAGTTTAAGGTACACATTTATTTGGTTATGGTCTGAGAGGGGGGATTGTTGCCTGACAGTGAATGCGTTGATATCGCAGGGGTCCAGGTCAGTGATTGTATAGTCCACCACACTAGACCCAAGAGTTGAGGAGTATGTGAGTCTCCCTTGGGAGTCCCCTCTGAACCTACCATTAACTATGTACAGGCCTAAGGCTCGGCAGAGTTGCACTACCTCCCTACCGCTTTTGTTTATTTCACGATCAAGGTTGTTCCGATTTGCGATGGCTGGTGTGACATCTAAAGGGGTCTGGCCAAACACATGGTTGTTTCCCTGTGGGTCTATGAAGTCAGGTTCACAACCAGTCCTTGCATTTAGGTCCCCACATATTATCACCTTTCCTTGGGCCTGGAAATGGCTGATTTCCATGTGGAGAGTATCAAATAACTCCTCTTCGAAATATGGCGATTCTATTGGAGGTATGTAGATCGCACATAAGTAAACATCTTTTTTTGCTATTCCTATATTTTTATCTAGTTTCAGCCATACGTGTGATTTTCCCTGTTTTACCGGTGAGATGTGTTTGTCCAGTTCTCCCTTATACCACACCAATATTCCCCTGGAGGTTCTGCCCTTGCGTGTTTTAGTGTTCTTTACTGAGGGCACAATGATTTCATGGTACATTGGAGGACAGTGGGTCGGCACGTCTTTTTGGCACCATGTTTCTGTTAACACAATTATATCAATGTCTTTTATAGCTTTTAGGAATTCAGGGTCTGTACTCTTCATCCCAAAAGTTGAGGAGCGGAGGCCCTGGATATTCCAGCAGCTTATGTGGAAAGAACGCATTTATATAGTTCAAAAAACGAAATAAAATGGACCTATTTTGTGGGATGAGTGTGGAAACACTATTTTCTATAATGCTAAATGGTGATTTAGTATAAATTTCATGAGGCATGCACATATATCTATCTAATAATAGTAATAATACTGATAAGATAACAATAATGATAATGATAAATAACAATATTAATAATTTCTCCGGCTTTCTATCAGGCTGTTCAGCATCATCATGATCTTTCTCAGTTCTTGGTCTACAGTCTGTGGTCTAGAGGGGGGTCTTGGGTCAGGTATAAAAGCACGGTTCTGTTGTTGGTTTTGTATAGGAGGGTGGGGGACATTGGTGGTCCTGTTTGGGCTCCCAATGGTAGAGGGGGTGGGAGGGCTGCGTCTTTTGGCAGTGTTTATGAGGTTTCTTGCGAAGACCCACATCCGCTGTTTGAGTAGATGTATTTCGTCATAGAGGTCCCTTGTGTTAATGTTTGGATGATGGGCCAGGGAGACGTTGGGGAGGACAGAACATCTCGTGTCGATCTCCCTGTTGGTGTTGTGGATTATATAGGCTGGGGTGTCCTTTCTGGGCAGTAGTGTGGAGATCACGATCCGCGCCTCGGGGAATTCCCTGCTGGCCTTTTCCGCCATCCTGCTCACCGCCCTAGCAGTGCCTTCCTGCAGGGTGCGTAGGTCGTTCGTGCCTGTGTGGATCACAATCCATTTGGGGCTTCCAAGGGATTCTTTGTTCAGGATCTTCATTGCTTGGTCTGTGTTGCTGCACCATTTTTTCAGGACTTGATGGTCTGGGAACAGCCTCTGGGGGTCCAGGAACTTTCCGTTGGAGTCGGTCAGCAGGACCGCCTGAGGGGCTGGTTTTTCAGACTGGGTAACAGTAGTCTGGGTAGGACTCGTCTGGTGGCTGGTTGTTGGCTGGGTTTCTGGGATATGTTGTGTGGCAGGAGCGGGGTTTGGGGCTTTCGGTGTGTCCTCGTTTGGGGGGGTATCTGTCGGTTTTTGTGTTCCTGTGTGTGAGGACTGGGTAGTAGTAGTCTGGGCATGACTCGACTGAGGGCTGGTTGGAGCGGGGTTTGTGGCTTTCGGTGTGTCTTCATGTGGGGTGGCATCCGCCGGGTTCTGTGTCCTTGTGTGTGTTGTTTTTGTGTCCTCAGGTTTTTGGACCTTAAGAGGTTTGTGTTGCCTGCTGAGCCTTTCTACGGTCTCCTTTGTTTTGTTTAGTTGAGTACGGAGTTCTTTGATCTCATTTCTTTGCTCCTCTATGGTCTTTCTCAGCTTGTGGATGGTGGACTCGTGTTCCGTTTTTAGCTGTTTGAATTCCTCCTTCAAATTCTTGGCCAGTGTTTCTCTGTATTCGTTGAAATCAAGTTCTAGTTTGGCCAGATTCTCTTTCATCATTTTGTTTTCGTTGAGAGGTGTGGGGGGGGGGTGGAGGTGGTTAGGGAGGTGTGTGTCTCTGCTGGACTCTCTTCTTCTTCCTCCGCTTGGCTCTCATCATCCTCTGTTCGACTCTCTTTTGCCTCCTGTCCATTGGTCCTATTTGTGTCTGCCTTAGTTTTCAACTGGGGGAATTCCTTTTCGAAGGAGTCCAGATTTTCTACATTCCCCTGTATCATGATCTTTCCTTTTTTGTTGTAGTAGCTTATGGTTAGCAGGGGGTCATTTTTATCTAGATTTCCATCTTTACATATTTTCAGTCTGCCTCCATTGCCAATACCTTCGCTGGAGACGTATGCGTAGTATTTTTGTAAAGTCTCCTTCCATGAGGGAACGGAGTCGGTGTAGAATATGAGGTTGTTCTTCGTCTTAATCCCTTTGTGTGTGGTATAGTCAACGTAGAGGACCTCTGGGTTACTTTTTAGTGTTATGTCCTTGTGTTTTTCCTTTGCTTTATTTTTTGTGCATTGCTCAGGATATTTCATTTCCCTGCTCATTGTAGTCGTTTGTTTTTGTCTCAGATAGATAACTTTTTTTCTCTTTTTTGTGTCGTGTTCCACCTTATCCCACTTTTAGGTCCAAAATTGAGAGTTTTTCAGGGGTTCATCTTTGATATAGCTGCTCTTAAAAGTTTCTCTCTCTCTCTCTCACAGGTTCCTGGTTCGGGTTGTTTATCGTTTCTCTCGGGTTTCTATTCCTTTTTTCTCGCGGGTTTGTTGTTCTTTTTCTAGGTTAATTAAATTTAGGTAGATTTAGGTAAAGCTTTTTTCCTCCGGACCCGGAGTTTTCCTCTCTCTCCTCGCGTCGGTCTCAGGCTGTTTCTGCCCTGGTCCCAGCCCCTCGGCTCGGCTGTGCAGTCCCGGCCCGGTGTTTGTCCGAGTTTCTCCGACCCCGGAGTTTCTCGGGTTTCAGGCCCCGGGCTTGCTCGCTCTCCGAGCTTCTGCCCTGGTCCCAGCCCCTCGGATCGGCTGTGCTGTCCCGGCCCGGTGTTTGTCCGAGTTTCTCCGACCCCGGAGTTTCTCGGGTTTCAGGCCCCGGGCTTGCTCTCTCTCCGGGCTTCTGCCCTGGTCCCAGCCCCTCGGCTCGGCTGTGCAGTCCCGGCCCGGCCCGGTGTTTGTCCGAGTTTCTCCGACCCCGGAGTTTCTCGGGTTTCAGGCCCCGGGCTTGCTCGCTCTCCAGGCCCGACAGTCCCGACCCGATCCGGCACCCCTACCTCTCCACTCGCCTCTTTGACTGGCTCGGGCCGCTCCTCCCGGTCTGGGTCTACTCCTGTTGCTGCTCGCTCTCCTTCTCTCCGGTGCCTCGCTCGGCCCGGTTCCTCGGGCCTTTCTCCGGCTTCAGGCTCCGTGCTCCGGTTGCTGCTCGGGCTCTGCTGTTCTCAGACACACCTCTCACTACAATAATACAATACAATACAAATCGCTTTATTGGCATGATAAGGTACATCTTATGTTGCCAAAGCATCAAAATACATTTATGGTTGAACACATAAACGCGGTTCCATTCATACAGTGTATAAACAGGTATATCCCTGAGTTTATAAATATATTTTCGCCTTGTTTATATATATTCTTGTCTTAGTTTACTGGTTGTCCCTCTGTTCATGGCAAGCTGTAACATAGTGTGCCGCCAGTGTTACACAGCTTCTCTCCTCCCCCAGTAGGAATGGGAGTTTTTGGTTGTCAGTCAGATTTCTGAATTCAGGGCATATTTGTGAGAATTTTTGATAGAAATTCTCTCTGATGCCCTGATATTTTCCACAGGCTGTGAGGAAGTGCATCTCTGTCTCAACTACTCCCTGACTGCAGTGAGAGCATATCCTGTCTTCTCTTGGCAGCCTGGTCTGCCTGTGTCTGCCTTTTTCGATCGCTAGGCTATGTTCGCTAAGTCTGTACCTTGTCAAGGTTCTTCTCAGTTTGTTATCCTTTACCATGGTCAGGTAATCAGCTATGTTGTATTGTCTGTTTAGGGCCAAGTAGCAATTGAGTTTGCTTTGGGTTTTTGTTGTTTCTGCCCAATATGACAGATATTTTTCCTTTTGCTTAGCGACGATTGTGTTGGGTCGAATTCTTTGTGTTACCCTGTCACTGTCCTGGGGCTGGTTATTGTTAGTATTGTTATTAGTTACTTTATTGAGTCCCAGGACTAGTTGACTGAGGGTATTCTTCTTTATGGTCAGCTCTTGGCATTTCAGGGCGTCGTAGTGATAGCATTGGGGGTTGCTCATTTGTAGGTGATTCCAAAATTTGGTGGCTCTTTTTTGGATAGTGATTATTAATGGGTATTGGCCTAGTTCCGCCCTGCATGCGTTGTTTACTGTTTTCCTTTGAGTCCGGAGGATACTTTTACAGAATTCCGCATGTAGGATCTCAATTGGGTGTTTGTCCCATTTTGCAAAATCTTGTTGTGTTAGTGGTCCCCAGACCTCACTGCCATAGAGTGCAATTGGTTCAATTACTGATTTGAAAATTTTGAGCCAAATGCTAATTGGGATTTCTATTTGGATTGATTTTTTGATGGCATAGAAAGCCCTTCTTGCTTTCTCTTTCAGTTCATTCACAGCCAGTTTGAAGTTTCCCGTAGAACTGATTTTTAAGCCCAAGTATGTGTAGTGAGTGGTTTGTTCAATTTTGGTTGTTCCTACTGTGAAATTTATTGTGGGTCCATGTTGTTTGGATCTTTGCTGGAACACAAGGACTTTGGTTTTTTGGGGATTTATTGTCAGGGCCCAAGTCCCTCTCCCTCTGTTGGTATCTCTCTGTATCACTCACTGTACTCAGTCACACTTCTCACTATCTCCCTCTGTTGGTGTCTCTCTGTATCACTCACTGTAATCAGTCACACCTCTCAATATCTCCCTCTGTTGGTGCCTCTCTGTTTCACTGTACTCAGTCACACCTCTCTCTATCTCCCTCTGTTGGTGTCTCTCTGTATCACTCACTGTACTCAGTCACACCTCTCAATATCTCCCTCTGTTGGTGTCTCTCTGTATCACTGTACTCAGTCACACCTCTCTCTATCTCCCTCTGTTGGTGTCTCTCTGTATCACTCACTGTACTCAGTCACACCTCTCACTATCTCCCTCTGTTGGTGTCTCTCTGTATCACTCACTGTACTCAGTCATGCCTCTCACTATTTCCCTCTGTTGGTGTATCTCTGTATCATTCACTGTGCTCAGTCTCACCTCTCACTATCTCCCTCTGTTGGTGTCTCTCTGTATCACTGTACTCAGACACACCTCTCAATTTCACAACTCACAATTCAAATCGCTTTATTGGCATGATAAGTTACATCTTATGTTGCCAAAGCATCAAAATACATTTATGGTTGAGCACATAAACGCAGTTCTATTCATACAGTGTATAAACAGGTATATCCCTGAGTGTATAAATATACATTCGCATTGTTTATATATATTCTTTTCTTAGTTTACTGGTTGTCCCTCTGTTCATGGCAAGCTGTAACATAGTGTGCCGCCAGTGTTACACAGCTTCTCTCCTCCCCCAGTAGGAATGGGAGTTTTTGGTTGTCAGTCAGATTTCTGAAATCAGGGCATATTTGTGAGAATTTTTGGTAGAAATTCTCCCTGATGCCCTGATATTTTCCGCAGGCTGTGAGGAAGTGCATCTCTGTCTCCATTACTCCCTGACTGCAGTGAGAGCATATCCTGTCTTCTCTTGGTAGCCTGGTCTGCCTGTGTCTGCCTTTTTCGATCGCTAGGCTATGTTCGCTAAGTCTGTACCTTGTCAAGGTTCTTCTCAGTTTGTTATCCTTTACCATGGTCAGGTAATCAGCTATGTTGTATTGTCTGTTTAGGGCCAAGTAGCAATTGAGTTTGCTTTGGGTTTTTGTTGTTTCTGCCCAATATGTCAGATATTTTTCCTTTTGCTTAGCGACGATTGTGTTGGGTCGAATTCTTTGTGTTACCCTGTCACTGTCCTGGGGCTGGTTATTGTTAGTATTGTTAGTAGTTACTTCACTGAGTCCCAGGACTAGTTGACTGAGGGTATTCTTCTTTATAGTCAGCTCTTGGCATTTCAGGGCGTCGTAGTGATAGCATTGGGGATTGCTCATTTGTAGGTGATTCCAAAATTTGGTGGCTCTTTTTTGGATAGTGATTATTAATGGATATTGGCCTAGTTCTGCCCTGCATGCATTGTTTACTGTTTTCCTTTGAGTCCGGAGGATACTTTTACAGAATTCTGCATGTAGGATCTCAATTGGGTGTTTGTCCCATTTTGCAAATTCTTGTTGAGTTAGCGGTCCCCATACCTCACTGCCATAGAGTGCAATTGGTTCAATTACTGATTTGAATATTTTGAGCCAAATGCTAATTGGGATTTCTATTTGGATTGATTTTTTGATGGCATAGAAAGCCCTTCTTGCTTTCTCTTTCAGTTCATTCACAGCCAGTTTGAAGTTTCCCGTAGAACTGATTTTTAAGCCCAAGTATGTGTAGTTAGTGGTTTGTTCAATTTTGGTTGTTCCTACTGTGAAATTTATTTTGGGTCCCTGATGTTTGGATCTTTGCTGGAACACAAGGACTTTGGTTTTTTGGGGATTTATTGTCAGGGCCCAAGTCTGGCAGTACGACTCCAGCAGGTCCAGGTTTTGCTGTAGCCCCTCTTTAGTAGGTGACAGCAGAACCAGGTCGTCTGCATAGAGGAGGAATTTAACCTTGGATTCATATAGGGTGAGGCCGGGTGCTGTAGATTGTTCAAGTAGTTTTGCCAATCCATTTATGTAAATATTAAAGAGTGTCGGTGAGATTGGCGAGCCCTGCATCACCCCCCGCCCCTGTGGGAAGTATTTTGTTTGTTTGTCTCCAATTTTAACTGCACATTTGTTGTTTGTATACATTGATTTAATTACATCATATGTTTTCCCTCCTACCCCGCTTTCGATAAGTTTCAGGAATAAACCGTCATGCCAGATGGAGTCGAAAGCCTTCTGGAAATCTACAAAGCATGCGTAGATTTTGCTTTTGTTATGGTGAACGTGTTTGTCAATTAGGGTCTGTAGGGTGAAGATATGATCGGATGTTCTATAGTTTGGCAAGAATCCAATTTGGCTTTTACTCAAGACATTGTGCTCCTCAAGGAAGTTTATAAGTCTTTTGTTTATGATGCTACAGAATACCTTCCCCAGGTTACTGTTTACACAGATGCCTCGATAGTTGTTTGGGTCGATTTTGTCCCCACTTTTGTATATGGGCGTTATGAGTCCTTTGTTCCAGATATCAGGGAAATAACCGACACTCAGAACCAAGTTGAAGAGTTTTAGGATAGCCAGTTTCATTTTGTTGTCTGTGTGTTTAATCATCTCGTTTAGTATGCCGTCTGTCCCGCAGGCTTTTCCTGGTCGCAGGTCCTTGAGTTTTTCAAGAAGTTCTTTTTCTGTTATTATGGCGTCCAGCGGGTTTTGGTTATCTTTTATGGCCATTTCTAGCTTTTCCAGTTTTTTGCATATTTGGTGTTGCTCTGGTCTTAGTGTGTTTTTCTGGTATAATTTTTCAAAGTGGTTTACCCATGTGTCCCCATTTTGAATGGCCAAATCGTCGTGTTGTTTTTTGTGTAGTGTTTTCAAGTTTTCCCAGAAACAATTGGAATCAATGGATTCCTCCATGGAGCTGAGTGTATTCTTAATATATTGCTCTTTTTTGGTTCTGAGTGTGTTTCTGTATTGTGTTAGTGTCTGACAATAAGTAAGGCGTAGTTCCTCGTTTTCTGGATGTCTGTGTTTTTGGTTTGATATTTTTCTAAGTTTTTTCCTCATGTTATGGCAATCTCGGTCAAACCATTTTTCATAGTTTTTTGTTTTGGGTTTGTTCTTGCGAGCTTTCAAGTTTGCATTTGTTGCCAAATTATCAAAAATATTGTTTAGTTTACTAACTGCCCGGTTTACGCCTTCTTTATTGTGAGTGTATATGTTATCCAGAAAGGTGTCTAAGAGAGCTTGAGTTGATGCATTGCTAATTGTTTTCTGGTATTTTTCCGTGTCGTTTTTGGCCCATCTGTGCGATTTTTTGGTGTTGTACAGTTTACTGGGTTGTGTTTCTATGTTGTTTGTTTCTGTCTTTTTGAGGAACATAGTAATTTGACTGTGATCTGACAGTGTTGTTTGTGGTTTGACTGTGAATGCTCTGAAAGAGGATGGGTCTAAGTCTGTAATCATATAGTCTACTGTGCTGCAGCCAAGAGGTGAGCAATAGGTCGATCTTCCTAGGAGGTCTCCTATGAACCTACCATTGACAATGTACAGACCCAGGTTTCGACAGAGCTGTAGTAGCTGTTTTCCGTTGGTATTTGACTGCTTGTCGCAGTTATGCCTGTATGGAAGGGAAGGGATGTCAAAGTGGTTATTCCCGAAAACGTAATTGTTTCCCTGATTATTGGTGAAGTCTGGTTCTTCGCCCGTTCTTGAATTGAGGTCCCCACAGATCAACACGTTCCCCTGGGCCTGGTATTGGATAATTTCCCCCTCCATGTTGGAGAAGGTGTCCTCTTTAAAGTACGGGGAATCGATTGGAGGGATATAAAGTGCGCAAATGTAAACATCTTGGGTGTTTGAGATAATCTCCCTCTCAAGTTTGAGCCACATATGGTTTTTGCCCTTTTTTATAAATTTGATGTAATTCTTAAGTTCTGTTTTAAACCAGATCAGTATGCCTCCGGAGTCTCTGCCTTGGGTTACACTTGGTAATTTATTGGAGGGGACCACCAGCTCAGTGTACCCTTGGGGACAGCCAGTGTGTCCTTTTCCTTTATACCAAGTTTCCTGTAAAATGATAATATCTAGGTCTTTAGTTTCATCTATGAACTCTGGGGTCCTACTTTTCACTTCTCGCAGTGAAGAGCGTAGACCTTGGATATTCCAGGTCGAAATATATAAGGATTTCATGTTAAGTTTGATCTTTTACTATGATAGGTTAAAGAGTGGTACGTGTTTGTCGTGTCTAAGTGTGGGAAAAAAAAGATCACATCAGTTGTCTACAAAAGTTAATACAATTTGGTTACAGTTCTTTCTATTAATTAGTCCTTGATCCATAAGGCGGAAGTAGATGCTGCTGCACATCTGCTTATTGTCTCTTAATGGATTGTTTCTGTCTGAGGTATTGCGTACGTCCTGTGCATCTCTCCCTCTGTCTGGCTGGGAGCAGTCCTATTCCCCTGTGGGACAGGAGTGGTGCAGGTCTGATATTGTTGTTTTGCATGGGGATCCTCTCTGGTCTCGGTTGGTGTGTTGGTGGTCCTTGTAGTGTTCCTGATATGTACCCCGCTGATCTCTGGTGGTCGGGGGGGGGGTCCTCTTGGAGTCTGGGTATGGACCCGGTTAAAAGCGACGTCCTTCAGGGCTTTAGCAAAGATCGATATTCTTTGCCTTTGGATGTGGACGTGGTCGTAAAGACATTCCTCATCGAGGGTGGGGTGTTGGGCCAGGTGTACGTTGTGGTTTGATTCGCAGTCTCTTGCTATGCTGGCATTTATCTCATGAATTGTGTTGTTGTTGAAGTCTGTTCTCAGCAATATTGTGGAAACAGTGATTCTAGTGTTTGGAAATGTACTGCTTGCTTTCCTAATCATTGCTCTGAGCGATGTTGCTACTTCTTTCTGTTGGGTCTTTAGGTCATTTGTGCCCGTGTGTATTATTATGTGTTGGGGGGAGCCTAATCTGGCTTTGGTCAGCCATCCCATGGCTCTGTTTGTTGTTGGGCACCAGATCTTTTCTACTTTACTTCTAGGGAATAGCTTTTTCTCCCATAGAAATTTCCCATTTGAGTCTATGAGTATTACGACGTCAGCCTTGTTTGTGTTTACTGTCTGGTGGCTTTCGCTTGGACTCATAGTGTGTGTGCTGGGCTGGGGTGTCTGGTGTGTGCGTACCTCTTGTGAGCGGCCCGCTTGTGGTTCCACGGTGGTGGGGGAAGATTGCGAATCAGTATGCTGGTCGGTCTGTGTGGCACCCCTTGTATTGTGTGTCTGTTGCTTTTGTTCCGTGTGGGAGTGCAGCCGTTCCGTCCGGCTCTGTCTTGTCTTATCTCTAGCCTCTGGTTGCTGGTCTAATGGTGTTATCTCTCCTCTATGGCTCTCTTCTTTTTCCTGCAGCTCTTTCACCTGATTCCTAAGTAGATTCACCTGGTTCTCAAGTAGCTTCAGCTCTCTCTTGTGTCTCTCCCTCTCCTGATTTTGATCGTCATTCATTTTGAGGAAGTCCTCTCTAAGTTTAACCATCTCTATCTCTAATTGATTAAATTTATCTTTTGGTTGTATCTGGCTGTGTGATCCCGGGGTATGTGTCTGGTCGGCCCTGGAAGGCTCACTCACTTCCTGGCTAGGCTGGTCGGCCCTGGAGGGCTCACTCACTTCCTGGCTATGCTGCTCTTCTCTTGGTGAGCTGGGAATGGTAGGGGGGCTATGTGTGACTTCCTCCCTGGTAGTTATGCTGGGGTTTGTCAGTTGTATCGTGTGGCTGTGGTTCCCCGGGGTTAGTGTCTGGTTTGAACTGTGTGGCTCGTTCACCTCCTGACCAGGCAGATTTTCTCCTGGTAAGTTGTCAATGTTGGGGGGAGTGCGGGCCACTCTGGGGCTGTTCCTTCCCCCCTTAGTTAATTTTTTCAGTGTCCTGAAGGCCGTTGCAAATTTGTCGAGGTTGCCTTGCACTAATATTGTTCCGGTATTGTACGCGTTGACCGTCGTAGTTGAACTGTCTCCTGGTGTGTTAATTTTCATTATGGACCCATTTGCGGTATTTTCTAGCTTAACATTGGTATAGTGTGATTTTATTGCTGTGATCCAAGCCACTGGCTGATCTGAGTAGAAAATGAGGTTACTTTTTGTCCCATTGTTGTAACAGTCAGCAAAAAGTGTTTCTGGTTTTTCTCTCATCTGCTCATGCTTGATCGCTTTTATAGCTTTTTTTGCGGTGTTGGGGGGAATCTGGAAGCGGGGCTGTTGTGGATCTTCTGATTCGCTCATTTTTGGTAAAGTATTGTTGATCTTAGAATAAGCTTTTCTGGGGCCCCGGGTTTGGTGTTTCCCTCTCCCTGTTCGCGACCTTTCCCGGTCCCCCTCTCCGACCCCGTGGTCCCTGGGCCTCGGCTTCTGGGTTCACCCTTCTCAGGTCTGGGTCTGTGAGCCGCTGTTTCCCGGTGCCTTCGGGCTGTTCCCCTCCCCCTCAGAGGTCTCTGTGCCTCTGTCTCGGCCTGGCTCCTCAGGCCTTTCCCTGGCTTCAGTCTCCCTCCCTGGGCCCTGTACTCACAGTCTTGGTTTGTTTCTGGAAGCCTTCTGGTTGCTCCCCTTCTCCTCAGAGGTCTCTGGGCCTGGCTCCTCGGGCCTTTCCCGGGCTTTCTAGCCCAGCTGCCGCTCGGGCTGTGCCTCGTTCGCCGTTCGGGTGCTGGACTGCGGTCGTCGCTCGGGTGCTGGACTGCGGCCGTCGCTCGGGTGCTGGACTGCGGTCGTCGCTCGGGTGCTGGACTGCGGCTGCCGATCGGGCCGTGTCTCGTTCGCCGCTCGGGCTCCCCGAGTCACCTCGTTCCGGCTGCCGCTGCGTCTCCGTGCGGCCTCCCCGATTCGCCTCGTTTCCTGAAGCGGCCTCCCCGAGTCTCCTCGCTCCGGCTGCTCACTATCTCCCTCTGTTGGTGTCTCTCTGTATCACTCACTGTACTCAGTCACACCTCTCACTATCTCCCTCTGCTGGTGTCTCTCTGTATCACTTTACTCAGTCACTCCTCTCACTATCTTCCTCTGCTTGTGTCTCTCTGTATCACTCTACTCAGTCACACCTCTCACTATCGCCCTCTGCTGGTGCCTCTCTGTCGCCATATTATAAAAAGAATATAGAGGCTCTGGAGAGGGTTGGAGAAGATTTACAAGGATGATACCAGAAATGCGAGAGTATACACATCAGTAAAGGATGAACAGGCTGGGTCTTTTTCCTCTTGCAAAAAGGGTGACCTAATAGAAGACTTTAAAATTTTGAAAAGTTTTGATAGAGTGGATACAGAGAGAATGTTCCCACTTGTGAAGAAGAGCAGAACTAGAGGCCATCACTATAACTATCATATTAATTGGACAAATCAAATTGGGCAGGGCTGCCTTGAAGATGAGTTCATTGAATGTATTAGGGATGGGTTTCTTGAGCAGTATGTAACTGAACCGGCCAGGGGGCAAGCAACCTTAGATCTGGTCCTGTGTAACGAAACAGGATTAATTAAAAATATCCTAGTAAAGGATCCCCTTGGAATGAGTGACCATAACATGGTTGAATTCCATATTCAATTAGAGGGTGAGAAGGTTGGATCTCAAACAAGCGTGCTAAGCTTGAATAAAGGAGACTATGAAGGTATGAGAGCGGAATTGAGTAGAGTGGACTGGGAAAATAGATTAAAGGGTAAGACGATACATGATCAGTTGTGTACATTTAAGGAGTTATTTTACAACTTCCAAAAAAAATATATTCCACTGAGAAGAAAAGGGTGTAAAAGAAAAGACAGCCATCCGTGGCTAAGTAAAGAAATTAAGGATAGTATTCAACTAAAAACAAGGGCATATAAGGTAGCCAAATCTAGTGGGAGGATAGAGGATTGGGAAAACTTTAAAAGACAGCAAAAAATAACAAAAAGATTGATTAAGAAAGGGAAGATAGATTATGAAAGTAAATTAGCAAAAAATATAAAAACAGATAGTAAGAGTTTTTATAGTTATATAAAAAGAAAAAGGGTGGCTAAAGTAAATGTTGGTCCCTTAGAGGATGAGATCGGGAAATTAATGGTGGGAAATATGGAGATGGCAAAAACACTGAATGAATATTTTGTATCAGTCTTTACAGTAGAAGACACTAAGAATATCCCAACACTGGACAAACAGGGGGCTATAGGGGGGGAGGAGCTAAACACGATCAAAATCACTAAGGAAGTGGTACTCGGTAAAATAATGGGACTCAAGGCGGATAAATCACCTGGACCTGATGGTTTACATCCTACGGTCTTGAGGGAAGTGGTGGTAGGGATTGTGGATGCGTTGGTAATAATTTTCCAAAACTCCCTGGACTCAGCAAAGGTCCCGGCAGACTGGAAAACTGCTAATGTAATGCCCTTATTTAAAAAGGGCAGTAGACAGAAGGCTGGAAACTATAGACCGGTTAGCCTAACATCTGTGGTAGGTAAAATATTGGAGTGCATTATTAAGGAGACAGTAACAGGACATTTGGATTATCATAATTTAATAGGACAAAGTCAGCATGGTTTTATGAAGGGGAAGTCATGTTTGACAAATTTGCTGGAGTTCTTTGAGGAAGTAACATATAGGGTGGATAAAGGGGAACCAGTGGACGTAGTGTATTTAGACTTCCAAAAGGCATTTGACAAGGTGCCACACAGAAGATTATTGCTTAAGATAAAAAATCACAGGATTGGGGGTAATATTCTGGCATGGATAGAGGATTGGCTATCTAACAGAAGGCAGAGATTTGGGATAAATGGTTCATTCTCAGACTGGCAATCAGTAACTAGTGGTGTTCCGCAGGGGTCAGTGCTGGGTCCCCAACTCTTTACAATCTATATTAACAATTTGGAGGAGGGGACCGAGTGTAACATATCAAAGTTTGCAGATGATACTAGGATGGGAGGGAAAGTAGTGAGTGAGGAGGACATAAAAAACCTGCAAGGGGACATAGACAGGCTAAGTAAGTGGGCAGAGATTTGGCAGATGGAATACAATACTGGAAAGTGTGAGGTTATGCACTTTGGCAGGAAAAATCGTAGAGCAAGTTATTATCTTAATGGCAAGAAACTGGAAAGTACTGAAGTACAAAGGGATCTGGGGGTCCTGGTGCACGAAACTCAAAAGGTTAGTATGCAGGTGTAGCAAGTGATTAAGAAGGCCAATGGAATGTTGGCTTTCCTTGCTAGGGGGATAGAATATAAAAATAGGGAGGTATTGCTTCAGTTGTACAAGGTATTGGTGAGACCGCACCTGGAATACTGCGTACAGTTTTGGTGTCCATACTTAAGAAAGGACATACTTGCTCTCGAGTCAGTACAAAGAAGGTTCACTCGGTTAATCCCGGGGATGAGGGGATGGACATATGAGGAGAGGTTGAGTAGTTGGGACTCTACTCATTGGAGTTCAGAAGAATGAGAGGCGATCTTATTGAAACATATAAGATTGTGAAGGGGTTGGATCGGGTGGATGCGGGGAGGATGTTCCCGATGATGGGTGAAACTAGAACTAGGGGGCATAGTCTTAGAATAAGGGGCTGCTGTTTCAAGACTGAGATGAGGAGGAACTACTTCACTCAGAGGGTGGTTGGTCCATGGAATATGCTGCCCCAAAAAGCTGTAGAAGCTACATCATTACATAAATTTAAAACAGAAATAGACAGTTTCCTGGAAGTAAAGGGAATTAAGGGTTATGGGGAGCGGGCAGGAATTTGGACATGAATCTAGGTTCGGATCGGTCATGGCCCTGTGGGTAGCGGAGCGGGCCCAGGGGCCATGTAGCCTGATCCTGCTCCTATTTCGTGTGTCTAATTCTGTTAGATTCAGGAGATGGTTCTGTGATAGTGGATTGGCGGTTAGGATCAGATCAGCCATGATCTTATTGAATGGTGGAGCAGGCTCGAGGGGCCAATTGGCCTACTCCTGCTCCTATTTCTTATGTTCTTATGTTCTAAGATAGTCACCAAGAAATCCAATAGGGAATTCAGAAGAAGCTTCTTCACCCAGAGCGTGGTGAGAATGTGGAACTCGCTACCACAGGGTGTGGTTGAAGCGAATAGTATAGATACATTTAAGGGGAGGCTAGACAAGCATATGAAGGAGAAGGGCCTGGGGATTTATCCACTTTTAAAGCTACTAAACCCCTTAATACTTCCTTTCTCACTATGTTTGGTTGATGTAATATTTCACACTTCTCCTCCCTGAGAACAATGTCTGCTTCGCCCCTCTCTGTTGTGAAAAGAGAGGCAAAGTATTTATTAAGAACCCTACTGACGTCTCCCGCCTCCACACACAGATTACCCTCATGATCTCTAATAGGCCCTACCCTTTCTTTAATTATCTTCTTACTCTTAATATATTTATAAAACATCTTGGGATATGATGTGTAATTATGGCTGTATTCAATTACAAGAAAGCTACTTTAAATAGGTACAAACTGTTTTATTCATACATGTTTTTAAATTATTCATCCACTGTTTAAAGTTAGACTTGTTTTCTGAAATTTAAGATTTGCCATTTGAATGTATAGATAAGTTGCAGTAAATAACACACACACATACATATAGTTTCCACCAATAATGTTAGCTTATAAATGCAATATTGCAGATATACACTATGTTGAGAGATAAGTATACCTGGTTACATTGTACACAGGCTGCCTTAGATTATAGACATGTTGCTTGGATTTATATTTCTAATGTTGTGAGTTATGGATAGGCCATTTTATTCATACTTAATGTTTTAAATTATATAAATGCTGATTTGAAGTATACATATAAAACATTAAGTTATACACTGTGGATGCTTAATTAAATATTCTCCCATATTGATAAACATATCGATAAACAACAACAACATCTTGCATTTATATAGCACCTTTAACATAGTAAAACATCACAAGCCGCTTCACAGGAGCGATTATCAGATAAAATTTGACACCAAGCCTCATAAGGAGCTATTAGGACAGGTGACCGAAAACTTGGTCAAAGAGGTAGGTTTTAAGAAGCATCTTAAAGGAGGTACTGTTTCCCTCCCTTCAAACCTGCCTTCATCACCCCACTCCTTAAAAAACTCCCGCTTGACCCCGCTATCCTTGGAAACTACCGCCCCATCTCGAAACTCCCTTTCCACTCCGAAGTCCTGGAGCGTGTTGATGCCTCCCAAATCCCTGTACATCTTTCCAGGAACTCCATGTTTGAATCCCCCCAATCAGGTTCCCGCCCCTGCTGAAACTGTACTGGAACTGCTCTTATCAAAGTCACAAATGACATCCTAGGTGACTGTGACCGCGGTAAACTATCCCTCCTCATCCTTCTCGACCTGTCACCAGGCTTTGATACGGTTGACCACACCATCCTCCTCCAACTCGTCTCCTCTGTTGTCCAGCTGGGTGGGACTGCCCTGCCCTGTTCCATTCTTATCTCTCCTGTCTTAGCCAGAGAATCACCTGCAACGACTTCTCTTCCTGCTCCCGCACAATTTCCTCTGGTGTCCCCCAAGGATCTATCCCTGGCCCTCCTATTTCTCATCGACAAGCGGCCCCTCGGTAACATCATCCGAAAACATAGTGTCAGTTTTCACATATACACTGACGACACCCAGCTCTACCTCACCACCACCTCTCTCGACCCTTACACTACCTCTGATTTGTCGCACTGCTTGTCCGATATCCAGTACAGGATGAGCAGAAAATTCCTCCTACTAAATATTGGGAAGATCAAAGTCATTGTCTTCAGTCCCTGCCACAATCTCACTTCCTCTCCCAGGCAACTGCCTGTGGCTGAACCAGAGGGTTCACAACCTTGAGATGAGATTCCAACAAAATATCCGATCCATCTCAAAGACCGCCTACTTTCAGGTATGCAACATCACCCATCTCCTACCCTGCCTCATTACAAACATTGTTGAAGCCCTCATCCATGCCTCTGTCACCTCTAGACTCGACTATTCCAATGCTCTCCTGGCCGGGCTACCATTTTCCATCCTGTATAAACTTTAGCTCATCCAAAACTCTGCTGCTCGTGAGCTAACTTGCACCAAGTCCCGATCACCCATCACCCCTGTGCTCACCGAACTACATTGGCTCCCGGTCCAGAACCCCTGATTTTTAAATTCTCGTCCATGTTTTCAAATCCCTCCATGGCCTCGTCACTCACTATCTCTGCAATCTCTTCCAGCTCTAGAATTCCTCGAAATATCTCTGTTCCCACAATTATGGCCTCTTGCGCATCCCCGATTTTAAGCGCTCCACCATTGGCGGATGTGCCTTCAGCGGCCGAGGCCCTAAGCTCTGGAATTCCCTCCATAAACCTCACTGTCTCTTTATTTATTTCCCCCTTCCCCCTATTTCTTTGCCCCATCCTCTTTCCTGGGTTCCTCCTCTCTCACCCTCTGACTTTCCGCAGTTCAGTTCCCGCTTTAATGATCATCACTGAAATATAGTTGCACAACCGTAATTCGGAGTGCGGTTTCGCTTTAAGAGCGCTGTCCCGCCTCCGCTCGCTCATTGGTTCCGGCGCCCAGCAGCAGGCCCGACTCGCCCACCGTAATGTGATAGCAAAATACTGCAGATGTTGGAAATCCGAAATAACAACAGAAAATGCTGGAAAAACTCAGCAGGTCAGGCAACATCCGTGGAGAGAAATTTGAGTTGACGTTTCGGGTCGAACCCTTCTTCAAAACTGGAAAGAAAAGAAAATAGATCGAAGGCAGGGCTGCGATCGGACAAAAGATGTGAAAGAGACAAAAGCGGTAGAGGAGACAATAAAAGGTATTCGAAGCCAGACAAGATGGTAATAGGCTGAGATTAGGTGTGAAGTGTACTGGCAGGGCAAGAGATAGCTGCCAGGTGGGAGAGTGAAACAAAAGGAAAGGGGGGCGGGGGGGGGGGAAAAGGAGTGGAAAAATTACAAGTAAAAAAGTAATAGGGGTCGAGGTTATGATCTGAAATTGTTGAACTCGATATTGAGTCCGGAAGGCTGCAGAGTGCCTAATCGGAAGATGAGGTGCTGTTCCTCGAGTTTACGTTGAGCTTCCGTGGAACAATGCAAGAGGCCAAGGACGGTGAGGTCTGAGTGGGAATGCAGCAGTGAATTAAAATGACAGGTAACCGGAAGCTCGGGGTCACCCTTACGGACTGAACGGAGGTGTTCTGCAAAGCGGTCACCCAATCTGCATTTGCTATCCCCAATGTAGAGGAGACCGCATCATGAGCAGCAAATACAGTATACTAGATTGCGAGAAGTACAAGTAAATCGCTGTTTCACCTGGAAGGGGTCTTTGGGGCCCTGGACAGTGGGAAGGGGGGAGCTATAGGGGTAGGTGTTACATCTCCTCCGCTTGCACGGGAAGGTGCCAGGCGAAGGGGAAGGACTGTTTGGGGTGATAGAGGAGTGGACTAGGGTGTCTCGGAGGGAGCGGTCCCTACGGAATGCTAAAAGGGTAGGGTAGGGGAAGATACGTTTGGTGGTGGGATCACTTGAGGTAGCGGAAATGCCGGAGGATGATCTGTTGAATGTGGAGGCTGGTGGGGTGAAAGGTGAGGACAAGGGGAACCCTATCATGGTTCCGGGATGGAGGGGCAGGGGTGAGGGCAGAAGTGCGGGAGATAGAACTGACACGGTCGAGGGCACTGTCAACCACGGTAGAGGGGAATCCTCGGTTGTGGGAAAAGGAAGACATGTCTGAAGCACTGGTGTGGAAGGTGGCATCGTCGGAGCAGATATGGCGGAGACAGAGAAACTGGGAGAATGGAATAGAGTCCTTACAGGGGACGGGGTGGGAGGAAGTGTAGTCCAGGTAGCTGTGGGAGTCAGTGGGCTTGTAGTGAATATTGGCCGATAACCTACCCCCAGAGATGGAGACGGAGAAGTCGAGGAAGGGAAGAATCAGAGATGGACCATGTGAAGGTGAGGGAAGGGTGGAAATTGGAGGCAAAGTGAATGAAATTGTCTATTTCGGGGCGAGAGCAGGAAACGGCACCGATACAGTCATCAATGTATCGGAAAAGGAGGTGAGGGAGGGGACCCGAGTAGGACTGGAACAAAGATTGTTCCACATAGCCCACGAAAAGGCAGGCATAGCTAGGACCCATGCGGGTACCCATTGCAACACCTTTGATTTGGAGGAAATGAGTGGAGTTAAAGGAGAAGTTGTTCAATGTGAGAACAAGTTCAGCCAGGCGGAGGAGGGTGGTGGTGGATGGGGGCTGGTCGGGCCTCTGTTCAAGGAAGAAGCGGAGCGCCCTCAGGCCATCCTGGTGGGGGATGGAGGTGTAGAGGGATTGTACGTCCATGGTGAAAAGGAAGCGGTTGGGGCCAGGAAACTGGAAACTGTTAAAGTGGCGGAGTGCGTCCGAAGAGTCGCGGATGTAGGTGGGAAGAGACTGGACAAGGGGAGAAAAGATAGAGTCAAGATAGGAAGAGATAAGTTCCGTGGGGCAAGAACAGGCTGAAACGATGGGTTTACCAGGGCAGACCTGTTTGTGGATCTTGGGAAGGAGGTAGAAGCGGGCGGTGTGGGGTTGGGGAACTATGAGGTTGGTGGCAGCGGGGGGAAGATCTCCAGAGGAGATGAGGTCAGTGACAGTCTTGGAAACGGTGGTTTGATTTTCGGTAGTGGGGTCATGGTCCAGGTGGAGGTAGGAGGAGGTGTTGGAGAGTTGGCGTTCAGCTTCCGCTAGGTAGAGGTCAGTTCGCCAAACAACAACAGCACCACCCTTGTCAGCGGGTTTAATGACAATGTCAGGGTTGGATCTAAGAGAATGGAGTGCTGCAAGTTCAGAGGGAGGTAGGTTGGAGTGAGTGAGGGGAGCAGAGAAATGGAGACGGCCGATGTCACGGCGGCACTTAGCGATGAAAAGATCTAGAGAGGGTAAGAGGCCAGGGGGAGGGGTCCAGGTAGAACGGGAATTCTGCAAGCGGGAGAAAGGGTCAGTTGTGCGGGGGGGAAGACTCCTGGCCAAAGAAGTGGGCACGGAGATGAAGGCGGCGGAAAAAGAGCTCAACGTTGTGCCGAGCTCGAAATTCATTGAGGTGGGGGCGTAAGGGGATGAAGCTCAGGCCTTTGCTGAGGACTGATCGTTCGGGGTCAGAGAGTGGAAGGTCAGAGGGGATAGTTAAAACACGGCAGGGGGTGAGATTGGGAGGAGGGGGGTCAGAGGAAAGTGAAGGGGAAGAAGGTTCCGGAGGGGCGTTGGTGTCCAAGAGTTGATGAAGCTTGCGATCCTTGACATCGGAAAGGAAGAAAAAGTGTTTTTTGTTGAAGCGTCGGATGAGTCGAAGGATGAAATGGAACTGTGGACCCGGACAGCTTTGAGATAGAGTGCGCCGGTGTTGCTGAAGAGAGAAGTCGAGAGTGTTCATGTGGCGCCGCATGACGTTGAGCGTGAGTCTCAGGATGCGGCGAGAGCAGTAGTTCGAGGAACGATGAATATCTTGGAGATATTTGTAATCCTGGGTGGATCCAAAGCACGAAGGGTGGAAGTTTAGTTGGAATCCACGTGGAATAAGTCGGAACCGGGGACAGTTGCTGAGGAAAATGATGTGGCTGTGAATCAGAGTCTTGGCAGATACCTGATCAAACACGAGAAGGGAAACTGAAAGTAATGAAGATGAACAAGGTTGAAGAGTCAAACGGAGATCCCGTCGAAGAGAAGAGCAGAACTTCTTCAAGGTAGGCATTCCTATAAGAGGTGTGGCAGTGAACCAAACACTAGTACGATAGCAAAATACTGCAGATGTTGGAAATCCGAAATAACAACAGAAAATGCTGGAAAAACTCAGCAGGTCAGGCAACATCCGTGGAGAGAAATTGAGTTGACGTTTTGGGTCGAACCCTTCTTCAAAACTGGAAAGAAAAGAAAATAGATCGAAGGCAGGGCTGTGATCGGACAAAAGAAGTGAAAGAGACAAAAGTAGTAGAAGAGACAATAAAAGGTATTCGAAGCCAGACGACATGGCAATAGGCTGAGATTAGGTGTGAAGTGTACTGGCAGGGCAAGAGATAGCTGCCAGGTGTGAGAGTGAAAGCGGAGGAAATGTAACACCTGCCCCTATACCTCCTCCCTTCCCACTGTCCAGGGCCCCAAACACCTCTTCCAGGTGAAACAGCGATTTACTTGTACTTCTCGCAATCTAGTATACTGTATTCGCTGCTCACGATGCGGTCTCCTCTACATTGGGGAGACCAAACGCAGATTGGGTGACCGCTTTGCGGAACACCTCCGTTCAGTCCGTAAGGGTGACCCCGAGCTTCCGGTCGCCTGTCATTTTAATTCACCATTCCATTCCCACTCGGACCTCACCGTCCTTGGCCTCTTGTATTGTTCCACGGAAGCTCAACATAAACTCGAGGAACAGCACCTCATCTTCCAATTAGACACTTTGCAGCCTTCCGGACTCACCTTCACATTGTCCATCTCTGACTCTTCCGTTCCCTTCCTCGACTTCTCCGTCTCCATCTCTGGGGATTGGTTATCGGCCTGTATTCACTACAAGCCCACTGACTCCCACAGCTACCTGGACTACACTTCCTCCCACCCCGCCTCCTGTAAGGACTCTATTCCATTCTCCCAGTTTCTCCGTCTCCGCCGTATCTGCTCCGACGATGCCACCTTCCACACCAGTGCTTCAGACATGTCTTCCTTTTTCCACAACCGAGGATTCCCCTCTACCGTGGTTGACACTGCCCTCGATCATGTCAGTTCTATCTCCCGCACTTCTGCCCTCACCCCTGCCCCTCCATCCCGGAACCACGATAGGGTTCCCCTTGTCCTCACCTTTCACCCCACCAGCCTCCACATTCAACGGATCATCCTCCGGCATTTCCGCTACCTCCAAAGTGATCCCACCACTAAACGTATCTTCCCCTCCCCTCCCCTTTCAGCATTCCGTAGGGACCGCTCCCTCCAAGACACCCTAGTCCACTCCTCTATCACCCCAAACAGCCCTTCCCCTTTGCCTGGCACCTTCCAGTGCAAGCGGAGGCGATGTAACACCTGCCCCTATAGCTCCCCCCTTCCCACTGTCCAGGGCCCCAAATACCCCTTCCAGGTGAAACAGCGATTTACTTGTACTTCTCGCAATCTAGTATACTGTATTCGCTGCTCACAATGCGGTCTCCTCTACATTGGGGAGACCAAACGCAGATTGGGTGACCGCTTTGCGGAACACCTCCGTTCAGTCCGTAAGGGTGACCCCGAGCTTCCGGTCGCCTGTCATTTTAATTCACCGCTCCATTCCCACTCGGACCTCACCGTCCTTGGCCTCTTGTATTGTTCCATGGAAGCTCAACGTAAACTCGAGGAACAGCACCTCATCTTCCGATTAGGCACTTTGCAGCCTTCCGGACTCAATATCGAGTTCAACAATTTGAGATCATAACCTCGACCCCTATTACTTTTTTACCTGTAATTTTTCCACTCCTTTCCCCCCCCCCCCGCCCCCCCTTTCCTTTTGTTTCACTCTCCCACCTGGCAGCTATCTCTTGCCCTGCCAGTACACTTCACACCTAATCTCAGCCTATTACCATCTTGTCTGGCTTCGAATACCTTTTATTGTCTCCTCTACCGCTTTTGTCTCTTTCACTTCTTTTGTCCGATCGCAGCCCTGCCTTCGATCTATTTTCTTTTCTTTCCAGTTTTGAAGAAGGGTTCAACCCGAAACGTCAACTCAAATTTCTCTCCACGGATGTTGCCTGACCTGCTGAGTTTTTCCAGCATTTTCTGTTGTTATTTCACCCATCGTAATGACGCAATGACGCTACCGGGGAATGACGCAATGACGCTGGACGGGAGATGAACCGCACGGCTCTGCTGCGATTGGTCGGAGCGTGGTGGCGGCGGTGCTCAGCGATTGGTTCAGCCAGCTGTCCGTCAGCTTGTCCTCGGGAGGCGGGGGTTAGGGTGGCGGTGAGCCACGCTGCGATTGGTCGGTGGCGGCCCGGGGCTTCGCTCTGAATGGCTGAGCCAGCTGGCGGTGGCAGACAGCGGTCGGAGGCTCCGATTGGTCCGGGAGCTGAAGCGTTGACTGGGCTTCTGTCCCCACAGAGGCTGCCTGAGCCGCTGGGTGTTGGCAGCGGAGGCGGAGGCTCCCCGTGTTCAGCTCAGGCTGCAGCAGCCGCAGTGTTTGGCTGTAATGTCAGTGTTTCATTCACCGCCGCTTCACCCCCAGCACTGCCCGCCTTGGAGAGCTTCAGCTGGTCTCTGTGACGGGCCGGGCCGGATTCCCCTTTGTCTCTTTCACCCTCTTCATCTCCATTGCTTTCTGTTTCCCTTCTGCTCTTTGACCAGGCATCTGCCAGACTGGCTCTCACTCACAGCCCCATCTCCTCCCTCAGCAACTGTCTCCGGCTCGCACTTATTGCACCGGCATTCCCACTGAAATCCCCCCCGACTCTCCGTGTCCCGGATCCACCCGGGATTACAGATATCGCCCAGATATTCAGTGTTGCTCCACCCACGGCTCTGGCCGCAGCCTGAGATGGGTGTCCTTGTGCACCAGTCGCTGAAGGTAAGCATGCAGGTGCAGCAGGCGGTTAAAAAGGCAAATGGTATGTTGGCCTTCGTAGCGAGAGGGTTTGAGTACAGGAACAAGAATGTCTTGCTGCAATTGTACAGGGCCTTGGTGAGACCACATCACAATCAGAATCACAGAATCTACAGTGCAGATAGAGGCCATTTCGGCCCATCGAGCCTGCACCGACACATATCCCACCCTATCCCCGTAACCCCACGTATTTAATCCCCTAACACTAAGGGTCAATTTATCATAGCCAAATCAACCTAACCTGCACATCTTTGGATGGTGGGAGGAAACCGGAGCACCCGGAGGAAACCCACGCAGACACAGGGAGAATGTGCAAACTCCACACAGACAGTCGCCCGAGGCCAGATTTGAACCCGGGTCCCTGGCGCTGTGAGGCAACAGTGCTAACCACTATGCACACATCTTGAGTATTATGTGCAGTTTTGGTCGCCTTATCTGAGGAAGGACGTTCTTGCCATGGAAAGAGTTCAGCGAAGATTCACCAGGCTGATACCTGGGATGGCAGGAATAACGTATGAGGAGAGATTGGGTCGATTGGGCTTGTACTCACTAGAGTTTAGAAGAATGAGAGGGGGGTCTCATTGAAACTTATAAAATTCTGACAGGACTGGACAGACTAGATGCAGGAAGGATGTTCCCGATGGCGGGGAGTCCAGAACCAGGGGTCACCGTCTAAGGATAAGGGGTAAGCCATTTAGGACAGAAATGAGGAGGAATTTCTTCACCCAGAGAGTGGTGAACCTGTGGAATTCTCTACCACAGAAGGCAGTAGAGGCCAGTACATTAAATATATTCAAGAAGGAGTTGGATATATTTCTTAAGGCTAAAGGGATCAAGGGGTATGGGGAGAAAGCAGGGACCGGGTACTGAATTTGGATGATCAGCCATGATCGCATTGAATGGCGGAGCAGGCTCGAGGGGCCGAATGGCCTACTCCTGCTCCTATCTTCTATGTTTCTATGTATGAGATCCACGTTCCACGCCAGGCGCCGCCACATGCTCGCTGCCCGCCTCTCCCCTTCAGCAGCATGCGACTCACTCTATCTCAGAGCTGGCCTGGTCCGCAGCCCCACTTCATCCTTCGCCTCATCCGCAGCTTTAACAAGAAAACATTTTATCTTCCTTTCAGGTGTCGAGGATCGCAAGCTTCAACAACTCTTGGACATCAACGTCCCTGGGGATGCATCATCCCATCACTTTCCTCTGACCCCCATCCCTTCTTCCAATCTCACCCCCTTGCAGTGTTTTCACTATCCCCTCCCTAACCCCGAACGATCAGTCCTCAGCAAAGGCCTGAGCTTCATCCACTTATGGCCCCACCTCAACAGATTTCAAGAAGTGAACAGGTTTTGATGACCAACATTTCTCTTTCACGTGGTAAGGATTGATTTCTCAATGCCTGTGTCGTGAGCAGCATTACTGCAAAAGAAGGATTTTTGGTGAAGCGGCCATAAGATGAACAGATTCAAATTCTGGCAGTGGTGGGGTCGATGCAGCATTTATTGCCCATCCCTAGTTGCTATTGAGAAGGTGGTGGTGAGCCGCTTTCTTGAACCACTGCAGTCTGTGTGGTGAAGGTACTCCCACAGTGCTGTTAGGGAGGGAGTTCCGGGATTTTGACCCAGCGACGATGAAGGATCGGCGATATACTTCTAAGTCAGGATGGTGTGTGACTTGGAGGGGAACTTGGAGGTGGTGGTGTTCCCATGCACCTGCTGCCCTTGTCCTTCTAGGTGGAAGAGGCCGCGGGTTTGGGAGGTGCTGCCGAAGAAGCCTTGGCGAGCTGCTGCAGTGCATCTTGTAGATGGTACACACTGCAGCCACGGTGCACTGTTGGTGGAGGGGGTGAATGTTTAAGGTGGTGGATGGGGTGCCAATCAAGCGGGTTGCTTTGTCCTGGATGGTTGAGCTTCTTGAGTGTTGTTGGAGCTGCACTCATTCAGGCAAGTGGAGAGTATTCCATCACACTCCTTACTTGTGCCTTGTAGATGGTGGAAAGGCTTTGGGGAGTCAGGAGGTGAGACACTCGCTGCACAATACCTAGCCTCTGACCTGCTCTTGTTGCCAGAGTATTTATGTGGCTGGTCCAGTTAAGTTTCTGATTAGTGGTGACCCCCACGATGTTGATAGTGGGGGATTCAGCGATGGTAATGCCGTTGAATGTCAAGGGGAGGTGGTTAGACTCTTGCTTGTTGGAGATAGTCATTGCCTGACACTTCTGAGGCGCGAATGTTGCCTGCCACTTATCAGCCCAAGCCTGAACATCGTCCAGGTCTTGTTGCATGCGGGCATGGACTGCTTCATTATCTGAGGAGTTGTGAATGGTGCTGAACACTTTGAAGTCATCAGCAAACATCCCCATTTTTGAACTTATGTTGTAGGGAAGGTGATTGATGAAGCAGCTGAAGATGGTTGGGCCTAGGACACTGCCCTGAGGAACTCCTGCAGCAATGTCCTGGGGCTGTGATGATTGACCTTCAACCACCACAACCATCTTCCTTTGTGCTAGGTATGACTCCAGGCAGTGGAGCATTTTCCCCCCGATTCCCATCGACTTCAGTTTTACTAGGGCTCCTTGATGCCAGACTCGGTCAAATGCTGCCTTGATGTCAAGGGCAGTCACTCTCGCCTCACCACTGGAATTCAGCTCTTCTGTCCATGTTTGGACTAAGGCTGTAATGAGGTCGGGAGCAGAGTGGTCTTGGCGGAACCCAAACTGGGCATCAGTGAGCAGGTTATTGGTGAGTAAGTGCCGCTTGATAACACTGTCGATGACACCTTCCATCACTTTACTGATAATTGAGAGTAGACTGATGGGGTGGTAATTGGCCGGGTTGGATTTGTCCTGCTTTTTGTGGACAGGACATACCCGGGCAGCTTTCCACATTGTCGGATAGATGCCAGATTGATTCCTGGGATGAGAGGGCTGTCCTATGATGAGAGATTGTGTAGAATTAGCCGATACTCTCTGGAGTTTGTAAGAATGAGAGGTGATCTCATTGAAACATCTCAGATTTTGAAGGGGATTGACAGGGTAGATGTTGAGAGGTTATTTCCCCTGGCTGGAGTGTCTAGAACTAGGGGGAATAGTCTCGGGATAAGGGGTCGGCCATTTAAGACCGAGATGAGGAGGAATTTCTTCATTCAGAGGGTTGTGAACCTTTGGAACTCTGCTCCAAAGGGCTGTAAATACTGAGTACATTCAAGGATGGGATCGATAGATTTTTGGACTCTAGGGGAATCAAGGGATATGGAGATCGGGCGGGAAAGTGGGGTTGAGGTCGAAGATCAGTCATGATCTTATTGAATGGCGGAGCAGGCTCGAGGGGCCGTATGGCCTACTCCTGCTTTTACTTCTTATGTTCTTATGTTACATTCTCGCAGTTACTGCATTTAAGGTTTGACGTATTGTGTCCTTTATTCAATACACCCGCAAGTCCTGAGTTTGAGTCCATTCGTAAGTCTCATTGGATGGTTTTGCTTTGCTGGCTCACCTCTGTTTGCTTAAATCAGCAAATAGCTGATTGCCGCCCGGAGGTGTTGAGATTGTGAGCTGTGTGAAGTATCAATCAAAGTGCACAATGCTGACCTGGTAAAGCGAGTATCTCTCCACAGATGCTGCCTGACCTGCTGAGTGTTGCCAGCAGTTTTTGGTTTTAATTTCGTGCTTTCACTATAGCAGTTTTTCTGACAACACGCTTCTTGCCTCAAAGGCGCAGCTCCGAGCACAACTTTCTTGTGCTCTTCTCACACACAAAGTGTGATGAAATATTCCATTCATCACTGCCTGTGACTGTGGTCGGTTTCAGGTTTCTCCTCACCATTGTATTGTATATCACTGCCTGTGACTGTGGTTGGTTTCAGGTTTCTCCTCACCATTGTATTGTATATTGGAATGTATGGAATGCATTGTGTGTAGGGCTCCGCCCATACCTGGCCCCTATGTAAGCAAGCAGTCTGGTCTCATATCCAGTACTGCAGATCTCCAGATGGAAGATACCTCTCTCCACTGCGTGTTATCTTCTAAGTTAATAAAAGCCTTGTTTTGTTTCGCTAACATCGAGTCTCGGAATTATTGAGGCACATCAATTTTATTAACTTATTTTTCAACACAATGGACCAACTCCTGAAACCCGAACGTTTGGATTTGGATCAGCATGCTCCGGACGCATCAGCACGCTTCGGACACTGGTTTATGTGTATGGAATTCTTCCTGGACAATTCCGCAGCCGTCAAAGACGCTACGGACGCTGCGAGGATGAAACTCGGAATTCTGCGGAATTGGGTAAGCCACCGGGTTTACCCCCTCATCCAAGACGCCGACACGTACCTGGCCGCCTGCGACATCTTAAAGGTGCATTACCAGCAGCCTACGAATGAGGTGTATGCTAGGCATCTGCTCGCCACTCGCGCACAGCGACCTGGGGAATCGGTGGAGGAGTTCCTAGGCACCCTGAAAATGCTTGGCAAAGACTGCAAGTGCCGAGATGTAAAAGCCGCAGTGTACACCGACGAGCTTGTTCGCGATGCCTTTATCACAGGCCTCAGCTCCACTTACATCCGGCAAAGACTGCTGGAAAAAACGGGATTGGACCTGAAACAGGCTGCGGACACCGCGCGATCCCTGGATGTGGCCCAGAGAAACTCGGACGCCTACTCTTCAGCCCGCGCTGTCCACGCCGCCACGTGTGCACCAAGGGCGCCGCCATCTTGGAAGGCATCTTCCCCGCCCGGCAGCCCGACACCGTCGGGGCCCCGCTCTCCCCCCAGAAGCCCTACGACAGCCGCGACGCGTCGGGGACCCAACTGCTACTTCTGCGGGCAGCCAAAGCATACCAGAAACCTGTGCCCGGCGAAAGGCACCACCTGCTTTAAGTGCGGTAAGAAGGGGCACTTCGGGAAGGTGAGCAGAGGGAACCCCGCCGGAAAACCAACCGCCGGAAAACCCGCCACCGCCGCGTGCGTGCCGTGGGAGCGGCCATCTTGCCCGACCTCGTGGGGTCCGCCATCTTATGAGCAGTCAGCGTGGACGCCATCTTGTCTCAATCAGGGCCCTACAGTGGCATCGGTCACAGTGGACCAGGCCAGGCCGCACCCGCTTTCCAAATCAATGGTGGACATCGAGGTAAACGGGTGCAGGGTTAAATGTTTAATTGACAGTGGAAGCACGGAGAGTTTTATCCACCCTGAACTGGCACAACTACTCTCCCTAAAGGTGGTCCCTACTCAGGGTACCATCTCTATGGCTGATAAAACCCAAACATCGACCATTCTGGGTTACTGCACGGTACAATTGTCCGTTAACGGAACTGTTTATGATAATTTTAAAGTATTAATCATGAAGAATCTATGTGCGAGCGTGATCTTGGGCCTGGATTTCCAGTGCAACCACCAAAGCATCACGCTCAAGTACGGTGGGTCCCAGCCGCCCCTCACAGTGTGCGGCCTGGCTACCCTGAAGGTAAAGCCGCCTTCACTATTCGCGAACCTTACCCCTAACTGCCGGCCAATAGCGACCAAAAGCAGGAGGTACAGCTGGGAGGACAGGCGGTTTATCGCGACCGAGGTAGACAGGCTCCTGAAAGAGCGCATTATTGAACGCAGCAACAGCCCGTGGCATGCCCAAGTGGTAGTGGTAAGGGGTAGCGAGAAGAAACGGATGGTGATCGACTATAGCCAAATGATCAACAGGTACACCCAACTAGACGCCTACCCGCTACCCCGCATATCAGAAATGGTGAACCAAATCGCCCAATACCGGGTGTTCTCCACCATCGACCTTAAGTCAGCGTACCACCAGCTCCCTATCAGACCAGAGGACCGCCCGTACACCGCCTTCGAGGTGAACGGACACCTCTACCAATTCCTCAGAGTCCCCTTTGGGGTGACGAATGGGGTCTCGGTCTTCCAGAGGGAGTCTCGGAATAATTGAGGCACATCACAAGGTCACTCTTTACTTTCCTACACACGCGCTTTAAAGTCTGCCGGTTCCGACCACAGCGTCCTGCACCCCGGGCAATGAAAAGACCTTTTGCTCATTCTTTCTTCCTTTTCATTTCTCCTCTATTCTTCTCAATCGCCCCCTTCAACAGACCTATTCAGATCAAGGCGGAATGTGAATAGTGTCAAAACCTACCTCTGGCAGTATTATTACCCTTCTCTTCTCTTGCTATGTTCAATTTGAATATTTTCTTTCCTAATCTGTTGCAGTTTTTACACTCTTGGTTTGTCTTCTGGGTTTTGTATCCGGCTGAATTCTGTGTCATTTACCATCATGGCCTTAAATACCTTTTTCTCTTCTGGATGAATTATTTGTTAGTTCCGTTGAACCAGGCTGGACTGTAATGACGCTCAGTGCCTTTGCTTTGCATGGGTACACGTTGATCCATTGCAGTCAGAATCACCTCCTTGAAGGAACTCCACAGAATAACTACAGCAACAATCCCCACATCGAGTTTAAACACTCCCGCATTCTATCTGTCCTGCCCGCCAACACCTCAAATCCTTTGGTTTCGGTGGAACCCATCAGCTCTCTATTCGGAAAGCTGCAGCACTGTATCATGAAACGAACCCCTGTTTCACTACAGCAAAGACTCAGCCACGCTTGGTCTGCCCAATTCCCCTCTGCCTCTCTTGATTAACACACGGCACGGGTAGTATTTCAGAGAGCGCTACAATTGACACAGTATTGGGGACTCCAGGACAGTCCTGGACGGGTGTGTAGCCGGAGAGAAATGTGAGTTGACGGGTCTCGAGGGACAGACTAAGGACAGGGTCTGTACATTGAGTGGGGACATGTCAAAAAGAGCCAGAAGAGTTAAGGATTGAGAAACACAAACCTCTCCGATGGGTTACAGCCTCCCTGTCTGCTCCGAATCTTTGCCATGTTCCTATCCGAATAATGAAGTTCAACGCAGTGAAACAAAATAACCAAGTTTAATAAACAAACAACTTAACTGGTAAAACTACAGGAACAGATGTAAACAGGTCTGTGCAGCATCACAGCCTCTCTAAGACTGCTACTAAGTACTGGAAGCTGACGTCATGACGCTCTCCGCGCCAACTGGGGGTCACGTGATCGGCGTCATGACGTCATCACACGAAATGCAAGAAACTACATACAGTTTAAAGGTGCAGTCCACAGCTGCACTACATGGTCGTTAAAGGGATGATTACTAATTGCCCAGTGTCTCTTGGTGGCTCCGCCACAGGCGCACCCCCAGAATTCTCTTTAACAGACAGCGTCAAACGAACAGGAGGTTTAATGATTCTGCCCGAACGACTACAAACTTCAGACAGTGGAACGTTAGGAGACGAGCCGGTGCTTGGCTGTGTCTGAAGCGGTGCATCTGGGGTGGAGGAAAGAGCAGCAGAAGGTGTAGGCAAGGATGAGGCAGAAGCAGGCAGTTCAATGGTAGGCTGTTGCATAACTGGTCTAGCAGCCAACGGTGGTCATCCACGGCAAGGTGGCTGGGCAGCAACAACTGGTTCACTCCGATCCAGATGGGCTGGTTTAAGTCGGTCGATAGAGATGGTGTCGGACTTACCTCCCACTTTGACCGTGAAAAATTTCTCTCCTGCTGACATGACACGAAACGGTCCAGCATAAGGTGGTCTGAGTGTATCCCTATGAGCATCCTGCCGAATAAAAACGTAATCGGAACTCATAAGTTCTGCCGGAACATGAGGCCTCTGTAGGTTGTGATGCGAGGTTGGAATAGGCAGGAAATTCTTTGCCACCTCGTGATGCTGAAGGAGCTGCTTAGCAGGCGACCACGGTTCTGTATGTGGAGGGAGGAAGTCCCCTGGTACTCGAAGTGCTTGACCGTAGACTAACTCAGCCGATGAAGCCTGGAGGTCATCCTTGGGGGCTGTACGGAGGCCTAGCATCACCCAGGGGAGTCTGTCCACCCAGTTGGGACCACGCAAGCTGGCACGGAGGGACGCCTTTAGAGACCGATGAAACCTCTCACATAGACTGTTCGCTTGCGAATGGTAAGCGGTGGTACGGTGCAGCTTGGTACCCAAGCCCTGTGCAACTGCGTTCCACAACTCTGACGTGAATTGTGGACCTCGGTCAGAGGAGATGTCAGATGGCACCCCAAACCGGGCCACCCACGATGAAATAAATGCCCTGGATACGTCCACTGTAGTAGTAGCGACCAAAGGAATCGCCTCTGGCCACCTGGTAGTGCGGTCCACTATTGTCAGGAGATGCATGAAACCCCGCGAAGTGGGGAGGGGACCCACTAAGTCCACGTGTATGTGAACGAACCGGCATTCAGGCACCGGGAAGATGGCCACTGGAGCCTTAACATGACGATGGACCTTTGATTTTTGACAGTCCACGCAATTGTTTGTCCAGTCCTGAACGTCTGAATGCATTCCCTTCCAAACAAATTTGCGGGACATAAGTCGTTGTGAAGCTCGTATCCCCGGGTGTGATAAGCCATGTATAACCTGAAATATCTTCTTACGCCATTCGACTGGCACAATGGGCCGGGGCACTCCCATGGATGTGTCGCACAAGAGCATGGTTCCTGCTGATTGGAACATAACATCGGCTACCTGCAAGCTAGAAGGCATGGTCCGATACGCCTGAACTTCGGGATCTGCCAGTTGTTCTTCCGCCAACCCGACGAAATTGATTCCCAGGTGAATTGCCTGGACTGGGGCACGCGAAAGGCAATCAGCCATGAGATTATCTTTGCCGGACACATGTCGTAAATCCGTCGTAAATTCAGATATAAATGTAAGGTGGCGCTGTTGCCGGGCTGACCATGGCTCCGCCGTTTTGGCCATTGCGAAAGTGAGCGGCTTATGGTCCACGAATACAGTGAACGGGTGCCCTTCTAGGAGAAAACGGAAATGCCGGATGGCCAAAAACAGGGCCAGCAACTCCCTGTCAAAAGTGCTATATTTTTGCTCATTCTTGCGCAGTTGGCGGCTAAAAAAGGCCAATGGCTGCCAAGTCCCGTCAACCCATTGTTCCTGAACCGCCCCGATGGCATAATCGGAGGCATCGGTAGTAAGGGCGATGGTCGCGCCCGGGAGTGGGTCTGCAAGCATAGTTGCGTTTGCCAATGCCGCCTTGGTGTCCAGGAACGCCTGGTCCATCTGTGGTGTCCAAATGATAACATCTTTACCCGACTTCCCTTTGAGTGCTTCGTACAGCGGCTGCATCAATTGGGCTGCCTTGGGGACAAAACGATGATAAAAATTTACCATCCCCAGGAACTCCTGAAGAGATTTGAGTGTGTGAGGCCGTGGGAATGCCGTAACTGCCTCTACCTTGGTGGCCAGTGGGACGGCGCCTTCTGAGGTGATCCTATGCCCCAGAAAGTCAATGCTGGTTAACCCAAACTGGCATTTGGCTAGGTTTATGATGAGGCCATGTTGGCTGAGACGGGCAAAGAGTGTACGTAAATGAGCCATGTGCTCCTCCTTATCCTTACTAGCGATGAGAATGTCATCCAAGTAAATGAAAATGAAGGGAAGGTCCCGTAACACAGAGTCCATGAGTCGCTGAAAGGCCTGAGCCGCATTTTTCAATCCAAACGGCATGCGGAGGAACTCAAAAAGGCCAAACGGTGTGATGACTGCCGTTTTGGGGACGTCTTGAGGGTGCACAGGAACTTGGTGATATCCACGGACGAGACCTACTTTGGAAAATATTGAGTTGCCAGCCAAATGAGCCGAAAAATCTTGTATATGCGGTATTGGATACCTATCTGGCATAGTGGCTTCGTTAAGGCATCTGTAATCCCCGCAAGGCCTCCGTCTGCCACCTGGTTTAGGTACAATGTGTAGTGGGGAGGACCAAGGACTATCGGAGCGTCGGACAATCCCAAGGCGTTCCATGGTCTGAAACTCTGCCTTTGCGGCTGCAAGCTTTCCGGGTTCCAATCTTCGTGCCCGAGCGTAAACAGGCGATCCCGTTGTGGTGATGTGATGCACCACACCGTGCCTCACGACTGCTGACGAGAATGTAGGCCTGGTGAGCCCTGGGAACTCGCCGAGTAGGCGCCTAAACCCTTCCTGCGATGGAACCGCACAGGCAACCGACCAGGAGACAGCGGTGCTGCGGTGGCAAGGCACCGCGTGGAAAGTAGACGCATGAATGAGTCGACAATGTTGGACGTCGACCAGAAAACCATAGGCACAGAAAAAATCAGTCCCCAGGATGGCCTGTGATACTTTAGCAGTTATAAACCCCACACAAAACGTTGACCTCCAAGAGTTAAATTAACTGTCCGTTTACCGAACGTGCGAATGGCCGCACCATTGGCTGCCTCGAGGGAAGGGCCGTGACCGCCGGATTGTAGATCTAGCTTTGAAACTGGCAATATACTGCACTGAGAACCAATGTCACACAAGAATCATCGCCCTGTCCTGGAATCAGTAATGTAGAGGAGTTTTCCCGCTGAACCGACTGCCATGGTGAACTGGGTGTGTTTGTCAGACCCTGTCATCCTCATTGAAGTTTGCGAGCCTGCTGGAGATTTTTTTTCAGCGAAACTGCAGGGAGGATGGCAGCGTCGAGCCTTGGCGCCAAAACGGGCGTGGTACACACACCAGCCTGCTGGAGGAGGGCTGGACTTTGCTCGCATAGGGGAAAGGCGCCTCGTGGCTGCACAGCTCTGCTGTGTGACCGTAAAAATCTTGTCTGCCTCTGCAGCAAGCTCGGCACAGCCTGTAATCATAGAACTGGCCAAGGCTGCCTGAACTGGCTCAGGTAGCTGGCAGAGGAAGAGTTCTCGAAACAAAAAACATTGGGGCTCCGAACCCAAAAGCGTGAGCATTTGGCTCATCAATTCCGATGGTTTTGAGCCCCCGAGACCGGGCATCGCAATAAGCCTGCGTGCACGCTCCGACTTATTTAAACCAAACACCTGTAGTAAACGAGTTTTTAGAGCTTCATACTTGCCCTCTGCCGGTGGATTGCCCAGGAGGCTGACGACCCACGAGGCCGTGGCGCTGTCGAGAGCGGAAACCACGTAATAATAACGGGTCGAATCCGCTGTAATGTCCCGGAGTGCAAACTGGGCTTCTGCCTGGAAAAACCATGCTGCTGGTTGCTGTTCCCAGAACTGCGGCAATTTAAGGGCAACGGCGTTCGTGTTCATTATAAGTATCTCAACGAAAGTTGTCCGATGAGATTGGGGTCACCAATCCTATCCGAATAATGAAGTTCGACGCAGTGAAACAAAATAACCAAGTTTAATAAACAAACAACTTAACTGGTAAAACTACAGGAGCAGATGTAAACAGGTCTGTGCAGCATCACAGCCTCTCTAAGACTGCTACTAAGTACTGGAAGCTGACGTCATGACGTCATCACGCTCCCCGCGCCAACTGGGGGTCACGTGATCGGCGTCATGACGTCATCACGCGAAAATGCAAGAAACTACATACAGTTTAAAGGTGCAGTCCACAGCTGCACTACATGGTAGTTAAAGGGATGATTACTAATTGCCCAGTGTCCCTTGGTGGCTCCGCCACAGCCAGACACTTTTCCGGTTTAACATGGATGGTGGGGGTGGCGAGGGGGGGAGGGGTTCGTGTCGTCACAGTCAAACCTCTGCCCGAACCAAACTCCCACAGTCACAGGATTAGAATGGCGGAGGGCGGCAGATTCCCCTTCACTGTTGGTGCAATCATTCTTTTCACAATTAAGTGCACTCTTTCTGTTACTTTCGATTTACACACTCGGTTTTTATCGAAGACTTATTATATTATATCGGAACAATGTTTAAGGGATGTGGTGTGTTCATTGTCTGTACAATAACTGTGTGACCCAGTGTGAGAAGTAAAACACAAACCACCCAGTGCAGAGCTTGAATCAATCCAGACAGCTATTTCCGGCATTTTAACTCTTCTCTTAGGCAGTCCCTCAGAACCGAGGATGACTTGCTTCCACATTAAAACTGAGTTTTTAGGTGACTGATGAGTCCAATGCAGGACCTACAGTCTCTGTCACAGGTGGGGCAGACGGTGGTTGCAGGGGCGGGTGGGTGGGGTGCTTGGGTTGACGTGGCGGGTGGGTGGGGTGCTTGGGTTGATGTGCACTCCTTGCGCTGCCTGCACTTGGTGTAAGGGGTGGTGTGTGGGGCAGCTTCGCCTCTGACTTCTGAGCGGTTCGAATCGCTCCCACTCCCTTGGTTCTAGACCTGGACTTATTTGGGGGTTGTAATGAAATTGCAGCAAACAACTGAATTTGATACAAGAACTTTGGCCTAGAAATTGGGTTTTGGCTTAGCCAGGGCTTTAGCGCCGGAAGTTAGTGCCGGCGCTAAGTCCCCCTGCGCGCGCCAAAAATTCAGCAGGGCCGCGCCCAAACGGCTGCCGGCGCTACTGAAGGGTCTTTGCGGCAGTAAATCGGCGCTAACTGCCGTTTCGCGCCGCAATTCCGGCGCTGCGGCACCCGATGCGGTGCGGCAGGCTCGGGAAGTGCAGGCCTCCTCCTTCCGTTAAGGAGGAGCTGCCTGCACCCGGCCGCGGCCCGCGCAAATCTGTCTAAAAATGAGCCCGGCACCTCGGACAAGTGCCGGGCTTGCATCTGTTCCGGGGGGTGGGGGGGAGAAGTCCGGGGAGGGAGCTGCGGGCAGGCGGCCGGCGGGAAAGCGGCCGGCCGCCGCGGGGCCTTTAATGCGCCGGCGCAAACTCATGCAAGACTCTGTTGCCAGAGTCTTAGTTGCGGCTGCCACGGGCGAGGCGGCCGCAACTGAATTTCGGCGCTAGGGCCCGTCGGCATGGCAACCGGGACGCTGCGCACACCGATGACGTCATCAGTGCCGGCGCAGCGCTACTGGTGCAACGCCGATTTAGGGCCCCAGGGAATTTTTAAACTGGCCATAACTCTGGCGCTAGTCCCTCTAGCGCCTCAAAAGCGGCGCTAAGGCAACTGAATTTCTAGGCCTTTGGTTTTTATTTGAGAAGGAAAAATACAGTACAATAATCTTAACACTCTAATAAGATGGGGAAACACTTTGACATACACGAGAGAAAAATTACAGTAGACAAATACCTCTCCCCTCCCAATCCCACCTTACTAACTAAGTTGGACTCTAAAGGACCAGGGATAATGCTCACCAAACGCAGGGATAGTTTGTAGAGTGGAAAAACTTGCAGATCTTCGGTTTCTTCTGAGTTGGTTTCTTGTTGGTCGCGGTGGCCCAGTATTACCTGGTTGGCTTCTGGTAATATTTGGTTGTTGTTTCATGGGGCCCTTGGTGTCGCGAGGTGTCCGATGATGTGTTACTTCTTCTTCGAGAGAGAACTGCTTCCAGATGCTTGCTTCTGAAACCGCCGAGTTTCGATGGTGTTTTAAATTTGAACGATGGGTCTCTCCTTTCTTCTCGAACTGGTTGAACTGTTTCTGTTGAACACCTTCTGCTGAATTGTACTGATCGAACCCATCGAACTGATCGAACTGCTTTCTTGTGGAGACAGGTCTTTAGTTTATACTAATTGAGGCCTGCTTATCTGCCCACCAAATCAGTCTCGGTTCATTGTTAAATTTTGGATGGGCTCGTTAACTTTGATTGGTCCTATTTATTTAACTGGTTTCGGGATTGCTTCGAAACCTAAATTGGCTTTAAATGACTGTTTAATCTTTGGCCCGATTAGTAAGTTTTGTCTTCTCCTGCTGGGGTCAGGGTCCCTTTTGTTGATCAGTGGCATGTACTGCATTATGCATACTCTTGATGGCTCTGTAATTTTGGCGGGAACTGCTCTTCTGTAGGCCTATTGTCATTATGTAAAAATGACTGAGACAGTCCAGAACATTCCCAGACAGTTTTGCCTATGCCAATACCCAAACTGTTTGTTTTACAGGGGCCCATCCCAACCCCTTTGTCACAGCCTTCCACATGTCCTTTTAAAATAACCAAAATCCTGGGGTTTTAACTTTAATCCCTTTTTGGCCCAACATTCTTTTAAACAGTCCAAAATCTCTTCTCTTCTTGGTTTGAGTGAATCTGCAGATTTTTGCGAACCTTACATTGGCTTCCGCTTGCTCCCGGTGAAGAGACTCGAGGTGTTCGGCGCCTTCCCGGATGCTTCTCCTCCACTTTGTACGGTCTTGGGCCAGGGATTCCCAGGTGTCGGTGGGGATGTTACACTTTTTCAAGGAGGCTTTGAGGGTATCCTTGAAGCGTTTCCTCTGCCCACCTGGGGCTCACCTGCAGTGTCGGAGCTCCGAGTAGAGCACTTGTTTTGGGAGTCTCGTATCGGGCATGTGGACGATGTGACCTGTCCATCGGAGCTAATCGAGCGTGGTCAAAGCTTCGATGCTGGGGATGTTGGCCTGAGCAAGAACACGGACGTTGGTGCGCCTATCCTGCCAATGGATTTGCAGGATCTTGCGGAGGCAGCGTTGGTGGTACCTCTCCAGTGCTTTGAGGTACCTGCTGTACCTGGTCCATGTCTCTGAGGCATACAGCAGGGCGGGTATCACTGCTGCTCTGTAGACCATGAGCTTGGTGCCAGGTTTCAGGTCCTGGTCTTCAAACACTCTCTTCCTCAGGCGACCGAAGGCTCCACTGGCACACTGAAGGCAGTGTTGGACTTCGTCGTCGATGTCTGCCTTTGTTGACAGTAGGCTCCCGAGGTATGGAGAGTGGTCCACGTTGTCCAAGGCCTTGTCATGGATTTTGATAATCGGGGGGCAGTACTGTGTGGAGGGGGCAAGTTGGTAGAGGACCTTTGTCTTATGGATGTTTAGTGTAAGGCCCATGCTCTCGTACGCTTCGGTGAAGGTGTTGACGATGGTTTGCAGTTCGACCTCGGAGTGAGCGCAGACGCAAGCGTCGTCTGCATACTATAATTCGACGACAGAGGATGGGACGACCGTGGATCTGGACTGGAGGCTACGGAGGTTGAACAGTTTCCCGTTTGTTCTGTAAATTAGCTCCACTCCAGCGGGGAGCTTACTCAGGGTGTGATGGAGCATTGCAGCAAGGAAGATCGAGAAGGGCATTGGTGCGATCGAATAATCCGGACAGCTATTTCCGGCATTTTAACACCGTTGTTTAGAGCGTGGTGCTAATATCACTAAGGGCATGGATTTGATCCAGTTTATTTCTTACTTTTACGGTTTCTCCTGACATTGAAAGTCCAGACTTTACAAAAAAAATCACAATCTGTCAGGGGGAAATTACAGATCACAGACAGAAATCACAGAAACCACACAGTGCAGATAGAGGCCATTTCGGCCCATCGAGCCTGCACCGACACATATCCCACCCGATCCCCGTAACCCCTACACCAACACATATCCCACCCTATCCCCGTAACCCCACGTATTTAATCCCCCTAACACTAAGGGTCAATTTATCATAGCCAATCAACCTAACCCGCACATCTTTGGACTGTGGGAGGAAACCGGAGCACCCGGAGTAAACCCACGCAAACACGGGGAGAATGTGCAAACTCCACACAGACAGTCGCCCGAGGCTGGATTCGAACCCGGGTCCCTGGCGCTGTGAGGCAACAGTGCTAACCACTATGCCACCGTGCTGCCAATTATTTTGAATAACATCCATTGCACCTTTGCACTGGGGCGGGGTAACACATCTTTCTCACTATTTGTCTTTCTTCGGTTTGCTGATAAACGTTTAACTGGCGGCCTGTTCCTGTTAATGGTCACAAGCAGTTACAGACAGACAGAGCGTGTGTGACCGCCCCGAGGCTTCAGTTTAGGCCAATTGCATCAAATCAAATGTTCACCCGGCACCAAGAGAGAATAAACCAGAGAAAAGGGCAGAAGTAGACAGAGAAATAAAAGTTAAATACAGAGAAAAGAAATCGTTCCCATGCTTGATGTCTCTCTCTATTCAAACCCAACCCTTCAGTGGCGGATAAAAGACTTCAGTTTAAATTGGTAAGTTCAAGAAAAGGACCCAAAGAAAGGGACAAAAAAATCTAAAAGCCGCAGAATCCCAACTGAGCTATTTCGGCCTCACATCAAAGTGATTCTCGTGTCTTTTTTTAAAGAAACTCTAATCCCTCCTGCTCATTAATCACTTCGGGGGAATGGGACCCGACCAGATCTCGGAGCTCAGGTTATGTTAATGGTCTGCTAATGTGTTTATAAACCTCTGAAGCTGACACACCAGGGGAGACCTCACAGGGTTGGACATGGAGTGAAGTATACTGGAGTTTTATAAGAAGTTATAGAGCACAACATGTGTGTAAAATTCTCCGTTGTTTTCCCGGCACTGATGGGTTGTGAAGGGAGAGACTTGCCCTGAAGTCCCATTGAGCCGCACTGACGCTGAGCTGCAGGTGAAATGATATGAAGTTCAAGGAGAGAGAGAGAAGAGTCATGGAATCATGGAGAGATTTTCTGATATTGTTGAATCTCATTTAAATCAAACACTCCTTGGACTCTCTGCCGCGGAAGTCAGAGCTGGGGATCGCCTGTAAAATCAGCAGTAAAAATAACCGCTCAACGTGGGGCTCGAATCCAAGATCCTGAGATTAAGAGTCGAATGTTCTACCAACTGAGCTAGCCGGTCCTGACTGCAATAGTTTTCTCTGTCTGTCTTTATCAGTAAATCGAACGGCCAAAGCCCGATTGTAAGATGGATTGCTCGAACTGACCGATCATAAAATCCAGATCTTCTATTATTTCACCTTCTAAAATCAGCCATGATCTCATTGAATGTCAGAGCAGGCTCGAAGGGCCGAATGGCCTACTCCTGCTCCTATTTCTTATATTCTTAAACATTCACATCTATTTTGCTCAGTATTTATTTCTCTCTCTTTTTATTCTGTTTGTGCTTTTTCTTAGAAGCGTTTCATTGTAGTTATTTATTAGAAGGAAGAAATGACCAGCAGTGATTTACTGGAATGGTACCAGGGATGAGGGGACTGGAGAAGCTGGGGTTGTTCTCCTTAGAGCAGAGGTTTTGACAGAGGTGTTTAAATTCATGAACGGGTTTGATATGGTAAATGAGGAGAAACATGTTTCCAGTGGTTAAAGAGTCGGTGACCAGAGGACACAGATTGAAGGTGATTGGCAGAAGAACCCAAGGCGACATTGGGAACCATTGTTTAACTGCGAGTTGTTGGGATCTGCAAAGCACGGCCTCAGTTCACAATTAAGCAGATGCGTCCCAATAAATGAATCATGAATGTGGATATTTCTACAGACACGTGTAACTTGCAGAGATAGTAAACATTTACATCGAGCACCAGTCAGGAATACTTTTTTGAAAAAGGGTTAGACCCGAAACGTCGACTCTAATTTCTCTCCACGGATGTTGCCTGGCCTGCTGAGTTTTTCCAGCATTTTCTGTTGTTATTTCGGATTTCCAGCATCTGCAGTATTTTGCTATCATACCTTTGTATCCAGCGGGAATGCACCCAATATATTTACAGCTCTCACAGCTGCTGGGTGGAGCGTTCCTCGGTGCGCCGGGAGTGGGAATTCGGTGCAACCAGAGCACGGGTCTGATTTCCGGTCTGATTTTTATAAAACAGTCATGCAGTTTATTAAATCAATTACACGAACATATAACTAAAGGCAGCATCACGACGAATAATTGTTTTAATCGCCATTAATAAACCGATAACTTTCTGTTGCAGACTGGAGGAAAAGTTAGCATGTTGGCCGACTGACAGTCAGACTTTAATATGTATTTGTGATGAGAGCGGGCTGGGGGGGACGTGATCTGATTGGCCGGTCCCCCACGTGGGGGCCGGAGCCTGATTGGCGGAGACCCTTGGCGCGTTGGGTGGGTGAGCGGCGCCCGAGAGTGGAGTGGGGGGAACGCAATCTGATTGGCGGGGCCCCCACATGGGGGCTGGTGTCTGATTGGAGGGGCCCCTTTGGCGCGTCCGGTGGGTGAGCGACGCCCGAGGGCGGGGTGAAGGGGGACGCGATCTGATTGGCCGGGCCCCCACGTGGGTGCCGGAACCTGATTGGAGGAGCCCCTTTTGTGTCTGGGGGTGAGGGGCTGTGTCTGGGGGTGAGGGGCGCGGTGTCTGGGGGTGAGGGGCAGGGTGTCTGGGGGTGAGGGGCGGGGTGTCTGGGGGTGAGGGGCGGGCTGTCTGGGGGTGAGGGGCGGGGTGTCTGGGGGTGGGGGCGGGGTGTCTGGGGGTGAGGGGCGGGGTGTCTGGGGGTGAGGGGCGGGGTGTCTGGGGGTGAGGGGAGCGGTGTCTGGGGGTGAGGGGCGTGGTGTCTGGGGGTGAGGGGTGGTGTCTGGGGGTGAGGGGCGTGGTGTCTGGGGGTGAGCGGCGTGGTGTCTGGGGGTGAGGGGTGCAGTGTCTGGGGGTGAGGGGTGCGGTGTCTGGGGGTGAGGGGCGCGGTGTCTGGGGGTGAGGGGCGGTGTCTGGGGGTGAGGGGCGCGGTGTCTGGGGGTGAGGGGCGGTGTCTGGGGGTGAGGGGCGCGGTGTCCGGGGGTGAGGGGCACGGTGTCCGGGGGTGAGGGGCGCGGTGTCTGGGGGTGAGGGGCGCATTATTATTAAGGAAGCAGCAACAGGACATTTGTATAAGCATAATTTAATAGGACAGAGTCAGCATGGTTTTACGAAGGGGATGTCATGTTTGACAAATTTGCTCGAATTCTTTGAGGACGTAACATACAGGGTGGATAAAGGGGAACCAGTGGATGTGGTGTATTTGGACTTCCAAAAGGCATTTGACAAGGTGCCACACAAAAGATTACTGCACAAGATAAAAAATCACGGGATTGGGGGTAATATACTGGCATGGGTGGAAGATTGGCTATCTAACAGAAAACAAAGAGTTGGGATAAATGGTTCATTCTCGGGCTGGCAATCAGTAACTAGTGGTGTTCCGCAGGGGTCAGTGCTGGGACCCCAACTCTTTACAATCTATATTAATGATTTGGAGGAGGGGACCAAGTGCAACATATCCAAGTTTGCCGACGATACAAAGATGGGAGTGAAAGCAGTGAGTGAGGAGGACATAAAAAACCTGCAAAAGGACATAGACAGGCTAAGTGAGTGGGCAGAGATTTGGCAGATGGAATATAATGTTGGAAAGTGTGAGGTTATGCACTTCGGCAGAAAAAATCAAAGAGCAAGTTATTATCTAAATGCAGAGAATCTGCAAAGTGCTACAGTACAAAGGGATCTGGGGGTCCTGGTGCATGAAACACAAAAAGTTAGTATGCTAGTGCAGCAGGTGATCAGGAAGGCCAATAGAATCTTGGCTTTAATTGCAAGGGGGTTGGAGTATAAAAGCAGGGAAGTCTTGCTTCAGTTATACAGGGTACTGGTGAGGCCACACCTGGAATACTGAGTACAGTTTTGGTTTCCATATTTAAGAAAAGATATACTTGCTCTCGAGGCAGTTCAGAGAAGGTTCACTCGGTTGATTCTGGAGATGAGGGGGTTGACATATGAGGAAAGGTTGAGTAGGTTGGGACTCTACTCATTGGAGTTCAGAAGAATGAGAGGCGATCTTATCGAAACATATAAGATTGTGAGGGGGCTTGATCGGGTGGATGCGGTGAGGATGTTTCCACTGATGGGTGAGACTAGAACTAGGGCGCATAATCTTAGAATAAGGGGCTGCCGTTTCAAAACTGAGATGAGGAGAAACTTCTTCACTCAGAGGGTGGTAAATCTATGGAATTTGCTACCCCAGAGAGCTGTGGAAGCTGCAACATTAAATAAATTTAAAATGGAGATAGACAGTTTCCTAGCTGATAAGGGAATTAGGGGATACGGGGAGCGGGCAGGGAAGTGGACGTGAGTCTAGTTTCGGATCAGCCATGATCCTGTTGAATGGTGGAGCAGGCCCGAGGGGCCGTATGGCCTACTCCTGCTCCTACTTCTTATGTTCTTATATGAGGGGCGCGGTGTCTGGGCGTGAGGCGGTGTCTAGGGGTGAGGGGCGCGGTGTCTGGGGGTGAGGGGCGGGGTGTCTGGGGGTGAGTGTCGGGGTGAGGGGTGGGCTGTCTGGGGGCGAGGGGCGGTGTGAGGGTGAGGGGCGCGTTGTCTGGGGGAGAGGGGCGCTGTGTCTGGGGGACAGGGGCGCGGTGTCTGGGGGAGAGGGGCGGTGTCTGGGGGTGAGGGGCGGTGTCGGGTGTGAGGGGCGGTGTCTGGGGGTGAGGGGCGGTGTCTGGGGGGGAGGGGGCGGTGTCTAGGGGAGGGGCTGTGTCGGGGGTGAGGGGGCGCGGTGTCTGGGGGTGAGGGACGCGGTGTCGGGGTGAGGATCGCGGTGTCTGGGGGTGAGGGACGCGGTGTCTGAGAGTGAGTGACACGGTGTCTGGGGGTGAGGGGCACGGTGTCTGAGGGTGAGGGGGCGGGGTGTCTGGGGGTGAGGGGGTGTGGTGTCTGGGGGTGAGGGAGCGCGGTGTCTGGGGGTGAGGGAGCGCGGTGTCTGGGGGTGAGGGAGCGCGGTGTCTGGGGGTGAGGGAGCGCGGTGTCTGGGGGTGAGGGAGCGCGGTGTCTGGAGGTGAGGGGCGCGGTGTCTGGGGGTGAGCGGCGCGGTGTCTGGGGGTGAGGGATGCGGTGTCTGAGGGTGAGGGGCACGGTGTCTGGGGGTGAGCGGCGCGGTGTCTGGGGGTGAGGGGCACGGTGTCTGAGGGTGAGGGGGTGGGGTGTCTGGGGGTGAGGGGGCACGGTGTCTGGGGGGCGAGGGGGAGCGGTGTCTGGGGGTGAGGGAGCGCGGTGTCTGGGGGCGAGGGGGAGGGTGTCTGGGGGTGAGGGAGCGCGGTGTTTGGGGTTGAGGGAGCGCGGTGTCTGGGGATGAGGGGCGCGGTGTCTGGTGGCGAGGCGCGGTGTGAGGGTGAGGGGCGCGTTGTCTGGGGGAGAGGGGCGCGTTGTCTGGGGGAGAGGGGCGCGGTGTCTGGGGGAGAGGGGCGGTGTCTGGGGTTGAGGGGCGCAGTGTCTGGGGGTGAGGGCGGTGTGTCTGGGGGTGAGAGGGCGTGGTGTCTGGGGGTGAGGGGGCGCGGTGTCTGGGGGTGAGGGTGCGGGATGTCTGGGGGTGAGGGGGCGCGGTGTCTGGGGGTGGGGGGGCGGGATGTCTGGGGGTGAGGGGGCAGGGTGTCTGGGGGTGAGGAGGGCGGGGTGTCTGGGGGTGAGGGGGGCGTGGTGTATGGGGGTGTGGGGGTGCGGTGTCTGGGGGTGAGGGGGCGCAGTGTCTGGGGTGAGGGGCGCGGTGTCTGGTGGTGAGGGGCGTTAACTGGGGGTGAGGGGCGGTGTCTGGGGGAGGGGGGACGGTGTCTGGGGGTGAGGGGCGGGGTGTCTGGGGGTGAGGGGCGGTGTCTGGGGGAGAGGGGCGGTGTCTGGGGGTGAGGGGTGGTGTCTGGGGGAGAGGGGCGCGGTGTCTGGGGGAGAGGGGTGGTGTCTGGCGGAGAGGGGCAGTGTCTGGAGGAGAGAGGCGGTGTCAGGGGGTGAGGGGGCACGGTGTCTGGGTGTGAGGGGCGGTGCCTGAGGTGAGGGCAGAGTCTGGGGGGGAGGGGGCGGTGTCTGGGGGGAGGGGCGGTGTCGGGGGTGAGGGGCGGAGTGTCCGGGGGTGAGGCGGGGTGTCTGGGGGAGAGGGGCGGTGTCTGGGGGTGTGGAGGCGCGGTGTCTGTGTGTGAGGGACGTGGTGTCTGGGGGTGAGGGGCGCGGTGTCTGGGGTGAGGGGCGCGGTGTCTGGGGGTGAGGGACGGGGTGACTGGGGGTGAGGGGCTGGGTGACTGGAGGTGAGGGGCGGGGTGTCTGGGGGTGAAGGGCGGGGTGTCTGGGGGTGAGGGGCGCGGTGTCTGGGGGTGAGGGACGGGGTGACTGGGGGTGAGGGGCTGGGTGACTGGAGGTGAGGGGCGGGGTGTCTGGGGGTGAAGGGCGGGGTGTCTGGGGGTGAGGGGCGGGGTGTCTGGGGGTGAGGGGGCACGGTGTCTGGGGGTGAGGGGCGGGGTGTCTGGGGGTGAGGGGCGGGGTTTTTGGGGGTGAGGGGCGGGGTGTCTGTGGGGTGAGGGGCAGGTTGTCTGGGGGGAGGGGGGGAGGTGTCTGAGGGAGAGGGATGGTGTGTCTGGGGGAGAGGGGTGGTGTGTCTGAGGGTGAATGGCGGTGTGTCTGGGGGGGAGGGGTTGGTGTCTGGGGTTGAGGGTGGTCGTTGTCTGGGGGGGAGGGGCGCGGTGTCTGGGGGTGAGAGGCGCGTTGCCTGGGGGTGAGGGGCACGGTGTCTGAGAGTGAGGGGCGGTGTCTGGGGGTGAGGGGGCGGGGTGTCTTGGGGTGAGGGGGCGGGGTGTCTGGGGGTGAGGGGGCGGGGTGTCTGGGGGGTGAGGGGGCGCGGTGCCTGGGGGTGAGGGAGCGCGGTGTCTGGGGTGAGGGGCGGTGTGTCTGGGGGTGAGGGGCGTGGTGTCTGGGGGAGAGGGGTGCTGTGTCTGGGGGAGAGGGGCGGTGTCTGGGGTTGAGGGGTGCGGTGTCTGGGGGTGAGGGGCGGTGTGTCTGGGGGTGAGGGGCGTGGTGTCTGGGGGTGAAGGGCGCGGTGTCTGAGGGTGAGGGGCAGTGCCTGGGGGTGAGGGGCGCGGTGTCGGGGGGTGAGGGGGCGCAGTGTCTGGGGGTGAGGGGGCGCGGTGCCTGGGGGTGAGGGGGCGGGATATGTGGGGGTGAGGGGGCGCGGTGCCTGGGGGTGAGGGGGCGGGATGTCTGTGGGTGGGGGGGTGCGGTGTCTGGGGGTGAGGGTGTGGGATGTCTGGGGGTGAGGGGGCGGGGTGTCTGGGGGTGAGGGTGCGGGGTGTCTGGGGGTGAGGGGGGCGCGGTGTCTGCGGGTGAGGGGGCGCGGTGTCTGGGGGTGAGGGGGCGCGGTATCTGGGGATGAGGGGAGCAGTGTCTGGTGGTGAGGGGCATTGTCTGGGGGTGAGGGGAGCGGTGTCTGAGGGTCAGGGGCGCGGTGTCTGGGGGTGATTGGCGCGGTGTCTGGGGGTGAGGGGCGCGGTGTCAGGGTGAGGGGCGGTGTCTGAGGGTGAGGGGGCGGAGTGTCTGGGGGTGAGGGGGCGCGGTGTCTGGGGAGAGGGGCGCGGTGTCTGGGGGAGAGGGGCGGTGTCTGGGGGTGAGGCGCGGTGTCTGGGGTTGAGGGGCGCGGTGTCCGGGGGTGAGGGGTGGTGTGTCTGGGAGTAAGGGGGCGCGGTGTCTGAGAGTGAGTGTCGGTGTCTGGGGTTGAGTGGCGCGGTGTCTGAGGTGAGGGGCGCAGTGTCTGGGGGTGAGGGGCGGTGTCTGAGAGTGAGGGGCGGTGTCTGGGGTTGAGGGGCGTGGTGTCTGGGGTGAGGGGGGCGCGGTGTCTGGGGGTGAGAGGGCGCGGTGTCTGGGGATGAGGGGGCGGGGTGTCTGGGGGTGAGGGGGTGTGGTGTCTGGGGGTGAGGGAGCGCGGTGTCTGGGGGTGAGGGAGCGCAGTGTCTGGGGGTGAGGGAGCGCGGTGTCTGGGGGTGAGGGAGCGCGGTGTCTGGGGGTGAGGGAGCGCGGTGTCTGGAGGTGAGGGGCGCGGTGTCTGGGGGTGAGCGGCGCGGTGTCTGGGGGTGAGGGACGCGGTGTCTGAGGGTGAGGGGCGCGGTGTCTGGGGGTGAGCGGCGCGGTGTCTGGGGGTGAGGGGCACGGTGTCTGAGGGTGAGGGGGTGGGGTGTCTGGGGGTGAGGGGGCACGGTGTCTGGGGGCGAGGGGGAGCGGTGTCTGGGGGTGAGGGACACGGTGTCTGAGGGGTGAGGGGGGTGGGGTGTCTGGGGGGTGAGGGGGGCACGGTGTCTGGGGGCGAGGGGGAGCGGTGTCTGGGGGTGAGGGAGCGCGGTGTCTGGGGGTGAGGGAAGCGCGGTATCTGGGGATGAGGGGAGCAGTGTCTGGTGGTGAGGGGGCATTGTCTGGGGGGTGAGGGGAGCGGTGTCTGAGGGTCAGGGGCGCGGTGTCTGGGGGTGATTGGCGCGGTGTCTGGGGGTGAGGGACGCGGTGTCTGAGGGTGAGGGGCGCGGTGTCTGGGGGTGAGCGGCGCGGTGTCTGGGGGTGAGGGGGCACGGTGTCTGAGGGTGAGGGGGTGGGGGTGTCTGGGGGTGAGGGGGCACGGTGTCTGGGGGCGAGGGGGAGCGGTGTCTGCGGGTGAGGGGGGCGCGGTGTCCTGGGGGTGAGGGGGGCGCGGTATCTGGGGTATCTCTCCCCTTCCCCTCCCGTATCTCCCCATAACTCAATGTCCCTCTCTCCCCTTCCCCTCCCGAATATCCCCATTCCCCAATCTCCCTCTCTCCCATTCCCCGACCGTATCCCCCATTCCCCAATCTCCCTCTCTCCCCTTCCCCGACCTACCCCCATCCCCATTCTCCCTCTCTCCCCTTCCCCGACCTATCCCCCTTTCCCCCATTCTCCCTCTCTCTCCCCTTCCCCCTCCCGTATCTCCCCATAACTCAATGTCCCTCTCTCCCATTCCCCGACCGTATCCCCCATTCCCCAATCTCCCTCTCTCCCCTTCTCCTCCCCGTATCCCCCATTCCCGAATCTCCCTCTCTCCTCAAACCCCGACCGTATCCCCCATTCCCCAATCTCCCTCTCTCCCCTTCCCCTCCCGTATCACCCATACCCCAATCTCCCTCTCTCCC
>NC_140998.1:189268929-189311429 GCF_052327205.1 Somniosus microcephalus
CCAAATTTGGCAGTATTTGTCGAGAAGGTCTAGTTGTTGCTGTAATCCCTGTTCTGTGGGAGACAGCAGAACCAGGTCGTCCGCATAGAACAGTGACTTCACTTCTCCATCCAGGAGACGGAGACCTGGTGACTCGCTTTGCTCCAGCATGTCTGCTAATTCATTTATGTATATGTTGAACAGGGTCGGGCTCAAATTGCAGCCCTGCCGGACGCCTCTTCTCTGGGTGAAGAAATCGGTGCGTTTGTCTCCAATTTTGACCCCGCATTTGTTTTTCAGATACATTGATTTAATAAGGTCATAGACTTTGCCCCCTATTCCACACTGAAGAAGTTTATAATAGAGCCCTTCGTGCCATATAGAGTCAAAGGCTTTCTTGAAGTCGATGAAACAGGCGAATATTTTCCCATTTTTTGTTTGGTGTTTATGTTTTTCAATGAGGGTGTGAAGGGTATAGATATGGTCGGCGGTGCGGTGTTTTGGAAGAAAGCCTATTTGGTTTTTTCTGAGGATATTATGTTTGTTAAGAAAATCAAGTAATCTACTATTTAGAATACTGCAGAATAACTTCCCTAGACAACTGTTGACACAGATGCCGCGGTAGTTATTTGGGTCTGATTTGTTTCCACTTTTATATATGGGGGAGATTAGTCCTTGGCACCAGATATCGGGAAAACAGCCTGAGCGTAATATGATGTTGAATAGTTTGAGTATCGCACCCTGCATCTCCATATTGCTGAACTTTAGCATTTCATTTTTGATGTTGTCTGGGCCACAGGCTTTCTTTAGGTGGAGAGATTTTGTTTTTGTGGCCAGTTCTTTCCATGTGATTGGGGAGTCTAGAGGGTTTTGGTTGTCTTTAATTGTTGCTTCTAATGTGTGGAGTTTTTCTGTGACCTGATGTTGACTTGGGTTTGTTTTGTTTTTTGGGATGTCTTTGTAGAGGTTTTCAAAATGTGTTCTCCAGATGTCGCCATCTTGGATTGGTAATGCTTGCAATTGTGTTGTACTCAGGTTATTCCACATTTCCCAGAATTGTTTTGGATTGGTGGAGTTTTCAATTTCTTCGAGTATTTTGTGGGTATAGTTTTGTGTTTTGTTCCTAATGGTGTGTTTATATCTTTTGAGGGTTTCATTGTATCTAGTACGTAGGTCCGGATTGTTTGGTTGCCGATGCTTTTGGTTTGATATTTTTCTCAGGTCTTTTCTGGCATTTTTGCATTCGTGGTCAAACCATTTCATATTTTTATTTTGTCTTTTGTGATGCTTCCTCTTCTGTTTCACGAGGTCGGCTTTTACAGCTGCCTCATGGAAGATCATATTTATATCCTCTATGGCCGTGTTTACACCATCTCTGGTGATCTCATATAGATTTTCTTTAAATTTTGAAATTTTACTTGTGAGATCAGGTGAATTTAGTGCTGTGATGAATTTATCTCCACTGTCTGGGGCCCATCTGTATGTCTGGTTTATTTTATGTAGCTTACTGTGTTCCTTTTTTGTGTCTGTAGTTTGGGCAGAAAGTTTAAGGTACACATTTATTTGGTTATGGTCTGAGAGGGGGGATTGCTGCCTGACAGTGAATGCATTGATATCGCAGGGGTCCAGGTCAGTGATTTTATAGTCCACCACACTAGACCCAAGAGTTGAGGAGTATGTGAGTCTCCCTAGGGAGTCCCCTCTGAACCTACCATTAACTATGTACAGGCCTAAGGCTCGGCAGAGTTGCACTACCTCCCTAACGCTTTTATTTATTTCACGATCAAGGTTGTTCCGATTTGCGATGGCTGGTGTGACATCTAAAGGGGTCTGGCCAAACACATGGTTGTTTCCCTGTGGGTCTATGAAGTCAGGTTCACAACCGGTCCTTGCATTTAGGTCCCCACATATTATCACCTTTCCTTGGGCCTGGAAATGGCTGATTTCCACGTGGAGAGTATCGAATAACTCCTCTTCGAAATATGGCGAATCTATTGGAGGTATGTAGATCGCACATAAGTAAACATCTTTTTTTGCTATTCCTATATTTTTATCTAGTTTTAGCCATACGTGTGATTTCCCCTGTTTTACCGGTGAGATGTGTTTGTCCAGTTCTCCCTTATACCACACCAATATTCCCCCGGAGGTTCTGCCCTTGCGTGTTTTAGTGTTCTTTACTGAGGGCACAATGATTTCATGGTACATTGGAGGACAGTGGGTCGGCATGTCCTTTTGGCACCATGTTTCTGTTAACACAATTATATCAATGTCTTTTATAGCTTTTAGGAATTCAGGGTCTGTACTCTTCATCCCAAAAGTTGAGGAGCGGAGGCCCTGGATATTCCAGCAGCTTATGTGGAAAGAACGCATTTATATAGTTCAATAAAACGAAATAAAATGGACCTATTTTGTGGGATGAGTGTGGAAACACTATTTTCTATAATGCTAAGTGATGATTTAGTATAAATTTCATGAGGCATGCACATATATCTATCTAATAATAGTAATAATACTGATAAGATAACAATAATGATAATGATAAATAACAATATTAATAATTTCTCCAGCTTTCTATCAGGCTGTTCAGCATCGTCATGATCTTTCTCAGTTCTTGGTCTACAGTCTGTGGTCTAGAGGGGGGTCTTGGGTCAGGTATAAAAGCACGGTTCTGTTGTCGGTTTTGTAAAGGGGGGTGGGGGACATTGGTGGTCCTGTTTGGGCTCCCAATGGTAGGGGGGGTGGGAGGGCTGCGTCTTTTGGCAGTGTTTATGAGGTTTCTTGCGAAGACCCACATCCGCTGTTTGAGTAGATGTATTTCGTCATAGAGGTCCCTTGTGTTGATGTTTGGATGATGGGCCAGGGAGACGTTGGGGAGGACACTCTCTCACACTCCCAGTCTCTCTCTCTCACACACTCCCAGTCTCTCTCTCTCACACACTCCCAGTCTCTCTCTCTCTCTCACACACTCCCACTCTCTCTCTCTCTCTCTCTCTCTCACACTCCGACTCTCTCTCTCTCTCTCTCACACACTCCTACTCTCTCTCTCTCTCTCTCTCTCACACACTCCCACTCTCTCTCTCTCTCTCTCACACTCCCAGTCTCTCTCTCTCTCTCTCACACTCCCAGTCTCTCTCTCTCTCTCACACACTCCCACTCTCTCTCACACTCCCAGACTTTCTCTCTTTCTCACACTCCCAGTCTCTCTCTCTCTCTCTCTCTCACTCCCAGCCTCTCTCTCTCTCACACTTCCAGTCTCTCTCTCTCTCACTCTCTCTCACACTCCGTCTCTCTCTCTTCCCCCCAATCTCTCTCTTTCTCTTCTCCCCCCAATCTCTCTCTCTCTCTTCTCCCCCCAGTCTCTCTCCCCCAGTCTCTCTCTCTCTCTCTCACCCCATCTCTCTCTCCTTCCCTCTCTCTCCTTCCCCCTCTCTCTCTCTCCTTCCCCCTCTCTCTCTCTCCTTCCCCCTCTCTCTCCTTCCCCCTCTCTCCTTCCCTCTCTCTCTCTCTGTCTCCTTCCCTCTCTCTCTCTCTCCTTCCATCTCTCTCTCTCTCTCTCCTTCCATCTCTCTCTCTCTCTCCTTCCATCTCTCTCTCTCCTTCCATCTCTCGCTCTCTCTCCTTCCCCCTCTCTCTCTCTCCTTCCCTCTCTCTCTCTCTCCTTCCCTCTCTCTCCTTCCCTCTCTCTCTCTCTCCTTCCCTCTCTCTCTTCCCCCCAGTCGCTCCCTCTCTCTCTTCCAACAACAACATGCCCTCAAAAAAGCCTCGGCACCGCCGGGCACCCCCAGCTAGTTGTAAATAAAGTGGCCGTTAACTGAACTCTCCACCCCGGAGTCCTTCTTAATTGTTATATAGGTAAGTGTATAAAACCCCGTGAGACACAACACTGTGCCATCTCCATTCCCTGTATCAGTTCCCATTCCCTGTGCCATCTTCCATTCCCTGTATCAGATCGCATTCCCTGTATCAGTTCCCATTCCCTGTGCCATCTTCCATTGCCTGTATCAGATCCCATTCCCTGTATCAGTTCCCATTCCCTGTGCCATCTTCCATTCCCTGTGCCATCTCCATTCCCTGTACCAGTTCCCATTCCCTGTGCCATCTCCCATTTCCTGTATCAGATCCCATTCCCTGTATCAGTTCCCATTCCCTGTGCCATCTTCCATTCCCTGTGCCATCTTCCATTCCCTGTATCAGTTCCCATTCCCTGTGCCATCTCCCATTCCCTGTATCAGTTCCCATTCCCTGTATCAGTTCCCATTCCCTGGTTGAGTTCCCATTCCCTGTGCCATCTCCCATTCCCTGTATCAGATCCCATTCCCTGTGCCATCTTCCATTCCCTGTGCCATCTTCCATTCCTTGTCAGTTCCCATTCCCTGTATCAGATCCCATTCCCTGATTCAGTTCCCATTCCCTGTGCCACCTTCCATTCCCTGTATCAGATCCCATTCCCTGTATCAGATCCCATCCTCTGTGCCATCTTCCATTCCCTGCATCAGTTCCCATTCCCTGTATCAGATCCCATCCCCTGTGCCATCTTCCATTCCCTGCATCAGTTCCCATTCCCTGTATCAGATCCCATTCCCTGTATTAGATCCCATTCCAATTCGCTGACCGTACGAGGCCCCACCCCGCCTCCCTTAGGCCCCGCCCCTGGTCTGCTCCCTTCGCCATTGGCTCTCACTCCAAGTGACATCACAATGGGCTTTCTGGTCCGGGCACCAGGCGAGGGGCTGGGCGGCCGCTGATTGGCGGGGAGCCGGCGGCCTGATGGGCTGTTTAAATGTATGACTGACAAGTGGGGCTCGGAAGTTGCTTCCTCCCCGGCTCTGATTGGCAGAAAGTGATGGGGGCGCAGCTAAATCACACGTGGGTTGGGCTCGTTCCGGCCCGTTGATCAATAGCACTGTCGGGGCGGCACTTCACTGTGATTGGCAGCGGGGGGGGGGGGTGAGCGCGTGGGCGACCGCTGATTGGCAGCGGCGGGGTGAGCGGGGCGAAGGCGGTGATTGGCAGCGGCGGCCTGGGGTGGGCGGGGCGAAGGTGGTGATTGGCAGCGGCAGCCTGGCGTGGGCGGGGTGAAGGCGGTGATTGGCAGCGACAGGGTCGGCGGGGCGAAGGTGGTGATTGGCAGCGGCGGGGTGGGCGGGGCGAAGGCGGTGATTGGCAGTGCCAGTCTGGCGTGGGACGGGGACGAATGGCGGACGGGATCTGGCCATTCGTGTGTCGCGCTGTGACGTGACGCTGGGATTGTGATGGTTGAATTCTCACCTTTGCTCCGGTCTCTGATCCCCACAGACTCCCGGCCCCTCGGAAGGATGCATCTCACCGCTGCCCTCTGGATCAGTCATGAGTGAGTTTACCGTCGGATGGGGCTGGGATCCCGGTCCCGGATCGATATGTTGCGGAACGTTGTGACAGCGTTGATGCGACACGAGAGGATTGAAACCACCCTGGCCCGGGCTGATGAGATGAGGTTTTACGCTGAGAAGGTAATCACTTCCTCCCTTCGAACACCCCGTTTATCTTGTTCCTTCCTGCCGTCTGCCCAGGCTGTGTTACTCTGCTTTCCTCCGAATCAACAACGTGCATTTATATAGCGCCTTTCAGGACCACCGGATGTCCCAGAGCGCTTTTCAGCAAATGAATTACTTTAGAAGTGTAGTCACTGTTGTAATGTGGGAAACGCGGCAGCTAATTTGTGCACAGCAAGCTCCCACAAACTGCAATGTGACAATGACCAGATAATCTGTTTTACTGCTATTGATTGAGCGATAAATATTGGCCAGGACACCGGGGATAACTCCACTGTCGGAGGTGCTGGCTTCTGGATGAGACGTTAAACCGAGGCCCCGTCTACTCTCTCAGGTGGATGTTAAAGATCCCGCGGCACTAATTCGAAGAAGAGCAGGGGAGTTCACCCCGGTGTCCTGGCCAACATCACTAGAAAACAGATTGTCTGGTCATCATCACATTGCAGTTTGTGGGACCTTGCTGTGTAGAAATTAGCTGCCGCGTTGCCTACATTACGACAGTAACTACACTTCAAAAGTACTTCATTGGCTGTAAAGTGCTTTGGGATGTTTGGTGGTTGTGAAAGGCGCTATAGAAATGCAAGTCTTTCTTTTAAATGTACTGGGTCCAGTTCTGGACACAGAGACATAAGGGAGACATTCGACTACTAGGGGCATCACAGATTAGAGCCACGAGACCGGTCCCCGGTGCCAGAGGGACTGAGTTGTGTGGAGAGACTTGGGCGATTCAACCTGGAAAAGAGGCTCCCTAAAAACTCCCTCCTAAACAGCACTGTGAGAGCACCTTCACCACACGGACTGCAGCGGTTCAAGAAGGCACCTCACCGCCACCTTCTCAAGGGCAACTAGGGATGGGCAATAAATGCTGGCCTTGCCAGCAATGCCCATATCCCATGAATGCATTTAAAAAAAAGTCCAGATCATCTGTCTTTAGTAATTATTGGTTGAGGGATAAATATTAGCCCAGGACACTTGGAATAACTTCTCCTGCTCTTTTTCCAATAGTGGCCGCAGGGTCTTTTATGTCTACCTGAGAAGGCAGACGAGGCCTCGGTATAACATCTCATTCGAATGACGGTACCTCCAATGGTGCCGCACTCCCTCAGTACTGCCCCTCCGACAGTGCGGCACTCCCTCAGTACTGCCCCTCCGACAGTGCAGCGGAGTACTGCCTCTCCGACAGTGCAGCGCTCCCTCAGTACTGCCCCTCCGACAGTGCGGCGCTCCCTCAGTACTGCCCCTCTGACAGTACGGTGCTCCCTCAGTACTGCCCCTCTGACAGTACGGCGCTCCCTCAGTACTGCACTGGGAGTGTCGGCCTGGATTATGTACTGAAGTTTCTGGGGTGAGACTCGAACTGACCACCTTCTGATTTGGAGGCGAGAGCGAGTGCTACCCACTGAGCTAGAGAGGTGACTTGAGATCCTGGGACTATTTGCACTGGAACAGAGAAGGCTAAGAGGAGATTTAATAGGGTTTTTAAAAATGATCGAGTTTTGATGGAGTGAATGGGGACAATAAATTTCCTGTGCTCGGGGAGTCAGTGACGTGAGGCCATCAATTTAACGAGTGTTCTGAGAGGGATTAGTAGAAATTTCTGTACACAGAGGTGTTGAAGCACGGAATGCTCCCATAGAATCTCACAGCACAGAAGGAGGCCATTCGGCCCCTCGTGCCTGTGCCGGCTCTTTGAAGAGCTCTCCAGTTAGTTCCCACTCCCCCTGCTCTTTCCCCAGAGCCCTACAAATATCTGCTTTTCAAGTATTTATCCAATTCTCTTTTGAAAGTTATTATTGAATCTGCTTCCACTGGCCTTTCAGGCAGCGCATTCCAGATCTCAACAACTCGCTGCGTAAAAAAAATAATCTCCTCATCTCCCCTCTGGTTCTTTTGCCAATTATCTTAACTCTGTGTCCTCTGGTTACCGACCCTCCTGCCAGTGGGAACAGTTTCTCCTCATTTATCCCTCATGATTTTGAACGCCGCTCTTTACGAGAATGGTTCCAGGGATGAGGGACTTCAGTTATGTGGAGAGACTGGAGGAGCTGGGATTCTTCTCCTTAGAGCCGAGAAGGTTAAGGGGAAGATTGTGTTCAAAATCATAAATGGTTTTGAGAGTAAATGAGGGGAAACTGTTTCCGGTGGTAGAAGGGTCGGTAACCAGAGGACACAGATTGAAGGTGATTGGTTAAAGAACCAGAGGGGAGATGAGGAGATTATTTTTACACAGCGAGTTGTTGTGATCTGGAATGCGCTGCCCGAAAGGCCGGTGGAAGCAGATTCAATAATAACTTTCAAAAGGGAATTGGAGAAATACTTGAAAAGGAAACATTTTCCGGGCTCTGGGAAAGGGCAGGGGAGTGGGTCCAAAGAGCCAGCACAGGCACGATGGGCCGAATGGCCTCCTCCTGCGCTGTATCATTCTATGATTCTGTTAAATCTGCCCTAAACCTCTCTGCTCGAAGAACAATCCCAGCTTCTCCAATCCTCCACATCACTGAAGCCATGGGGAGGAGGTTGAGGCCAAGACCATGGTCTCTGTGAAAGGGGGAATTTGGGATCAATATTTGTCGATGGAGAGAGCGGGGCAGTGGGATGGGTTTGGGGATTGCTCGCGTACAGAAGGAGGGCAGGCTGGAGGGGCCGACTGGCCTCTGCCTGTGCTGGGAAGGAGCCTGCGGGTTTGACTGATCTGCCCTTGCTTTCCAGCTGGTGGATTACGCCAAGCGAGGACACGGACGAGAAAGCCATGAAGATGGCCGACTTCTGGCTGACGGTCAGTATCTCTGGCGCGGGGCTGGGGGCGGGGTGGGGGGGGCCCGCGGGGTCTTCGGGGTTGACCTGTGTCGCGAGTGTCACTCCGCCACGCCCGCGATCTCGCCGCGCTGGCCATCGCAAAGAGCCTTGGCTATTTGCATTTCTATAGCGCCTTTCACTACCTCAGGACGTCCCACAGCACCTTACAGCCAATGAAGTACTTTTTTTTTTAAGTATAGTCACTGTTGTAATGTAGGAAACCCGGCAGCCAATTTGTGCACAGCAAGCTCCCACATACAAGTGTGATCATCACCAGATGTTGGTTGAGGGATACATATTGGCCCCAGGACAGCGGGGAGAACTCCCCTGCTCCTCTTCAAAATAGTGGCTGCAGATCTTTTGCATTCACTGGAGAGGGCAGACGGAGCCTCGTGTTTAACCTCTCATCTGAAAGGTGACACCTCTGACAGTGCGGCACTCCCTCAGTACTGCCCCTCCGACAGTGCGGCGCTCCCTCAGCACTGCTCCTCCAACAGTGCGATGCTCCCTCAGTACTGCCCCTCCGACAGTGCGGCGCTCCCTCAGTATTGCCCTGCCGACAGTGCGGCGCTCCCTCAGCACTGCCTCTCCGACAGTGCGGCGCTCCCTCAGTACTGCCCCTCCGACAGTGCGGCGCTCCCTCAGTACTGCCCCTCCGACAGTGCGGCGCTCCCTCAGCACTGCCTCTCCGACAGTGCGGCGCTCCCTCAGTACTGCCCCTCCGACAGTGCAACGCTCCCTCAGTACTGCCCCTCCGACAGTGCGGCACTCCCTCAGTACTGCCCCTCCGACAGTGCGGCGCTCCCTCAGTACTGCTCCTCCGACAGTGTGGCGCTCCCTCAGTACTGCCCCTCCGACAGTGCGATGCTCCCTCAGTACTGCCCCTCCGACAGTGTGACGCTCCCTCAGTATTGCCCCGCCGACAGTGCGGCGCTCCCTCAGCACTGCCCCTCCGACAGTCTGGCGCTCCCTCAGCACTGCCCCTCTGACAGTGCGGCACTCCCTCAGCACTGCCCCTCCGACAGTGTGGCGCTCCCTCAGCACTGCCCCTCCGACAGTGTGGCGCCCCCTCAGCACTGCCCCTCCGACAGTGTGGCGCTCCCTCAGCACTGCCCCTCCGACAGTCTGGCGCTCCCTCAGCACTGCCCCTCTGACAGTGTGGCGCTCCCTCAGCACTGCCCCTCCGACAGTGTGGCGCACCCTCAGCACTGCCCCTCCGACAGTGTGGCGCCCCCTCAGCACTGCCCCTCCGACAGTGTGGCGCTCCCTCAGCACTGCCCCTCCGACAGTGTGGCGCTCCCTCAGCACTGCCCCTCCGACAGTGGCGCTCCCTCAGCACTGCCCCTCCGACAGTGTGGCGCTCCCTCAGCACTGCCCCTCCGACAGTGTGGCGCTCCCTCAGCACTGCCCCTCCGACAGTGTGGCGCTCCCTCAGCACTGCCCCTCCGACAGTGTGGCGCTCCCTCAGCACTGCCCCTCCGACAGTGTGGCGCTCCCTCAGCACTGCTCCTCCGACAGTGTGGCGCTCCCTCAGCACTGCCCCTCCGACAGTGTGGCGCTCCCTCAGCACTGCCCCTCCGACAGTGTGGCGCTCCCTCACCACTGCCCCTCCGACAGTGTGGCGCTCCCTCACCACTGCCCCTCCGACAGTGTGGCGCTCCCTCAGCACTGCCCCTCCGACAGTGTGGCGCTCCCTCAGCACTGCCCCTCCGACAGTGTGGCGCTCCCTCAGCACTGCCCCTCCGACAGTGTGGCGCTCCCTCAGCACTGCCCCTCCGACAGTGTGGCGCTCCCTCAGCACTGCCCCTCCGACAGTGTGGCGCTCCCTCAGCACTGCCCCTCCGACAGTGTGGCGCTCCCTCAGCACTGCCCCTCCGACAGTGCTGCGCTCCCTCAGTACTGCCCCCCGACAGTGCGATGCTCCCTCAGTACTGCCCCTCCGACTGTGCCATTCTCCCTCAGTACCGCCCCTCTGACAGTGCAGCGCTCCCTCAGCACTGCCCCTCTGACAGTGCGGTGCTCCCTCAGCATTGCCCCTTCGACAGTGCAATGCTCCCTCAGTACTGCCCCTCCGACAGTACTGCCCCGCCCTCAGTACTGCAACTGGGAGTGTCGGCCTGGTTTATGGGCTCAAGTCTCTGGAGTGGGGCTCAAACCCACGAACTTCTGACTCTGAGGCAAGAGTGAGCCGTAACTGAGAAGGGAGAGTTCTTATTTGGCCCGGTTGGGGGGAGGGGCAGAGTGGAATATTTCTGGGAATAAACCTCTTTTTTTCTGTTTGTGTCAGGAGAAAGATCTGATCCCGAAGCTCTTCCAGGTCCTGGCTCCGCGATTCCAGGACCACGGGGGAGTTCCGTGCGGATGATGCAGATTCCCACCCGGGAGAACTTGGACCGGGCCAAGATGGCGGTCATCGAGTACCGGCGCAACCCGCTGCCGCCCCTCCTCGCGTGGCGGCAAGGGGCCAACGAGAAGACCCTGCTCAACCAGCTGCTGAAGGGGTACAGGGAGGAGGGGGCCGGGGGCAGGGCCTCGGGCTCAGGCGAGTCCCAGGCTTCGAGTGCGGCCTAGCTGGGAGCTCGACCGGCGGAGAACAAGGAAGCGATGTGTGATCGATCACCCGCCCCGCCCCCTCCCAACCCCAGGGGACAACCTTCTGCTATTGGCCCGCGTGGGAACAAATCTGGGGGCGGATTCCCGGAGTCACACTGGAATGACGGCCTCCTGGGAATCGCCGTCAGCCTCGGGCCTGAATTTGCGCAGCGCCCGACTCCTGGTCGCTAAAAATATCAGAGGGATTTGCTCTCCTATAAGCTGTGCATCATATTAAACCCGCAATGTCTGATTCTCTTTAACAACTCTTGGGATCCTTCTTTCAGCTGTGCGGTCTGATCGCGAACAGCCCGTAAACCTCTGAGCAATGGCACGGCAGAGCTGCTAATAACCTTGGCGGCGCGCACTTTCTGCAAGTGTGGCTCTCGACCACCCTGTAATTGTCACTCTCTCGCTCCTGTCACGCCTCTCTGTCACCCTTAATCACAGTCAAATTTATTATAATGAGCACCAAATTTATTCGAATCTTGCCCTGGATTGGCTAATTCCAGACAAACGCCTGCCTGAACTTGGGTGGGCCACAGCCCTGCTCGACCTATTCGATCAAGGCAATGGCACCGACTCTCTGTTTCCGCTCAGTTATACTTCGCTGCCAGTTTTTCCTGATATATGGGAACTGCTGCATTGGGCCGGGGCCTTTTCCTGCCGCCATTTCCACAAATACAGTCATCACCGCTCGCAGCCTGTGCGTTACACCAAGTGAACGGTAAAACTGCATCATTCCTACTGGTTAGCACAGCTTTCAGGATATTGTTGGGTGAAGGGTATTGAGAGATATCATTGAATAGCGCAGCATAGAAACATAAAAGATAGGGGCAGGAGTAGGCCATTCGGCCCCTCGAGCCTGCTCCGCCATTTAATGAGATCATGGCTGATCATCCAAATTCAGTACCCTGTCCATGCTTTCTGCCCATATCCCTTGATCCCTTTAGCCTTAAGAAATATATTTAACTCCTTCTTGAATATATTTAATGAATTGGCCTCAAGTGCCTTGTGTGGCAGAGAATTCCACAGGTTCACCATTCTCTGGGTGAGGAAATTCCTCCTCATCTCAGTCCTAAATGGCTTACTCCTTATCCTTAGACTGTGACCCCTGGTTCTGGACTCCCCGGCCATCGGGAACATCCTTCCTGTAAGAGTAAACTGGGAGAGCTCCTTCTCCCCGAGACGGTCCCTGTGATATAAAGGGTCGACGTCGGCCTTATTCCCAATCAATCACTCGGAGTCCGGAGGTGCGTTCAGTAAAACAACTTTATTTACAAGTCGACAGGGAAGACACCCATCCTGGGATGAATGCTCCCCGATCACTGAGATCCCCTGCCTCATATATAGGTTTTTGTTCTAAGTCATGGCTTACAACATACTGTTGATTTTGGGTGCAAATTCTTGCGACCCGTGTGCACATTTTGACCGTTACATAGTCCTGTGACCCCATATGTTATCTTTACCACATTATTCAATTAGTAGCTGACGGTTTGTGCACATTATTCAAGTAGCAACTGACAGTTTGACCATTTGGCCACATTCCACCATACTTCCCTATGGGACACGTACATTGGATATATGCTCGGTTCCTCAATTCCCTTATTTTAGCCTTTTTAACTCTTTCAGTCCCCCCTTTTGGTTCTGATTAATCCCTTTTAATCATTGACCAACCCAATTATTTCTCCTATTATGGTGTCCTGCCGGGGTGGTGATCAAATCCAACCCATTGGGGCACCTTGTTTATATAACCCTATTATTATCCTGATTTCTATGCCCCCTACATCCTTTCCATCGACATATTATCCATCCAATTACATAGGTTATAAGCATTAATGTTATTACAGGTAGACTATCCTTTATCCGAAAACCTCGGGACCAGCCGTGTTTCGGTTTTCGGAGAATTTCGGATTTCGGAAGGTGGGTCGGCGGGGGTCCGCGGGGGGGTCGGTGGGGGGTCGTGCGCACGACTTACGCTGACACTCAGCGTAACTCGTGCGCACCCCCCCACCGCGGACCCCCGCCGGCCCCGACCCCCGCCGACCCCCCCGCGGACCCCCGCCGGCCCCGACCCCGCCGACCCCCCCCGCGGACCCCCGCAGACCCCGACCCCCGCCGACTTACGGTCGGGGTCCGCGGGGGGGTCGGCGGGGGTCGGGGCCGGCGGGGGTCCGCGGGGGGGTCGGGGGCCGGGGGGGGTCGGCGGGGGGTCGTGCGCACGACTTACGCTAACGCTCAGCGTAAGTCGGCGGGGGTCGGGGTCGGCGGGGGTCCGCGGGGGGGTCATGGCCGGTGGGGGTCCGCGGGGGGGTCGGCGGGGGTCGGGGCCGGCGGGGGTCTGCGGGGGGTCGTGCGCACGACTTACGCTGACCCTCTGCTCAGCGTAAGTCGTGCGCACGACTTACGCTGAACGAAAAAACCTTCGGTTTTTAGAGGGTTTCGGTTTTCGGAAGTTCGGATAAAGGGTAGTCTACCTGTAGTACGATGCATCCATTAAGCAGGTCTTTCTCCCAAGCCTTCGTTCGTTCATAGTAATAGTCCGTCTGCTCGATGAGAATCTGCCCAGGAGGCCTCTGTAACAATTACCACCGAACAGCATACATTACTACTTTATCAAGGTCATGTACATTTCTTCCATTTCCTTCTTTTTTGTTTTCTACGTTTTTTACAGGCGGCACATGCTGCTATTCCCATTCCTATTGCCAAAACCAATTGTACTATAACTAGTATGTGAGACGTAATGCTGTCCCATGGGTGGATGTTGACATTCACCCCCCAATCCCACAGCTTCTTATACCATGGGACTTCCTGTAGTTCTACTTCTATGTCCCTTTCTAGTTCCCCAAGGTTCCTTTGCAACATTACGTATTGTTTCACCATTTTACTTAAGCCCTCTTTTATCTCTTGCAGATCCCCTTGCAGGCGGGGTATCAGAGCCCCCATCAGATCTTCATAATTGACCAATTCGTCCCTTAAACTATCTGTCACATTTAGTTTAATTTCCTCCCTTGAGTGGGCATACACCAATCTGGTGTGTGCAATTGTCACAGGGATCTTTGGTGTAAAGCAGAAGTTAGGCATTGTGATTACACATACAAGGTTACTATATTGGTGCTCAGTCTCTGTGGTGGCTATACAATACTCCGCTCTGTCTCTATATCCCGAGCGGGTGTGATGGTGATCGACATGTGATAATTCCAACATGCACCCCTCTGTCTTATTATAGCCGCACTCATCCTTAGTGCCTTCTGTTGTGTATGTAACCTGTTCCACCTTAAGAGAGCTTAAGCCTGTTCCACCTTAAGAGATGTACTACTTTCTCAGGCTGCTGTAGACGTAATACCGGGAGTGAACACTGTATATAAGCACTGTGCAGTAATCTTGTATTCAGTATAGTCCCTACCTCCAACCAGTAAAGACCTGTTTTTATTGTTACTCATTAGTCTGTGTCTTAATGAACTAAATAATTCACAGACTTAACACTGGCGACGAGTCAGGTTCTTACCCTGCGGCAGTTATTCCACGGCGGTTGAAGAGAGGTTTCAAACCTCACCACCCCACTGGAAGCGACAGGCATTAGGACCCTGAAGCCTCCATCAGCTTGTGAACCGGAGTAGAAGACAGGGCTGGGGAAGACAGAGGTACAGGGCGATAGCGATCGGCAGATAAGGGCCGGGCCGCTTTCAAATCGATCGCATCTGCGATAAGGGCGCGAGAGCCGCTTCGAGCGGGAGGCGTTTCAAGCCAGCGATCGCACTACAGATAAGGGCCAAGAGCCGCTTCGGTCGGGAGCCGCTTCGCGATCAGCGATCGCATAAATGATAAGGGCCGCACTCGGGCTGACAGACAGCGTCGGGGGACGGGTGAAGACCGCCAAACGTGGGAAAACCGCCATCTTGGGAGCGGAGGACAACGACAAAGAGCGGGAAGCCGCCATCTTGTGTAACATAAAATTCCAACAAAATTGTAACAATGCCTAAACACGGGAATATTGGCACCTTTGATAGTGACATCGAGGATTGAGCCATATATGTAGAACGAGTAAAAATTATTGTAAGGCCAATAAAATTCGTGAGCAAGATAAAGCACTAACATTATTAAATTTAATGGGTGCGAAGACATACAGGCAATTGAAACACCTGTTATCACCAGATGAACCGGCGGATAAGACGTTCGATGAGATTGTTACTGTCCTGAAAGATCATCTAAACCCCACGCCGCTGATGCTAGCGGAACGATTTAAATTTTACGACAGAAGGCAACTACAGAATGAAAGCAATGCTGAATATTTGCTGGAATTGCGTAAATTAGCGAAATGTTGTCAGTTTGGAATGGGACTGACAGATGCACTACGAGACAAATTTGTGTGTGGTTTATTTAAACAAGATACACAAAAGCGACTGCTCGAGGAGAATGAGCTGACGCTTGAGAAGGCGGTCACTATGGCAGCAGCACACGAAGCCGCAGCGAGAGGCACGGCAGTAATGCAGCTACGGTCACCGGAGCTCAGTGCACACAAATTGGGTGTGAGTTCTGGCAAATGTTATCGTTGTGGAAAGACAACGCATGATCAGAACCAGTGTTGGTTTAAAAACCAAGAATGCAGAACATGTGGTAGGCTTGGACATATAGCTAGAGTATGCAGGTCAGGGAAGAAGACTAGCAACAAGAAGTCACCGCAAGGGAAATACGCAAAGGTACACAAGGTGGCCGAACAGGAGTCCGATTCAGACGCTAGCAGTAATGAACTGGCTGGCTTAAGCAGTATTGAACTGGCTAGCTTAAGGGTACTCAACGTTGGTAAGGGTGCAGACCTCCAGACAATTTGGGTTACTCTTCAGATAGAAGGAGTCCAAGTAAAACTGGAATTGGACACTGGATCGGCATTGTCGGTCATGAATAAGAAAGATTACAGAAGGTTATTCCAACATATTCCCCTACAGGATACGGAGATTATATTGACAACCTACACGGGGCAGAGAGTGTACCCCATCGGGACAATAAAGGTTGCAGTGGCCAACAAGGGCGAAGGAAGTCAAATAATGGACTTATATGTGCTACCGGAGGGAGGTCCACCACTACTAGGCCGGGAGTGGTTTAGAAACATAAATATGGACTGGCATTCGCTAAAAGCCATAAAGAGTGAGAACTCGGTGCAGATAATCAGCCCAGACTCTAGAACTGATGATGGTAAGACCAACCCATGTGCAAAAGACAAAGTTTCAGCACAGAATTCCACTGAGCAACAACAACATAGTTTAACAGAGAATTCTGAGTCTGTCAAGTCTACTGATATGCACATTTTTGAGGTACACTGGGCTCGAACTCAACTCCATTTCAAACTACAACAGCAATTAGAACAAATGATTCGCTGTTTTGAGCAAGAGATGAATGAAATAAAAAAGTTCTTTGTTACAGAGTGGGAGAATCTGGAAAGGCAACAGAAGCAACTGATGGAGAAAATGGAGCAGGAGCACACCAACCATCTGCGCGAGGAGGCCGAACGAATCAAAGCTGATTCAGGTTCTGAAGGTGCGTGCCATAATCTGGTGTCAGAAGAGTTAACGGTCAGCCAACTCCTTCATATGCTGAGGGACAAGACTCTGAAATGGGAAAAACTTGAACACGAGCTGCGATCTTCAAAGGAAAAGGGTTCGGAGCTCTCAAAAGTCATTGAGATGGCTGATGTGACGACACAGACTGAAACGACTGCAACAGAGCAGCCATTGGATGCCAAAAGTACGCTGACTCAAGTCAATGTAGAACAACAGACCGCTGAAACAGCTGCTCCGTTAGAGGGATTGCATAGTCCGATCAATCAATCTCCAAAGGAAGTTGAAGTATTAAAATCACAAATGAGGTCACTAGTAAGCGACTTGCTGAAAGCCCAGAAAAAGCTGGATGCAGAGGTACACATGAAGAAGTCTCTTCAGGAAAGATGTCTGGATTTGGAACAAGAGCTGGCTAACGTCCAGCTGGGTATGGAGGAAATAGACGACCCTCTCACTGGTCTAGCTCAGGACGACACCGAATATTACCATGACCTGGTGGACGACACCGAATATTACGATGTCCTGTCCTGCCCAGCTTGTAACTTCGACTCCCAAAGTGCAGAAAGCATGGAGGAGCACCAAAAGTCTACGGAACATCGGGAGAAGCTGGCTCTACGACGGAAACAGGAGGAAGAGAAGGAGGAACTGCGCATGCAGCTGGCAGCTGTGGCAGCTGACAATGGAGCCCAGAGAGTCTCCAAGAAGCAGAAAAGGAAAAGTAAAAACAGAAGATGACCCATCTGAACCATTATCACCTCTACCAGATCACACACGTGGTCCCTCCGAACGGAGCCAAATCAGTTCGGAAGTTCAAGCTGTTAAATCCATGAAAGGACTATTGAATGAGTAACGTGAACCGACTACACCACAGAGATTGAATCTGTGAACTGTTTTCCGCAGAGACTGAATCTGTGATATGTTACGTTAAACATGAAGTTATATATGTATATATGTTATTACGTTATGTTAAATGGGGGGATGACTATAAAGCTAAGAAGGGAGGAGTGTTGTGTATGTAACCTGTTCCACCTTAAGAGAGCTTAAGCCTGTTCCACCTTAAGAGATGTACTACTTTCTCAGGCTGCTGTAGACGTAATACCGGGGGTGAACACACCGGTATATAAGCACTGTGCAGTAATCTTGTATTCAGTATAGTCCCTACCTCCAACCAGTAAAGACCTGTTTTTATTGTTACTCATTAGTCTGTGTCTTAATTAACTAAATAATTCACAGACTTAACACCTTCTCCTAACGGATGTGGGCATATCGTAAGCGTACCTTTCCCATGGCATCTGTTTAGGGAGACTCCTCTTATAGTACCATTCTTCCTGATGGCATAGGTATCAATTGGATAGTATCGGAGATACGTCTCAGCCCTCACTATGCCTATGTTTGTTACTTGGTACTGTGGGTATGGAGTCGTGTCTAGTCTCACCACTGGTATCATGAGTACCATGCCTATCATTGCTGTCACTTCTGCTTTGCATTTTTGTATCACTGGATATACTCTGGTCATCCCCTTGAGGGTACAGGCACTCGGAGGGCCTGGATTCTGGCTCAGGCCATAGAGCTGTGTGCTGTTAATCCAGTCTGGTACCTCACCTTGTATCTGTGCCGGATTGTGTTTTAACTGTCCGGTGGTCCATTGGCCATAGGCATGGCACAAGCCTCTCCCTACATCATCATTTGCCTGTTCCTCATCTCTATGGTTTAGTTTGTTGATAGTGCCAGCATGGTTTCTATAACTTTGATTCCCTCGAGTAATTTCCTTATCGTATGTTCTCCCAACTCTGATTCTTGTTGAACCAAACCAGTTTCTTTCTCTAAAATCTGTTGTATTACCCTTTGTAATTGTTCCACACTACTCTGGACTCCTTGTATATCCAGGGCATTAATGAATGACGTCCCCGTATTTATTCCCGTGAGTACATCGTTTCCTAAGCCCCTCTTAATTCTTTGGTGGAATGCAGCATGTCCCCTGAAACTAGAAGCCCCTGTTGCATCAGCAGCTTGGTTAATTACATTCCTTATATATGCATACAACTCTCTAGTTTTAGTAAATCTTTCACAATATCCTGGCCATTGAAGCATGGTTAAGTTCATTAGTACCGGTACAATTTCGTGTCTCACATTATCATACAATTGTTCTCCCTCGGTAAATAACACCATTTCGGACACCTTCGTTCTTCAAGTGTCATTGTGATTGGGGGTGTTGTTGGTTCTAGGGTTACTCCTTGTGGTGTGATCCTTGTTGTTGTTGGTTGAGGTGTTGTAATGCTGTGTACAATAGTCCATCTTATGATATTGTCCGTGCAGCTCAGGACATATCCTCCCCCTACTTGTCCCAACACCTGCCAGTGTCTATTACATCCTACCATATTGCTGGTATCTGTCATTCTACAGGGTCCGCATGGTCGTTGATCCAAGTTCACCCAGATACCGTTACATCTGTAACATCCTTTTCCTTGTTTTTCACACTCGTAACTGTGTGATATAATGAAGTTCCTCGTGGAGTCTCCACTAGGGGATCTTAACTTGCAGTCCATTTCTTTCAGCCCGTTATTTGGGCTTATAAGTGTTGTCATCAGAGTAGTTATAATAATCCATCTCACTGGATCCATGTTTATCTGTAATTTAAACAGAGGCCTGGTCGTCTTCCAAGCTCTTTCCCCTAGAGGAGAGGGTAGAATGGGGGTCTTTAGTGTTAAATGGTTTCACCTGGGTCCAGTGCTTCCATCACATACCCGTCGGTTCCTGTAGACAAACACACGTATCACTTGTCATTAATACAGTATATGGCCCCATCCAACGGGGTTCCATTCCCTTTGCTTCCGATAACTTGCGGCATTACTTGTTGACCTATTCTGGGCAACTCGTCTGGTTTAAGTCCAGCATTCTGCCTTTCTAGACCTTTAATCTGTTGTTGGTTCCTTATTTCTTTATTTAGTGCTTGTACCTCCTGATTTAGTTGTACTTAATCTATCTTGTACTGGTCCTGGTTCTCTCACCCCTCCAGCCAAATCCTCTGGTAGTCTCATAGCTCGTCCTGTCATTAGTTCGTAGGGGGTCAGTCCGGTCGTTCGTCCTGGGGTGGCTCGCAACCTCATTAGTATGCTGGGTAATAATTCCGACCATCCCTTCCCTGTTTCTTGGATGGCTTTTGTCAGTGCGCTTTTCAGTGTCCTATTCATTCTTTCTACCATCCCCGAGCTCTGGGGGTGATATGGTACGTGGTATTTTTGTGTTACGTGTAACAGCTTACAAGTTTCTCTCATTATTTTACCGATGAATTGAGTGCCGTTGCCTGAGTCCATTTGCAGAGGCACTCCCCAATGGGGTATAACCTCGGTAGCCAATATTAGTGCAACTGTTTTTGCAGAGCAATCTTGGGTGGCAAAAGCTTCCACCCACCTGGTAAATTGGTCAATTATTACCAGGCAATATTTCTTCCCCCGGTCCTGCTGGTAAAGTCAATTTGTAGGTTTTCCTTGGTTTGCTACTCTAACTCTACATCTCTGTCCTACATTATTCTTAGCGCATATTATACAGCGGTGGCAATATTTCGCTACTTCCCAACCCATTTTTGGCCACCACCAGTACTGTGTCAGTAGGTGCAACATGTTACTTCTGCCAGTATGTGTTACACCATGGTATAGCGCCATCAGTTGTCTGCAACATTCCGGTGCCACCACCTGGTTACGGGGGCCCCATTTCCAGATTCCATCCTGTTGTCGAGCGACCGCTTGTCTCCATCTCTCTTTTTCCTCTTTACTAGTATTTTCTTGTACCTCCATTATATTCACTTCCTGTACCCCACTGACTGTCATGACCATATTTATTTCGTTTTTGAACACATCCTTTGGTTGCATTTCTTCCGCAGCTAATTTGGCAGCTAGATCTGCATACCTATTCCCTATAGGGGCCTGGTCCTGGAGTTCCTGTGAGTCCATATCCTCTATCTATGTGTGGGCTTTTATTTTAATTACCGCTGCCTCTAAAGGTGCCTGTGCAGCCTTAACTAACCTTTCTATTAGTTTTCCATGTTTTACTACCTCTCCCGTAGAGGTCATGTACCCCCTTCTGGCCCATAGTGACATATAATCATGCACCACTCCGAAGGCATAACGGCTGTCGGTATAAACATTTATCCGTTTGTTTTTTGCTATTTCCAACGCTTTTATTAAAGCCACTAGTTCCGCTACCTGTGCTGACTTATCCCCATAAAGGGCTCCTTTTAACAGGGTCTTTCCTTCTTGATTTACTGCTGCCCACCCTGTTCTGGGCTCTCCGTTGATATATTTTCGGGATCCATCTACATAGATTATCATATGGGGATTTTCTAGTGGGTCTTCCTTTACTCCACTACCTATTTCTTCCTCCATTTTCATCTGACAACTGTGCTCTTCTCCTTCCGTTAATATGCCCGTGGCTGGATTAACCCCGGTATGTTTTTGTATTATCACAGTTCCATCCCTGTGGTGTAATATAGTTTCCCATTTAGCTTTCCTGCTATCCGATATCGTCCACAATTTTCCTGTGTTGAGTAGTTCCACTAATGTATGTTGAGTATGCAAAATTACCTTTCCCATCATCACTATTGGTTCGCTTACTCGCACCGCCCGGGTGGCGCAATCTATTGCAGCCACACATCGTGGCATCGCCTTCACTACTGGGTCTTTTTTTGCAGAGTAATACGCAACGGGTCTCTGTTTCCCTCCGTGATCTTCCATTACCACGGCTGAATCACCCTCATGATCTAAATCACAATATAGGTGGAAGGGTCGAGTGGGATCTAATAATCCTAGGGCAGGGGCTGTTATTAATTCCTGTTTAAGGGCCCTATATGCTTCCTCCTGCTCCATCTCCCATTCTATCTTATCGGTGGCGGGTCTCCCCCCTTTAACTAACCGTTGAACTGGCTCTGCTTTCCCTGCAAAGTTTGATCTAAAATTCCTGCAGTAATTAAATAGTCCCAACACTTTCCTCACTCCCCGGACGGTCACTGGGCTTGGCATGTCTTTTATGGCTGCCTTTTGTTCCTGCGGGAGTGCCTTATACCCCTGGCTAATTTCGCGTCCTAGATATTTTACTTTGGACAGTCCAACCTGTGCCTTTTGGGTTCAATTTAAAGCCAGCTTTCTTAAATGTCTGGAGGGTGGCTAGTAATGCTCCCATGTGTCCTTTGGCATCCTCTGATGCAATCATTATGTCATCGACATATTGGAGTAGGGCGCTCTGGTACTTTGATAGGTCTAACTCGTCTAAGGCTTGACTCAGTACTTTTTACCCCGCCCCTATCAGAATTTCCGTTATCCGATACTATTGCATACAAATTCATACGGCAAGTTACCTTATGCCCTAATGTTGTCCGTCGATACCTATCGCATACAAATTCACACGGGAGTTTAGATCTTTTGGCGTCCTTTTTATTCGCCATCCTTTTAGGGTGGATTTGCTAGTTTCCCCCCTCGTTTCCTACTTCCGGGACTCCCCCGGACCTTCAGGGACCTTTCCCTGCTTACGAGGTTTTAACTCCGCCTAGATTGGATTTTCCCTATATCCAATCCTATATAACCCGAGCTCCTCAACTTATTCAGACATTATCATTTCTATAATGTCCTAGCATGCACCCAAGTTGCTTTACTCATGTATCTCGACTCCGCCTCTGATTCGTTCGATCTCCGGCCCTGAGCTTCGATGCGAGGAGACAATGTCTCTACGCAGCCCATCCGGTAGATCCTGCCGACTACGCCAAGTTGTAAGGGTAAACCGGGAGAGCTTCTTCTCCCCTAGACGGACCCTGTGATATAAAGGGTCGATGTCTGCCTTGTTCCCAATCAATCACTCGGAGTCCGGAGGTGCGTTCAGTAAAACAACTTTATTTACAAGTCGACAGGGAAGACACCCATCCTGGGATGAATGTTCCCGATCGTTCAAAATCTCCTGCCTTATATACAGGTTTTGCTCTGAGTCGTGGCTACTGTTTGCAATTAGGTGCATTACACGTATACATTTCTTTCATCATACAGTTGGCTTCGGGTGCAAATTCTTGTGACCTGTGTGCATTGGTCTTGTGACCCCATACGTTATCTCTCAATACATTCCTCAGTTAGTGATTCACGGTTTGTGCACTTTGGCCACGACTACACCAGACTTTCCTTCTGGACATTGTTCATACCAATTCCTTATATGGTTGGAGATATGCTCTGTTCCTTAATCCCCTCATCTTAGCCCTTTTTTAACCTTTTCACAGCCTCTCTCCTGTGTGGATCCACTGGTGTATATGGAGGTTCCCTGCCTGTGTGAAACTCTCCACATTCAGTACATTTATACGGCCTCTCTCCTGTGTGGATCCACTGGTGTGTATGGAGGATCCCTGACACTGTGAAACTCTCTCCACATTCAGTAGATTTATACTGCCTCTCTCCTGTGTGGATCCACTGGTGTGTATGGAGGTCCCCTAACACTGCAAAACTGTCTCCACATTCAGTACATTTATACGGCGCCTCTCCTGTGTGGATCCGCTAGTGTCTCTGGAGGTTCCCTGCCTGTGTAAAACTGTCTCCACATTCAGTACATTTATACGGCCTCTCTCCTGTGTGGATCCACTGGTGTGTATGGAGGTTCCCTGCCTGTGTGAAACTCTTTCCACATTCAGTACATTTATACGGCCTCCCTCCTGTGTGGATCCGTTGGTGTCTCTGGAGGTTCCCTGCCCGTGTGAAACTGTCTCCACATTCAGTACATTTATACAGCCTCTCTCCTGTGCGGATCCGCTGGTGTCTCTGGATGTTCCCTGCCTGTGTGAAACTGCCTCCACATTCAGTACATTTATACGGCCTCTCTCCTGTGTGGATCCACTGGCGTAGGTGAAGATCACCTGATTTTATAAATTCTCTCCTCTGGACAGATTGTGTGAATGATCCCTGCCCACTTTCGTGTTGTAAAATATATTTTGTGCTGGGAGGCAAAGATTGTCCTGCTAAAATTTGTCCACAGGATTCAGGATGTCTTCTGATGTGCTTCTGAAGAAACTCTGCAGTGGTAAAAGCAACATTGCAATGAGGGCAAGGATGAGACTCATCTCGGTGCACTTGGTGAGCTGCTGGAGAAGGAAGAAAGAGAAATTGTCAGTGTAATGAAAGATCTAGAAGTTTCTTTTCGAAGTACAATTCGTGGTTATATCAATGTTAACGCAGGGGTCTTGGGGCACTACCGGTGAATTTCGGCCACGGGGGCGCGACTCAATTTTCCCCCTTGGACTTTGCTTCCTATCGGTGAAAGCTTCCTCATTCTTTGAATGAAGCTCAATCGGCCAATCCAGTTAGAAAAGTCCCTCTAAACCATCAGGCAAATCACTCTTGGGGACAGGGCCACTTCTCAACTTTGCCCTTTCAGTTATGTCATCATCTTCTCCCCACACCCCTTCCCAAACCATGCTGACTCCCAACTTAATTCTGGCTGCACCGTCAATTCTTTGGAGATGGTCATTGCTTGCTGTTCATAAGTTTGAATGTTAGCTGCCGCTTGTCAGCCCAAGCCTGGATGTTGTCCAGGTCCTGCTGTAGGCTGGTGTAGGATGCTTCAATATCTTAGACAAGGAGCTGCTATTCCCTGTAATCAGGGGCCATTAGTTTATGATTACTGAAAGTCCTATAATATTTTATTACAAGATTCCAGAATTATTATCAATAGTTTGGGGATCATATTTGTGATTGTTTTTCCTCAATGAAAAAGAACAATTGGTGCCCGTTTGTGGGCAAACACAGGTCTGCACTCCTGTCCCACCACTCTGACATGCTGCATTGCTCCACCAATCCCCTGGCCTACCAAGGCCCATGTTATCAGACCAAAACGCCCAATAAATTATTCCTGCCCGGAGGAAATGGATAAGTTACTTTGCACATACACAGGTAATCATCGTCACAAAGTTCCCTTTCTTCCGTATAACTTTTCTCTCTGTATTTCTCAAACAGTAGCTTCTGCTTTCAGTCTTTTTGGTTGTTTCTTCATTTGCTGACCCCAAGATCTTACCAGCACATACAACTGTGGAATAAATCGAAAAGATCATGAACAAAATTTGAACCAATTACAAGAAACTCTTTGGTATCCAGCACCGACGGGACCGGCGAGTTACCGGTTGATCAAAAATTCCGGATGACGGAGAGGGTTATCTACCGAGGCTATTTTAACAAAGAAAATTTAAAAATCAAGAAATGTGCAGTATACAGTAATTGGGCACTCACCTATAGAATGTTGTGTTAAATGGATGGTGGATGATGTTTGATTAAGTACAGTACTGCCAGTTGAAGGTAATGCAATGCAATGACTACCAGCAGCGTGGGAGACACACAGTGCCCCTGTAAAATGGCGGATCTGAAGAGACTACCGGCAGCGCGGGAAAGTCAGACTCCTGCTATTGAGGTGTTTCGACTTCCGACAGCACCAAGAAGCCGAGTAGTGGCAGTTTGGAGAACTACCTCCACTGACTAACTCGGCCACCATGGGAGCCTCGGACTTGGACTCGGCAACATTGCCGGTTATTGAGGTGGTGTTTTCGGAGTGAGAATTTTGCCGGTTAATAGAGAATTCCAGATATTTAGGTGCCATTTAAATGAGAGTTTCCTGTAATTGTAATATTCTTGCATGTATGGCTTGTCTTTTGTTGAATAGGAGATGCTGAAGATACGTGGCTCCGTGGGTAGCACTCTCACTCTGAGTCACAAGGTTGTGGGTTCAAGACCCACTCCAGGGACTTGAGCACAAAAATCAAGGCAGACAATCCAGTGCAGTGCTGAGGGAGTGCCGCACTGTCGGAGGTGCCGTCTTTCAGATGAGACGTTAATCCGAGGCCTCGTCTGCTCTCTCAGGTGGACGTAAAAGATCTCATGGCACTATTTCGAAGAGGAGCAGGGGAGAATTCCCCGGTGTCCTGGCCAATATTTATCCCTGAATGAACATTAAAAAACCAGATTATCAGGTCATTCGCACATTGCTGTTTGTGGGAGTTTACTGTGCGCAAAATGGCTGCCACGTTTCCTACATTACAACAGTGACTACACTTCAAAAAGAACTTAATTGAGTGTAAAGTGCTTTGGGATGTCCAGTGGTCGTGAAAGGCGCTATATAAATGCAAGTCTTTCTTTATTTTCAAAATTATGCAAGATATTGCGTTAATCTGATTTGAATGACTACTGTTGTGGTGGAACTATCAATATAGTGCATTTCTTGCTCATTAAAATACCCTCAATTATTCAAAACAGAATTACTTTACTGAAATCCTTTATTCCAGGACAAATACCTTCATTGGATTCACTACGAGCTTCACTTTCACAAATCAAGGTATTCGTTTGTATTCTGATCTTTTGAACTGAAACTGTCTCTTCCTTAGCTGAAGCAGTTTCCTCAGTGAAGCCTCTGAAAACTTCATCTTCAGCCACTTCAAAATGGGACACAATCTGTGACGCGGCTTTTTTGTTTCTGAAATGCAGAATGTGAGAGTGAAAATGTACCTCACAGCACTTGAAGTAGACAATAGCTGCCTCAGGACTCCCTGCATTACAAGTCAAAGCAGTTGTCTATTGTTCCTCTCCATTAGTTATTGTAGGATATTTAATAAACAGAGCTTCCCAATTACCCAACTGGGGAAATGCAGTTGCTCCCCAGTGTAGTGCTGAGCCACACATATCAGATAGTTCCCTTGTTTGATACTGTACTGTACTGATACTGATCTCAGCAAATGTGGTAAACCTATTAAATTAACCTCAGCACCCTTTTGCAAGGGAGGGAATAAAATTAGCCAGGATTCCCAATGATTGCTAACTAATCATCACTTCTGCAAAGGTCTGTGTGCGTGTATATGAAAACAGGATTGACCTTCTCCAATAATGAGAGCCTAACACATGAAGAACAGCCAATTAGCAAATACCAACAGGGCTGCCCATTAAGTCAGGACAGACTAAGGAAACATATCTACTCATGAAAAAGTGACTTCAGGAAAATGGGAAAGGAGCAGATTTGACACATATTTTCACTCCTTCACCTCTGGTCTCCCCACACCACACACAATCCCTGAAGCCCAGTGGAGTTGCCCCATTGCCAAATCTCAGCACAAAGCAAGAATCAAAATTGAATTTCTCTGGGTGTGTCGTACCACACATGGAGAAAAGTATTTTAGATTCAAACCACTTTGCACACAGAACATTCTTCTTGAAGTAAAAGCTAATTGCTCGTTCATGAAGCATCATAGCTACAGAAGGTTAGTCAGAGACAAGAGCCCACGAGAGGAAATCAATGGAGGATCTAGAAGCAGATACAATTTTCTTTAAAGTATCTGCCATGCTTGTCACCAAAATTAAGGGCTGCCTGCGTCACTGGACATTTTGCCCCTCAAATCTAGTTCCTAACATGAGAATTGCAAGTCTTGATTACAACGACAGGAAGAGGAACCTTGAGATGTTAGTACAGCAGCAGTGACCAAGGTGTTTTGTCTTCATGAACCAGCTAGATCCATATTGTGGAGCCTCATGGGCAACATATCAAATTGGTGTCCATGTTCCGATTAATTTGCAGTTATTTCAAGCTGCTGATAGTCACAGATTTTGGGATGCTGGTGGAGGATTTATCCACCAACAGCGCTAAGAGACCTTTCCAACTCTCCAGGCCATGAATTTCAAGGACAAGTAACCAAGTATGAAATATAAATAAAAATAGAACCAAGTTGCCAGGGAGCATGGACTGTAAATTGGGCTCTCATGCAGCAGAATGAAAAAGAAAAATTGTTTGCTAGAAATCTGAGATAAATACAGAAAATGCTGGAAGTGTGTAGCAGCTCAATTCATGTCTGAAGGAGAAAGACTGGTTAATGTTTGGGTGGGAACTTGTATCGATATATCCTTCAGATGCTGACAGGCCTGCTGTGATTATCTAGCAGATTATTTTCATCTTGACATATTAGTCTGTAAGAATTTCTGTTCACTTTGAATTACCTTTCTGGTATTCTCGTTCTTAGTCTTCTTGGTATCTTCATTCTTAGAGAGAGGCTCAAAGAATCTCACCTCTTGGAAAAAGAAAGACATCTGTGTGATTGAGATAATCTCAGCTCTCAGTTTATTTATGTTAACAGCATGGCGATTCTAAAAATATCTAGTTTATTCAGGCCCAAAAAAGAATCAACATATTATGCAGATAAAAAGTAGAAAAGAAAACTTACACAAGTATAAGGGAAAATGTGATCAGACAATTTACTTATCTCTCCAGCTCTCCAAAACTTCAAAGTAACTGCCTCCTGACAAAAATATGTACTAGTTGCTGGCCAAACTGGTTATAATCAGGGTGTTAAAAAAGCACATTTAATTCTTTAACAAAGAAAACACATCCAATTTACTTGGTGGATTTTTCACAAGAAGTTTAGGCGTCCACTCCTCATCCGAGTCACTAGAAACATACACACGGGGTTGGCGCCCACTGCTAGGTCTTGACATGAATGCTGGATTTGGTACATTCAATCCTGTGAAAATTAAAATATTCCAATCATCTACAGTTGATAATTGCCTGTATTTAATTTGACTTAACTTACTAACGTAAGGCATCTGTTGAATCGAACCATTTTAGAATAATATCAGGTAAGAGCAGCACAGAGGCTTTCCTTTCATCAATGGCATCTGGATTTAAATCCAGCCCAGACTGATCAGAGGAAAAGGAGCTTTTATGTTATGTTGGGGAGCTGGGAGCACAGCACTCAGACCCATGCCCTCTAAGAGTCCTGTTCTCCCAGATTTTTATGCCACTGATCCCTATTGGACCCATTGGAGAGTCCAAAGGAAGGAGATTTACATTTGTGACAGCTGACGGTCACTCTCAGTATCGAGGGAAAGGAAGGTCCTTGATGGCATCTGAGATGTAGAGCTTTCCTCCCTTACTCCAATATTTACTGTTTTTATCCTTCATTTAGTTTTAATGACAATCATTTAGTAGTTTTGTACAAAAAGTGGGGGAAAAGCCGCACAGGTACAACAGGAGGTGTCCTGATAGTCAGGTGAGATCAGGGTCAGCTGCGCTGTCCCCATATCACAAGCCTACATACAGTCAGACAGGATTTTTTCAAGACAATTAAATGAATATTCAGTGAATCACAGGTTGGGGGTGCTGCATTTCCTGATATGCGTTCCTGATGTGTGCCAGGAGCAGTGAAATGGAAAATCCCAACCAAAATATCTAACCACATATGAGAAGAACATCCACTTGGGTGTAATATTGGAAGAATTGTATGGCAGTATGAATCAGAGTGTTCAGGAGAGGAAGGGATAAATGTTGAAAGCAAGAAAATAATTGATATTGTACAAACCTATTGCAAGCATGGTTTCATAGTTCTGCTGCACTTTCTTATAACAGATGTCGACCCATTCACTTAGCTCTGCCCAATCGTCTTTGGAAAGATAAACGGCAATGTCTTTCAGCTTCTCTAGAATCTGGAGACATAAAATGAATGTAACTTCTGATACATCTAGGCATTTTATCTGTAATCTTCACAAACTACAATTGTAAGATTAGCTACCCTTTCAGATCTGCCAATCTTTAAAAGAATATCCTCCACACCACTTGAATGGGCCGGCACAGCCAGCCTTTATTGGAAGCCATCAATATCGTGGCAGCATGATGTTGAAATGTCTTGAAGGAAAGTTGTCTCAAGACCTTCTACAATCAGTGTTGGTGCTACCATGCTCCAGAGGATGTCTGGAAAGGCAAAACAAAATGGCTAAAAATGCTCCCACACACCATCCCCTTTTCTAAATTATTCTTCCTCACCTTCTTTATGCTCACATGTAACATTCCATAGCCAATTGTACACAAAAACCTTACAGCAGGTTTTTCGGTACTGCTGTTTTTGAGCCAGTTGTTCAAGGACACCCATAGTGAATGCCTCCGATTCCTCCCCCTCAGTATGACATTATCCACACTCACCCGAAAGTCAAAGTCGAGATCAGTCTGGTAACTTGAAGGAACACAGCAAAAGGCCATTCAGCAAGCTTCACCATGTTGTTAACTATGGTAGATCTACTCTTTTAACCTCATTTTCCCCACTTTCTCCATTCAATTAATATCCATACAACCCAAGAATCTATCCACTTTTAAATACCTGAATTAAATCTGCATCAATGGGCTCCTGTGGTAGTGCATTTCACATTCCCACAACATTTTGCTTTAAGAATGTCTTACTGGATAGAATTTAGTTTTAATTTTAAATAGATGTCCCTTTATTACAGATTTGCCGATTGGAAAAATGACGCTTGGAAATCAGCTATCTTGTCAAATCCCTTTTTTATTTTTACTCAGGATGTGGTCAGTGCTAACAAGACCATCTTTAACACCCATCCCTAGTTGCCTTGAAAAGATGGTGCTGGATTTTCTTTTTAAACACCTCGATCAGATCACTCCTCATGTTTTGGGAGGTTTGCTCAGTCTCTGATCAGACCTAAGGTGCTAACTGGAATAGGAAAGGCAAATCCACAGCAGTACTTTCAGTTAAATTGTAACTACAAGACTCGGATAAACCTGGTAAAAGAGAAGTTCAAATCTAAAGAAACAGAAAGAATTAACAGTGTCAATGAGGTAAGACGGGAGGAGGCTCGAGCGGAGCATAAACACCGGCATAGGCTGGTTGGGCCAAATGGCCTGGTTCTGTGCTGTATATCCCATGTAATCCTCTGTTGCAGAGTAAAGCTCTCATCAAATACCTCCAGGGCAGGTACAGTGGGTTAGAAACAAAGTAAAGTTCCCTCTACACTGCCCCACCAAACAGTCCCAGGACAGGTACAGCACGGGTTAAATACAGAGTAAAGCTCCCTCTACACTGTCCCATCAAACACTCCCAGCGCAGGTACAGCACGGGGTTAGATACAGAGTAAAGCTCCTTCTAAACTGTCCCTTCAAACACTCCCAGCGCAGGTACAGCACGGGGTTAGATACAGAGTAAAGCTCCTTCTACACTGTCCCTTCAAACACTCCCAGCGCAGGTACAGCACGGGTTAGATACAGAGTAAAGCTCCCTCTACACTGTCCCTTCAAACACTCCCAGGGCAGGTACAGCACGGGTTAGATACAGAATAAAGCTCCCTCTACACTGTCCCATCAAACACTCCCAGGGCAGGTACAGCATGGGTTAGGTACAGAGTAAAGCTCCCTCTACACTGTCCCATCAAACACTCCCAGGGCAGGTACAGCATGGGTTAGGTACAGAGTAAAGCTCCCTCTACACTGTCCCATCAAACACTCCCAGGGCAGGTACAGCATGGGTTAGGTACAGAGTAAATCTCCCTCTACACTGTCCCAGGGTAGGTACAGCATGGGTTAGATGCAGAATAAAGCTCCCTCTGCACTGTCCCATCAAACACTCCCAGGGCAGGTACAGCACGGGTTAGGTACAAAGTAAAGTTCCCTCTACACTGTCCCATCAAACACTCCCAGGGCAGGTAAAGCACGGGTTAGGTACAGAGTAAAGCTCCCTCTACACTGTCCACCAAACAGTCGCAGGGCAGTGTAGTGTATGTAACCGTTCCACCTTTAAGAGAACTATTTTAAGGGTTGCACTACTTTATCTTGGCTGCTGTATACTGTAATACCGGTGGTGACCACACCGGTATATAAGTGCTGTGTAATGATTTATTGGGCAGATCCGCCCTGACCTTCAACCAGTAAAGACCTGTTAAGTTTTACTCTTGTGGTCTGTGTAGTAATTATCAATATAACACACAGACTTAACAATGGCGACGAGTTCGATCTTACCCTGCGGCAGAGACACATCCAAGGCAGTTTAACGGGCGTCGAGAGGAGGCATCCGCCCTCATCATTCTGCTGAGAAAAGACTCGGGTCTGCAGAGCAAAGGAAGAAGGAAGAATTCTGACACGAAGCCTTCCATCAGCAACAGGCAGTGATCGTCCCTTCTATCACGGTGGTGGGTGAGCCGATCAGCGACGAGAAGCAAGTCGGCCACGTTGACTGTGAGTAGGGGAGAAAATAAAAAAAAAACGGAGGATATAAGGGCAGAGAACTCGACCACGGCCGGGGAAAGGAGCCGGACAGAAGTCGGGGCCAGAGGCGCTGAGACGGGGGCAGCGTAAGGCACGGAAACCGCGGTGAATGCAAACGCAGCCGGTACGAAAGACCGGGCTGCAAGCGGGCTGGGAGACGCAACAGCGTCGAGAGAGAGCTCGACCGCGACCGGTGAAAAAGGCCGGGCAGCTACCGAGGCCGCGAGGCGCAGCGACCGGGTCAGCGTAAGGCGCAGGAGAAAATAAAAAAACAAAACCGCGGAGAACTCAGCCGCAGCCGGGGGGAAAGGACCGGACTGCAAGAGGGGCTGGGAGGCACGATTTGAAAACCGCTGGGGGAGGGCGAACGCAGCAAATCGGCAATCGCCATTACAGCCAGCGGGGGAGAAAGGCAAACGCGGGAAGCCACCATTTTCGGAGGCGGGGGAAGAAGACAAGCGCGGGAAACCGCCATTTTGTAAAAAAAAAAAAAAATAATTCTTTTGTTTCTCAAGAAGATCGCGAGGATGCCTAAGCGTGGTAACATCAACGATTTCGACCCCGATGTTGAAGATTGGGCCACGTATGTAGAATGCATAGAGATATATTGTAAGGCAAATAAAATATCGGATGAAGATAAAGCACTAACCTTACTAAACTCAATGGGTGCGAAGACATATGGGCTATTGAAGCATCTTCTATCACCAGCTAAACCGGCGGATCAGACTTTCGCTAATATTGTTGCTGCCCTGAAGGATCATTTGAACCCCACACCGCTGATGTTAGCGGAACGATTTAAATTTTATGCGAGAACGCAACTGAAAGAGGAAAGCAACGCGGAGTATTTAATTGAACTGCGCAAGCTAGCAAATTACTGTCAGTTTGGGGAAAGCCTGACAGAGGCACTGAGAGACAAATTCGTGTGTGGATTGTCGAAAGAAGGAACACAAAAGCGGTTGCTTGAAGAGAATGATCTTACACTTGATAAGGCTGTCACTATTGCAGCACCGCACGAAGCCGCAGCGAGAGGCACTGCGGAAATGCAGCTGAAGGCAGCGGTACTCAGCGTAGATCAAATGGCTTCGGGTACAACGAAATGTTATCGTTGTGGGAAGACAACACACGATAAGAACCAATGCTGGTTTAAAAACCAGGAATGTAGAAAATGTGGTAAGCTTGGTCACATAGCTAAAGTATGCCGGTCAGGGAAGAAGACCAGCAACAAAAAGTCACCACAGGAAAAGTGCAGAAAGGTACATAAGGTGGCTGAGAAGAGTTCGGATGAACAGAATTCGGATTCAGACTCCAACAGCAAGGAACTGGGTAGTCTAAGAATTCACAACGTGAGTAAGGAAGCTGACCGACAAACTATCTGGGTCACACTGCAGATAGCAGGAGTCCAAGTGAAGATGGAATTGGACACCAGATCGGCGTTGACGGTCATGAATAAGCAAGATTACAAAAAGTTATTCAAACATATTCCCCTACGGGATACGGAGATAGTATTGCAGACATACACGGGGCAAAAAGTATACCCCATCGGAAAGCTAAAAGTCAAGGTGGTACACAAGGGCAAAGGACACCAAGGAATGGACTTATATGTACTACCTGAGGGAGGTCCACCACTTCTGGGATGGGAGTGGATCAGGAAAATAAATATGGACTGGCACTCCCTAAACGCAATAACGGTAGATTCCGGAAAGAAAGATGTCAAACCTGAACGATTGTCCAGAATATTGGATGAGGCTAAAGAGGTGTTCCAACAGGGACTGGGAACACTGAGCGGAATTAAGGCAAAAATCAAGATTGCAGAACATGCAAACCCAAAATTTTTCAAAGCCAGACCGGTACCGTATGCAATATGACCTGCTGTGGAAGCTGAGCTGGAAGGGCTGGAACGTTCAGGAGTACTGTCTAAGGTGGACTGGAGTGAGTGGGCCACGCCCATTGTGCCCGTCATGAAGTGTTCATCGAGTAACAAGCCAGGGGAACCGGGGAAGGTCCGCATCTGTGGAGACTTCAAGATCACAGTTAATCCGGTGCTTCACACGGTGCAATATCCACTTCCACGGATTGAGGATATCTTTGCTTCATTGTCTGGCGGGAAACGCCTCACCAAGATAGACCTGGCGCAAGCGTACTTACAGATGGAAGTTGAGGAAGAGTCGCGCCAGCATCTCACAATCAGCACGCACAGAGGCTTGTATCGAGATAATAGGCTAGTTTTTGGAGTGGCTTCGGCTCTGGCAATTTGGCAAAGGGCCATGGAACAGGTATTACAGGGAATTCCAAGCACTCAATGTTACTTGGACGATATCCTGATTACAGGAGATGACGATGAGGAACACCTTGCAAATTTGAAACTGGTGCTCACCAGGCTGAAGGAATATGGCCTTCGAGTTAATCGCCAGAAATGTGAGTTCTTTCAGGAACGGATCTCGTACTGTGGTCATGTCATTGACCAGGAGGGGCTGCACAAGTCACCTGACAAGATCGAAGCTGCTGTGAAGGCTCCCGCTCCGGAAAATGTATCCCAGTTGAGATCGTTCCTCGGGTTGATTAACTATTACCATAAGTTTCTGCCAAATTTATCCACGGTGCTGCACCCGCTGAATGCTCTGTTGCAGAAAGAAGTACCATGGAAGTGGAGCGAGGACTGTAAGAAGGCCTTTCGCAAAAGCAAGACATTGATCACCTCAGAGGAAGTGTTTGCTCACTTCAACCCAACGCTACCTATTCGTTTAGCTTGTGACGCTTCTCCTTATGGTATTGGAGCAGTACTCTCACACAAGTTGCCAAATGGATCGGAAAGGCCAGTCGCATTTGCGTCCAGATCATTGACCTCCGCTGAGCGCAACTATGCTCAGATAGATAGGGAGGCTCTCAGCCTGGTGTGGGGAGTAAAGAAGTTTCATCATTACCTGCAGGGCCAGAAGTTTACACTGCTGACAGACCACCAGCCGTTGGTATCCATATTCAACCCTAAAAAGGGCGTTTCCATTATGACAGCGCAAAGGCTACAGAGGTGGTCCCTTTTCCTAGGGGCACACCAATATGACATAGAATACAAAGGATCAAAACAGCATGGGAATGCTGACGGTTTATCACGGCTACCGTTGCCAATGGTAGAAGAGGCGCCTACAGTGGACCCAGTGGAGATGTTCCACTCAACCATAGTGGAATGTCTACCAGTAACAAATTCTACGATCGAAAAAGAAACAAGAAATGACCCGACTCTCTCACGAGTCTACGATTTAATGGTGAAGGGATGGCCAGCACATGGCGAACCACTGTTGCCAGCATTTTCGCAAAGAAGAGAACAGCTGTCAGTGTGCCGAGGAACTTTGATGTGTGGATCCAGAGTGGTGATTCCACCCAAACTCCAGCAAAAAGTGCTAAAGGAGCTTCACGAGGGGCATCTGGGTGGAGTGAAAATGAAGAACCTAGCCAGAGCATTCGTGTGGTGGCCAGGTATCGATGGAGACATCGAAGAAATGACCAAGAGCTGTGTAGGATGCCAGAAGGTCCAAAACGCCCCACCACAAGCTCCTCTGCATCCATGGGAGTGGCCCTCATCTCCATGGCAAAGGGTACATATCGACTTTGCTGGTCCATTTATGGACTCAATGTTCTTAATCGCGGTGGATGCACACTCCAAGTGGCCGGAGGTAATAAAGATGTCCTCCACCACCACGGAAAAAACCATCACAGTATTAAGGACCATATTTGCCAGGAATGGGCTGCCGGAACAGATCTGTTCTGATAATGGACCGCAATTTGTGTCCGAAGAATTCAGGAAGTTCTTAAAAAACAATGGGGTTAAGCACGACACGTCCGCCCCATACCATCCCGCCACCAATGGATTAGCTGAAAGGTTTGTTCAGACCTTCAAGAAGGCCATAAAGGCCATGGGTAATGAAGACATAAATCTACAACATAAGGTAGATAACTTCTTGTTGGCGTACAGGAATGCAACACATGCGGTTACGAACCAAACTCCCGCCATGATGTTTTTCAATGGAAGACTAAGATGCCGGCTGGATTTGATCAAGCCAAACGTCAGAAGGGACGTAGAGAACCGGCAATTTCAAGGCATGAATGAAAGGCCAACTAGAACCTTCCAGATAGGTCAACCAGTTTTGGCCCGGGACTACCGTACCGAGAAATGGCAGCCTGGAACTATTTGCAAACGACTAGGACCGCTGATGTATACCGTGGACATTGGTGAAAGCATAATAAAGCATAATATGACCAGATCATAGAGTCATCCGAAAAGGAACAGCCTACTCCACAACTCTATACGCCTAATGATGAAGCAGAGATACCCATAGTATCTACCTCCGATCCGGTGATACTGGAATCAGATGAACCCGACACTGGCATTCAAGCCGAATCGACCTTGCCAAAAGAACCTACTACACCACCGAAAACTATTACACCAGCGAGGCGTTATCCAGACCGAGTCAGGAAGCCTCCAGAGAGACTGAATCTGTGAACTGTTTTTACATTAAGTTGTGTATATATGTTATGATGTTATGTTTAATGGGAATATATACTGTTCACCTAAAAAGGGAGGATTGTAGTGTATGTAACCGTTCCACCTTTAAGAGAACTATTTTAAGGGTTGCACTACTTTATCTTGGCTGCTGTATACTGTAATACCGGTGGTGACCACACCGGTATATAAGTGCTGTGTAATGATTTATTGGGCAGATCCGCCCTGACCTTCAACCAGTAAAGACCTGTTAAGTTTTACTCTTGTGGTCTGTGTAGTAATTATCAATATAACACACAGACTTAACAGGCAGGTCCAGCACAGGTTAGATACAGAGTAAAGCTCCCTCTACACTGTCCACCAAACACTCCCAGGGCAGGTACAGCACGGGTTAGATACAGAGTAAAGCTCCCTCTACACTGTCCCATCAATCACTCCTAGGGCAGGTACAGCATGGGTTAGGTACAGAGTAAAGCTCCCTCTAATTTTGTTCATCAACACAACCAACTCAGATACAGCATGTTGTAGGAATGGAGGTTCCTATCTGAATAAGGTATTCGACTCAATGAATCAAATCAACAGGTTTTAATAAACAACGAAGTTAACAGGGAAACTACAGGAGAAACGGTACACAGGTCTAATCAGCTTGCTGGGCACTCGACGACTACTGGAAGATGACGTCATGACGTCCTCGCGTTCTTCGCGCCACTGGTGGTCACGTGATCGGCATCATGATGTCATCACGTGGAGAGCAGGAGAACACAATACAGTACAGTTAACAGGCAGTTTAAAGGTGCAGTCCGCGGCTGCACTACACTGTTGTTAAAGGGATTATTACTAATTGTTCTGAGACCCTTGGTGGCTCTGCCACAGGCGCCCCCCCAGAATCCACTTTAACGGACATTGTCAACTGAGTAGGAGGTTTACTGATCCTGGCCGAATGGCGACGAAACTCAGGCAGCGGAAACGGGGCATTAGTAGACGAACCAGTGCCGGATTGCGGCAGAAGCGGCGTCTCGGGCGAGGCAGAAACGGTAGTCAGAGGTGCAGGCGCGTCTGAGGCCGAATCGGGCTGTTCGACGGTGGGCTGGTGCACGGCTGGTCTGGCGGCCAACGGCGGTCTGCCGCGGCGAGGCGGTTGGGCAGCCACGACAGGCTCACTCCGATCTAGGTTGGCTGGTTTGAGCCGGTCGATAGAGATGGTATCGGACTTTCCACCGACTTCGACTGTGAAAAACTTTTCCCCTGATGAGATGACACGAAAAGGTCCGGTATACGGCGGCTTGAGCGGGTCTCTGTGACCGTCCTGTCTAATAAAAACATAGTCTGAACTCATGAGCTCTGTCGGGACGTGAGGCCTCTGCAGGTATAGTCCAAACTCATGAGCTCTGTCGGGACGTGAGGCCTCTGCAGGTCATGCTGCGAGGTTGGGATGGGCAGGAAATTCCTAGCCGCCTCCTGATGTAGCAGGAGCTGTTGAGCTGCAGACCATGGTTCGGTGTGTGGAGGGAGAAAGTCAGCTGGCACTCTGAGTGTCTGGCCATAAACCAGCTCAGCCGATGAAGACTGAAGATCCTCCTTTGGGGCTGTCCGGAGGCCCAGCATCACCCATGGGAGCCTGTCCACCCAGTTGGGTCTCCTCAAGCTAGCGCGGAGGGACGCTTTGAGAGACCGATGGAACCTTTCGCACAGACCATTCGCCTGCGGATGGTACGCGGTGGTACGGTGCAGCTTGGTACCCAGGCCTTGTGCCACTGTGTTCCACAGCTCTGATGTGAATTGCGGGCCACGGTCCGAGGAGATGTCCGATGGCATCCCGAACCGAGCCACCCACGACGAAAGAAACGCCCTGGCGATGTCTGCTGCGGTGGTAGCAGCCAAGGGAATCGCCTCTGGCCACCTGGTGGTCCGGTCTACCACCGTCAGGAGGCATGTGAATCCACGTGACCCGGGAAGGGGACCTAGTAAATCCACGTGAACGTGGTCGAAACGGCGCTCAGGCACCGGGAAGTTGGCCACCGGAGCCTTGACGTGATGGTGGACTTTGGATTTTTGACAATCGACGCAATTGTTTGTCCAGTCCCGGACGTCCAAATGCATGCCTTTCCAAACAAATTTGCGGGACATTAGCCGTTGAGAAGCCCGCATCCCCGGGTGAGATAACCCGTGGATTGCCTGGCATACTTTCTTGCGCCATTCGACCGGCACAATGGGCTGGGGCACTCCCATGGATGTGTCGCACAAGAGCGTGGTTCCTGCCGCTTGAAACGACACGTCTGCAACCTGCCAACTGGAAGGCGTGGTCCTAAACGTTTGTACCTCTGGGTCTGCCAGTTGATCTTCGGCCAGTCCGACGAAATCGATGCCCAGGTGGACTGCCTGGACTGGAACCCGGGAAAGGCAATCCGCCACGAGATTATCCTTGCCTGACACGTGCCGCAAATCCGTTGTGAATTCGGATATAAACGTGAGGTGGCGCTGCTGCCGAGCTGACCAAGGTTCCGCCATTTTGGCCATGGCGAAGGTGAGCGGCTTGTGGTCCACGAATGCAGTGAACGGACGGCCTTCTAGAAGGAAACGGAAATGCCGGATGGCCAAAAACAGGGCGAGCAACTCTCTGTCAAAAGTGCTATACTTTCGCTCGTTCTTGCGCAGTTGGTGGCTGAAAAAGGCTAACGGCTGCCAACCCCCGTTGACCCACTGCTCTTGAACCGCTCCGATGGCGTAGTCGGAGGCATCCGTAGTGAGGGCAACAGTCGCGCCCGGAAGTGGGTGTGCTAGCATAGTTGCATCCGCCAATGCCGCCTTGGTATCGCGGAACGCCTGGTCCATTTGCGGTGTCCAAGTGAGAACATCCTTGCCCGACTTTCCTTTTAGTGCTTCGTACAGAGGTTGTATTAACCGGACCGCCTTGGGGACGGAACGATTATAAAAATTTACCATCCCCAAGAACTCTTGCAGGGGTTTGACTGTGTGAGGCCGCGGGAATGCGGTAACTGCCTCTACCTTGGTGGCTAGCGGGACGGCGCCTTCTGGGGTAATCCTGTGGCCCAGGAAATCAATACTGGATACTCCAAACGTGCATTTGGCCGGATTGACAATAAGGCCGTGTTGGCTGAGCCGGGCAAAAAGTGTACGTAATAATAATAATTCAACTTTATTGTCATTGTACAATGCACAAGTACATGAACAACGAAATGTGATCTTGCAAGCTCCCATGAGTCCAGTACAAATAACATTAACATTAAACGTAAATAGCACCGTCCTGGGAGAAGCAAAGCCATGTGAGCTGTCGTATCCTTGCTGGCTATTAGGATGTCATCCAAATGTTCAAAAATGAAGGGCAGGTCCCGTAAGACAGAGTCCATCAACCGCTGGAATGCTTGAGCTGCGTTTTTCAGACCGAATGGCATGCGGAGGAACTCAAAAAGGCCGAACGGAGTGATGACTGCCATTTTGGGGACGTCTGGAGGGTGCACCGGAACTTGGTGATATCCACGAACGAGATCCACTTTAGAAAATATAGAGTTGCCAGCCAGATGTGCCGAAAAATCTTGGATGTGGGGAATAGGATACCTGTCCGGTGTCGTGGCGTCGTTTAAGCGTCTGTAATCCCCGCAAGGTCGCCATCCGCCGCCTGGTTTGGGTACTATATGCAGTGGGGAGGACCAAGGGCTGTCCGAACACCGGATGATCCCGAGGCGCTCCATGGTCTGGGACTCAGCCTTTGCGGCTGCCAGCTTGCCGGCTTCTAATCGCCGCGCCCGAGCGTAAACGGGTGCTCCGGTCGTGGAGATATGGTGCTCCACCCCATGCCGTGTGCCTGCAGCCGAAAAAGTAGGCCCGGTGAGCTCCGGGAATTCGCCGAGCAGGCGCGTAAACCCGTCTTGCGATGGAACCGCACAGGCCACCGACCAGGACACGGCGGTGCTGCGGTGGCAGGGCACTGCGTGGAAAGTGGACGCATTAATGAGTCGGCAGTGTTGGATGTCGACCAGCAGACCGTTGGCACAGAAAAAATCAGCCCCCAGGATGGCCTGTGAGGCCTTAGCTGTAATAAAGTCGCAAAGCGCTGACCGGCGAAGGTTAAGTTTACCGTCCGTTTACTGAACGTACGCATGGCAGCGCCATTTACTGCCACAAGGGAAGGCCCCTGGCTGCCGGATAGTAGGTCCAGCTTTGAAGCAGGGAGGATGCTGCACTGTGAACCAGTGTCGCACAGGAATCGTCGGCCCGTAACAAAATCCGTAACATAAATGAGTTTGCCCGCTGAGCCCACCGCCATAGCTAACTTGCTGTGCTTTTCAGACCTTGTCGTCCGTCCGGGAGGACGCGGGCTTGTTGGAGTTTTTTTTTCTTGAGGGAAACTGCAAGGAGGCCGGCAGCATCGAGCTTTGGTGCCAAAACGGGCGTGGTACGCGCACCATCCTGCTGGGGGAGGGCTGGGCTTCGCTCGCGTGGGGGAAAGGCGCCTCGTGGCTGCACAACATTGCTGAGTAACAGTAAATATCTTGTCTGCCTCTGCAGCGAGTTCAGCACCGTCTGTGATGGCAGTGTTGGCCAAGGCCGCCTGCACCGGTTCGGGTAGCTGGCAGAGGAAAAGCTCACAAAATAAAAAACATTGGGGTTCCGCACCCAACAGCGTGAGCATTTGACTCATCAGTTCTGACGGTTTTGAGTCCCCGAGGCCGGGCATGGAAATAAGCTTGCGTGCCCGCTCCGACTTATTAAGATCAAATACCTGTAGCAAACGGGCTTTAAGCGCTTCGTACTTGCCCTCCTCCGGTGGGCTTCCAAGGATGCTGACGACCCACGAGGCCGTGGCACTGTCGAGAGCGGAAACCACGTAATAATAACAGGCCGCATCCGCTGTGACCTCCCGGAGAGCGAACTGTGCTTCTGCCTGGAAAAACCATGCTGCTGGCTGCTGTTCCCAGAACTGCGGCAGTTTAAGGGCGACGGCGTTCGTGTTCATCCTCGACGAAAGTTGTCCGACGAGATCGGGGTCACCAATGTAGGAACGGAGGTTCCTATCTGAATAAGGTATTCGACTCGATGAATCAAATCAACAGGTTTTAATGAACAACGAAGTTAACAGGGAAACTACAGGAGAAATGGTACACAGGTCTAATCAGCTTGCTGGGCACTCGACGACTACTGGAAGATTCTGGAAGCTGACGTCATGATGTCCTCGCGTTCTTCGCGCCACTGGTGGTCACGTGATCGGCGTCATGACGTCATCACGTGGAGTGCAGGAGAACACAATACAGTACTGTTAACAGGCAGTTTAAAGGTGCAGTCCGCGGCTGCACTACACTGTAGTTAAAGGGATTATTACTAATTGTTCTGAGACCCTTGGTGGCTCCACCACAATGTGTTCAATGCAGCGTACAGCTCCCTTGACACTACCCAATGAAGCACCACCAGCTCAGGTACAGCACGGGGTGAATACAGAATAAAGATCCCTCTACATGTAAGTGTCAAACACTCCCGGGTGAGGTACGGGCAAGGTTTATCTCCGAGTTAAGCTCCACTCAACTTGTTGCATCAAAGGTCAAGCCTGACGCCAGATGTTGATCAGCTCCCGGTATCTGGTTAGACTCCCACCTCGGCAAAATCCTGGACTGATGGGATTCTCAGTAATGTTCCTCAGCTTTCCAATCATTGTTGAAGCTTCCTGTTTTATCCCGTCTGACACTGGGGGTTCTCGGTGCCACCAGGTCTGCTCTGTGAAGCCAGCGACATTTCTCCAGTCCCAGTGAGTGAGGTGATGATTCGGCTATGGCGTTTCAAGTGCTCCTCTAAATGCTTCTTGAATGTTGTGAGGGTTCCTGCCTCTACCACCCTTTCAGGCAGTGAGTTCCAGATTCCAACCTCAATCCCCTCTAAACCTCCTGCCCCTTACCTTAAAACTATGCCCCCTGGTTATTGACCCCTCTACTAAGGGGAAAAGTTCCTTTCTATCTACCCTATCTATGCCCCTCATAATTTTGTACACCTCAATCAGGTCCCCCCTCAGCCTTCTCTGCTCCAAGGAAAACAACCCCAGCCTGTCCAGTCTGTCTTCATAGCTGAAACACTCCAGCCCAGGTAACATCCTGAAGGCAAGTACCCCATATGCCTTCTTAACCATCTTATCTACCTGTCCTGCTGCCTTCAGAGGTCTATGTACATGCACACCAAGGTCCCTCTGATCCTCTGTCCTTCCTAGGGTCCTACCATTCATTGTGTATTCCTTGGCCTTGTTAGTCTTCCCAAAATGCATCACCTCACACTTTTCAGGGTTAAATTCCATTTAGAAACATAGAAACATAGAAGATAGGAGCAGGAGTGGGCCATTCGGCCCCTCGAGCCTGCTCCGCCATTCAATGAGATCATGGCTGATCATCCAAACTCAGTACCCTGTCCCTGCCTTCTCCCCATATCCCTTGATCCCTTTAGCCTTAAGAAATATATCCAACTCTTTCTTGAATATATTTAATGAATTGGCCTCTACTGCCTTCTTTGGCAGAGAATTCCACA
>NC_140998.1:189316429-189378897 GCF_052327205.1 Somniosus microcephalus
TACTCCGTCCTGCGTTCATTGGTGGCTCCTCGTAAACCTAGTGAGGTGGATTATGCTGATTTGATTGAGAAGCTGCAGAAACATTTTAACCCAAAACCCTCAGAGATTGTGCAGCGTTTCCATTTTCACAATTGTAAACAACAGCCTGGACAATTTATTTCAAGTTACATTGCTGAGTTGAGGAAACGCTCATTACATTGTAATTTTGGTGACCAGTTAGACAATATGCTCCGTGATCGGATTGTGTTTGGAGTGCTGGACTCGGCATTGCAGAGACAGCTGTTAGCGGAGAAGGCCCTGACGTTCCAACTGGCCGAGGAGAAGGCTTTAGCAGCAGAGGCTGCATCGATGAACACACGTATGCTCCGTACAGAGGCAACACCATCTCAGGCCGCCGAGGAGGTGCACAAGACCACACACGCAGCTGCTGCTGCGAGAGACATGTAGGCAACTAAAGAGACAGGAAGAAAATGTTTCCGCTGTGGGGCTCTCCATGGTTCCACTACATGCAAATTTGTGTCAGCGGTATGTCATTTCTGTAAGAAAAGAGGACACATAGCTCGTGTCTGCATGAAAAAAGCTCAGGCTGCTGCAGTAGAGCAAACACAAGCATTGCAGACACACACCCTGACACTGGAGGACAACGATGAGTACACAGTGTATACCACGGAAGCTGAGCAGCTACCCCACAGACGGTGGGGATACACGGCAAATGTGATCATGAATGGGGCACCACTCTGCATGGAGGTGGATTCAGGCTCAGCGTGTTCGTTGATAAGTGAAGAGACTTACAATAGGCTGTGGCCAAGTGAACCCCCGGCGATGGCTCAGGTCAGTGGCGTGCTACGGCAGTGGTCCCAAGCTCAACTCCAGGTGCTGGGTATGATTCATGTGGAAGTTAAGTATCAGGCAGTCAAGGACACACTTCCACTTTATGTGGTGGCGGGGCAGGGCACAAGCCTGCTGGGCAGAGATTGGTTTGAGCCCCTCGGTATTGAAGTGACAGGAGTACACACGGTACAGCGACAGCCCATAATGCCTATGTTGGAGAACTATGAAGAGGTTTTTGGTGAGTTCGGGGCCTGTCGGGGACCACCAATCTCAATCGAAGTGGACCCAGGGGTAGCGCCTAAGTTCTTCAAGGCGCGACCAGTTCCTTTTGCGTTGCGCAAGAAGGTGGATGAGGCCCTGGATAAGCTGGTGAACCAAGGGGTTCTCTTGCCAGTGAAGAACTCCCGTTGGGCTACCCCTATCATGCCCATTGCAAAGAAGGATGGGGGCCTGCGAATCTGTGGAGATTACAGATGTACGGTTAATACTGCTGTGTTACCAGATGTGTATCCCTTACCAACAGTTACAGAGCTGTTTTCAACACTGGCTGGAGGCACTCTGTTCACCAAGCTGGATCTCAAGCAAGCATACCAGCAACTGGTCCTGGATGAAGAGTCAGCCAAGCTGTTGACAATCAACACCCACAGAGGACTTTTCCGAGCCACAAGGCTACAGTTTGGGGTGTCTACGGCTGTGGCAATCTTTCAGAGGTTCATGGACACCCTGTTGGCTGGTGTTCCGGGAGTTCAGCCTTACTTGGATGACATACTGATTACAGGCAAGACACAGGAAGCCCATGATGAGCGGCTGCAGGAAGTACTACGCCGGCTGGCTGAGGTAGGACTACGCCTTCAGAAGGAGAAATGTGTGTTCGCTGCCAATGGGGTGGAGTTCTTGGGATTCCGAGTGGACAAAGACGGTGTGCATCCGACTACGGAGAAGGTGGAGGCATCAGGAGCGCTCCCACCCCCAAGAACAAGACCGAACTGCAGGCATTCCTCGGACTGTTAAACTTCTACAGTTGTTTTCTCAAGGGCAAAGCCACAATCTTAGAGCCACTGCACAGGCTGTTAGACCAAGCAACAGTGTGGAACTGGACCTCAGCTCATGAAACAGCCTACAGACAGGCAAAGGAACTGCTACAAGCAGATAAGGTTCTGGCACACTATGATGAAAACAAGCCATTGGTGTTGGTGTGTGATGCCTCACCATACGGGCTGGGAGCTCAGTTGGGTCACATAGAGCCAGATGGCCGGGAAGCGCCTATCAGTTTTGCCTCAAGAACACTCTCAACAACAGAACGTAATTACGCCCAAATTGACAAGGAGGCCCTAGCCATCATATTTGGGGTAAAGAAGTTCAGCCAGTACCTGTTAGGGAGACAGTTCGTCATCTACACAGACCACAAGCCACTCTTGGGGCTCCTGCATCACTCCAAGCCCATGCCCCAGATCATATCACCGCATATGCTTCGGTGGAGTCTGATGTTGGGGGCCGACAGTTATGAACTTTGCTACAGGCCTCGGAAGATGCTGGCTACTGCTGATGCTCTGAGTCGCTTGCCTTTGAACCGGCCGATGGCTGAGATGCCACCACCCCTGGAGGTGCTGCTACTGGAGGAGGTTCCGGAGGCCCCACTCCATGCCCAGCAGATTGGCAGCCTCACACAGAAAGATCCAGTCTTATCACGGGTGCTACGCTGGCTGCTGCATGGCTGGCCCTCCGAGGTCCAGGAGGAGCATTTCAAGCCCTTCGTTCAGAGGCGCCATGAAATGTCTGCACACAAGAACTGCGTGCTCTGGGGAAGCCGTGTGGTGGTTCCTGCCGCCGTAAAAGAGGAGGTGCTGAAAATGCTGCATGACTCACACCCTGGGATTGTGCACATGAAGGCGTTGGCGAGAAGCTACGTCTGGTGGCCGGGGTTGGACCGAGACATGGAGGAGGTGGTAAAGAGCTGTGGGACATGTCAGCTGACTCGCCATAGCCCATCCAAGGCTCCCCTTCACCCCTGGGAGTGGACCACTCGTAAACGGTCAAGACTCCACATTGACTTTGCAGGGCCATTTCAGGGGAAGGTCTTTTTGATAGTGGTGGATTCTCATTCGAAATGGCTGGAGGTGGCTATCATGAGCTCCATGACATCCAGTGCAGTGATCAATGCATTGCGTTTGCTGTTTGCCACACATGGGGTCCCCGGCGTGCTGGTTTCGGACAATGGAGCAGCCTTCACGTCAGCAGAATTCAAGGTTTTTGCAGGCAGAAATTGGATCCGCCACGTAACCACAGCGCCCTATCACCCCTCCTCTAACGGGCAGGCAGAGAGGATGGTGCAAACCACAAAAGAGGCACTGGTGAGGATATCGGTGGGGGACTGGCAAACCAGATTGGCCAGGTTCCTGTTATCACAGCATACCACACCAAACTCAGCAACGGGGAAGAGTCCTGCCGAGGTGCTGATGGGTCGCCGGCTGGCGACTGCACTGGACCGGCTACACCCGGACTACAGGGATGAGATGCACACAAAGCAAGAAGAGCTGGCTAAGAAGCACCAGGGCACCGCCAGGCAGTTCGAGCCGTCAGAGACTGTGTTTGCCCGTTGCTATGCAGGAGGAGACAAATGGATGCCTGCCGTGGTGGAGCAGGCCACGGGTCCCCTGTCGTACAGCGTCCGTACACCTGATGGCCAGCTACACAGACACCACGTAGACCAGCTACGGGGTCATACTCCAATGAGAGTAACAGAGACGTCACAGGCTAGGCCATTGTCTCCGCCACCTCTGCCAGGCAGTGACGGCCTGCTTCCTGCAACAACGACGGAAGCCACATCGACAGAAGGTGTCACGGAGTCATCAGCCACGGAGGAAGGTTTTCCTGTGGCTAGCAGTGGCACCCCGACTATGCCTGTCCAGCGGCGCTCAAGTCGGGTTAGATTCTGTCCCAGACGCCTGGAGGACTAAGGGGTTTTATCTGGGGGAAAGGAGTGTTGTGTTTTGAGTTTTGCTTCAATTAAGTTTGTCCCAGTTCCCGGGTGTTACCTGAAGGGGGTGCTGGGGGGCTCGGTTTTACTTTGTCTTTCACTTTCAGTTTCGGGTTCTGCCATGCAGACAATGTGCTGTAATGTCCACCCATTTACTCAGTAAATAGTAAAAGGTACATTCCGTCTCCTCTATTCATTACTGTTCGGTCAAGATGCAATACTCTCGCTGTCTGTCTCTCTCTCTCTCGCTGTCTGTCTCTCTCTCTCTTGCTGTCTCTCTCTCTCTCGCTGTCTCTCTCTCTCTCTCTCGCTGTCTCTCTCTCGCTGTCTGTCTCTCTCTCTCTCTCGCTGTCTGTCTCTCTCTCTCACTATGTCTCTCTCTCTCGCTGTCTGTCTCTCTCGCTGTCTGTCTCTCGCTGTCTCTCTCGCTGTCTCTCAGTCTCGCTGTCTGTCTCTCTCTCGCTGTCTCTCTCTCTCGCTGTGTGTCTCTCTCGCTGTCTGTCTCTCTCTCGCTGTCTGTCTCTCTCGCTGTCTCTCTCTCGCTGTCTGTCTCTCTCTCTCTCGCTGTCTGTCTCTCTCGCTGTGTCTCTCTCGCTGTCTGTTTCTCTCGCTGTCTGTCTCTCGCTGTCTGTCTCTCTCTCTCGCTGTCTCTCTCTCGCTGTCTGTCTCTCTCGCTGTCTGTCTCTCGCTGTCTGTCTCTCTCTCGCTGTCTCTCTTTCTCTCGCTGTGTTTCGCTCGCTGTCTCTCTCTCGCTGTCTGTCTCTCTCTCTCACTGTGCCTCTCTCTCTCGCTGTCTGTCTCTCTCTCTCTCTCGCTGTCTGTCTCTCTCTCACTTTCTGTCTCTCTCTCTCGCTGTCTGTCTCTCTCTCTCGCTGTCTCTCTCTCTCTCTCGCTGTCTGTCTCTCTCTCTCTCTCGCTGTCTGTCTCTCTCTCTCACTGTCTGTCTCTCTCTCTCTCGCTGTCTGTCTCTCTCTCTCTCTCGCTGTCTCTCTCTCTCGCGCTGTCTGTCTCTCTCTCGCTGTCTGTCTCTCTCGCTGTCTGTCTCTCTCTCTCTCGCTGTCTCTCTCTCTCGCTGTCTGTCTCTCTCTCTCGCTGCCTGTCTCTCTCGCTGTCTGTCTCTCTCTGTCTCTCTCTCTCGCTGTCTCTCTCTCGCTGTCTGTCTCTCTCTCTCTCTCGCTGTGTCTCTCTCTCTCACTGTCTGTCTCTCTTGCTCTCTGTCTCTCGCTGTCTCTCTCGCTGTCTCTCTCTCGCTGTCTGTCTCACTGTCTCTCTCGCTGTCTGTCTCTCTCTCGCTGTCTGTCTCTCTCTCTCTCGCTGTCTGTCTCTCTCTCTCTCGCTATCTGTCTCTCTCTCTCTCGCTGTGTCTCTCTCTCTCGCTGTCTCTCTCTCGCTGTGTCTCTCTCTCTCTCGCTGTCTGTCTATCTCTCTCGCTGTCTGTCTCTCTCTCTCGCTGTCTGTCTCTCTCTCGCTGTCTGTCTCTCTCTCTCTGTCTGTCTCTCTCTCTCACTGTGTCTCTTGCTGTCTGTCTCTCTCTCGCTCTGTCTCTCTCTCTCGCTGTCTGTCTCTCTCTCTCGCTGTCTGTCTCTCTCTCTCGCTGTCTCTCTCTCGCTGTCTGTCTCTCTCTCTCTTGCTGTCTCTCTCTCTCTCGCTGTCTGTCTCTCTCTCGCTGTCTGTCTCTCTCTCGCTGTCTCTCTCTCTCGCTGTCTCTCTCTCTCGCTGTCTGTCTCTCTCTCTCGCTGTCTCTCTCTCTCGCTGTCTGTCTCTCTCTCGCTGTCTGTCTCTCTCGCTGTCTCTCTCTCTGTCTCTCGCTGTCTGTCTCTCTCTCTCTCGCTGTCTGTCTCTCTCTCTCACTGTCTGTCTCTCTCTCTCTCTCGCTGTCTCTCTCTCTCTCTCGCTGTCTGTCTCTCTCTCTCTCTCTGTTGTGTTTTGAGTTTTGCTTCAATTAAGTTTGTCCCAGTTCCCGGGTGTTACCTGAAGGGGGTGCTGGGGGGCTCGGTTTTACTTTGTCTTTCACTTTCAGTTTTGGGTTCTGCCATGCAGACAATGTGCTGTAATGTCCACCCACTTACTCAGTAAATAGTAAAAGGTACATTCTGTCTCCTCTATTCATTACTGTTCGGTCAAGATGCAATACTGGCGACGAGGCGGCTGTTGAACTCTCTAGAAGGACGGAGATAGACATGCGAACCTACAGCAGTGATATTGGAAATTGTGACGAGCGGGCCACTCAGCTAGCAACATCAACGGCATTTTGATAGTTGGCTAGCTGCGACGTAGACGGCGGACAGAGTATTGTGCGGGCCAGGCAACTACCATGAGTGTAGCTACCGTAACTCTGGCCGGAGGAGAAAAAGAATTTTTAAAAAAAGAAAAAAGTCCGTGGATCTTAAAGGGACAGTGCACATTAAAACTATGATGACCTTGGGACGTATTGAAGAGTTCTCTGGGAATAAGGACAGTTCATGGGAGGAATACGCAGAAAGACTGGGGTGTTTCTTTGAGGCCAATAATATTGACAAAGAAGAGAAGCGCTCAGTGTTGCTAAGTGTATGCGGAGCTGCTACTTACTCCGTCCTGCGTTCATTGGTGGCTCCTCGTAAACCTAGTGAGGTGGATTATGCTGATTTGATTGAGAAGCTGCAGAAACATTTTAACCCAAAACCCTCAGAGATTGTGCAGCGTTTCCATTTTCACAATTGTAAACAACAGCCTGGACAATTTATTTCAAGTTACATTGCTGAGTTGAGGAAACGCTCATTACATTGTAATTTTGGTGACCAGTTAGACAATATGCTCCGTGATCGGATTGTGTTTGGAGTGCTGGACTCGGCATTGCAGAGACAGCTGTTAGCGGAGAAGGCCCTGACGTTCCGACTGGCCGAGGAGAAGGCTTTAGCAGCAGAGGCTGCATCGATGAACACACGTATGCTCCGTACAGAGGCAACACCATCTCAGGCCGCCGAGGAGGTGCACAAGACCACACACGCAGCTGCTGCTGCGAGAGACATGTAGGCAACTAAAGAGACAGGAAGAAAATGTTTCCGCTGTGGGGCTCTCCATGGTTCCACTACATGCAAATTTGTGTCAGCGGTATGTCATTTCTGTAAGAAAAGAGGACACATAGCTCGTGTCTGCATGAAAAAAGCTCAGGCTGCTGCAGTAGAGCAAACACAAGCATTGCAGACACACACCCTGACACTGGAGGACAACGATGAGTACACAGTGTATACCACGGAAGCTGAGCAGCTACCCCACAGACGGTGGGGATACACGGCAAATGTGATCATGAATGGGGCACCACTCTGCATGGAGGTGGATTCAGGCTCAGCGTGTTCGTTGATAAGTGAAGAGACTTACAATAGGCTGTGGCCAAGTGAACCCCCGGCGATGGCTCAGGTCAGTGGCGTGCTACGGCAGTGGTCCCAAGCTCAACTCCAGGTGCTGGGTATGATTCATGTGGAAGTTAAGTATCAGGCAGTCAAGGACACACTTCCACTTTATGTGGTGGCGGGGCAGGGCACAAGCCTGCTGGGCAGAGATTGGTTTGAGCCCCTCGGTATTGAAGTGACAGGAGTACACACGGTACAGCGACAGCCCATAATGCCTATGTTGGAGAACTATGAAGAGGTTTTTGGTGAGTTCGGGGCCTGTCGGGGACCACCAATCTCAATCGAAGTGGACCCAGGGGTAGCGCCTAAGTTCTTCAAGGCGCGACCAGTTCCTTTTGCGTTGCGCAAGAAGGTGGATGAGGCCCTGGATAAGCTGGTGAACCAAGGGGTTCTCTTGCCAGTGAAGAACTCCCGTTGGGCTACCCCTATCATGCCCATTGCAAAGAAGGATGGGGGCCTGCGAATCTGTGGAGATTACAGATGTACGGTTAATACTGCTGTGTTACCAGATGTGTATCCCTTACCAACAGTTACAGAGCTGTTTTCAACACTGGCTGGAGGCACTCTGTTCACCAAGCTGGATCTCAAGCAAGCATACCAGCAACTGGTCCTGGATGAAGAGTCAGCCAAGCTGTTGACAATCAACACCCACAGAGGACTTTTCCGAGCCACAAGGCTACAGTTTGGGGTGTCTACGGCTGTGGCAATCTTTCAGAGGTTCATGGACACCCTGTTGGCTGGTGTTCCGGGAGTTCAGCCTTACTTGGATGACATACTGATTACAGGCAAGACACAGGAAGCCCATGATGAGCGGCTGCAGGAAGTACTACGCCGGCTGGCTGAGGTAGGACTACGCCTTCAGAAGGAGAAATGTGTGTTCGCTGCCAATGGGGTGGAGTTCTTGGGATTCCGAGTGGACAAAGACGGTGTGCATCCGACTACGGAGAAGGTGGAGGCATCAGGAGCGCTCCCACCCCCAAGAACAAGACCGAACTGCAGGCATTCCTCGGACTGTTAAACTTCTACAGTTGTTTTCTCAAGGGCAAAGCCACAATCTTAGAGCCACTGCACAGGCTGTTAGACCAAGCAACAGTGTGGAACTGGACCTCAGCTCATGAAACAGCCTACAGACAGGCAAAGGAACTGCTACAAGCAGATAAGGTTCTGGCACACTATGATGAAAACAAGCCATTGGTGTTGGTGTGTGATGCCTCACCATACGGGCTGGGAGCTCAGTTGGGTCACATAGAGCCAGATGGCCGGGAAGCGCCTATCAGTTTTGCCTCAAGAACACTCTCAACAACAGAACGTAATTACGCCCAAATTGACAAGGAGGCCCTAGCCATCATATTTGGGGTAAAGAAGTTCAGCCAGTACCTGTTAGGGAGACAGTTCGTCATCTACACAGACCACAAGCCACTCTTGGGGCTCCTGCATCACTCCAAGCCCATGCCCCAGATCATATCACCGCATATGCTTCGGTGGAGTCTGATGTTGGGGGCCGACAGTTATGAACTTTGCTACAGGCCTCGGAAGATGCTGGCTACTGCTGATGCTCTGAGTCGCTTGCCTTTGAACCGGCCGATGGCTGAGATGCCACCACCCCTGGAGGTGCTGCTACTGGAGGAGGTTCCGGAGGCCCCACTCCATGCCCAGCAGATTGGCAGCCTCACACAGAAAGATCCAGTCTTATCACGGGTGCTACGCTGGCTGCTGCATGGCTGGCCCTCCGAGGTCCAGGAGGAGCATTTCAAGCCCTTCGTTCAGAGGCGCCATGAAATGTCTGCACACAAGAACTGCGTGCTCTGGGGAAGCCGTGTGGTGGTTCCTGCCGCCGTAAAAGAGGAGGTGCTGAAAATGCTGCATGACTCACACCCTGGGATTGTGCACATGAAGGCGTTGGCGAGAAGCTACGTCTGGTGGCCGGGGTTGGACCGAGACATGGAGGAGGTGGTAAAGAGCTGTGGGACATGTCAGCTGACTCGCCATAGCCCATCCAAGGCTCCCCTTCACCCCTGGGAGTGGACCACTCGTAAACGGTCAAGACTCCACATTGACTTTGCAGGGCCATTTCAGGGGAAGGTCTTTTTGATAGTGGTGGATTCTCATTCGAAATGGCTGGAGGTGGCTATCATGAGCTCCATGACATCCAGTGCAGTGATCAATGCATTGCGTTTGCTGTTTGCCACACATGGGGTCCCCGGCGTGCTGGTTTCGGACAATGGAGCAGCCTTCACGTCAGCAGAATTCAAGGTTTTTGCAGGCAGAAATTGGATCCGCCACGTAACCACAGCGCCCTATCACCCCTCCTCTAACGGGCAGGCAGAGAGGATGGTGCAAACCACAAAAGAGGCACTGGTGAGGATATCGGTGGGGGACTGGCAAACCAGATTGGCCAGGTTCCTGTTATCACAGCATACCACACCAAACTCAGCAACGGGGAAGAGTCCTGCCGAGGTGCTGATGGGTCGCCGGCTGGCGACTGCACTGGACCGGCTACACCCGGACTACAGGGATGAGATGCACACAAAGCAAGAAGAGCTGGCTAAGAAGCACCAGGGCACCGCCAGGCAGTTCGAGCCGTCAGAGACTGTGTTTGCCCGTTGCTATGCAGGAGGAGACAAATGGATGCCTGCCGTGGTGGAGCAGGCCACGGGTCCCCTGTCGTACAGCGTCCGTACACCTGATGGCCAGCTACACAGACACCACGTAGACCAGCTACGGGGTCATACTCCAATGAGAGTAACAGAGACGTCACAGGCTAGGCCATTGTCTCCGCCACCTCTGCCAGGCAGTGACGGCCTGCTTCCTGCAACAACGACGGAAGCCACATCGACAGAAGGTGTCACGGAGTCATCAGCCACGGAGGAAGGTTTTCCTGTGGCTAGCAGTGGCACCCCGACTATGCCTGTCCAGCGGCGCTCAAGTCGGGTTAGATTCTGTCCCAGACGCCTGGAGGACTAAGGGGTTTTATCTGGGGGAAAGGAGTGTTGTGTTTTGAGTTTTGCTTCAATTAAGTTTGTCCCAGTTCCCGGGTGTTACCTGAAGGGGGTGCTGGGGGGCTCGGTTTTACTTTGTCTTTCACTTTCAGTTTCGGGTTCTGCCATGCAGACAATGTGCTGTAATGTCCACCCATTTACTCAGTAAATAGTAAAAGGTACATTCCGTCTCCTCTATTCATTACTGTTCGGTCAAGATGCAATACTCTCGCTGTCTGTCTCTCTCTCTCTCGCTGTCTGTCTCTCTCTCTCTTGCTGTCTCTCTCTCTCTCGCTGTCTCTCTCTCTCTCTCTCGCTGTCTCTCTCTCGCTGTCTGTCTCTCTCTCTCTCTCGCTGTCTGTCTCTCTCTCTCACTATGTCTCTCTCTCTCGCTGTCTGTCTCTCTCGCTGTCTGTCTCTCGCTGTCTCTCTCGCTGTCTCTCAGTCTCGCTGTCTGTCTCTCTCTCGCTGTCTCTCTCTCTCGCTGTGTGTCTCTCTCGCTGTCTGTCTCTCTCTCGCTGTCTGTCTCTCTCGCTGTCTCTCTCTCGCTGTCTGTCTCTCTCTCTCTCGCTGTCTGTCTCTCTCGCTGTGTCTCTCTCGCTGTCTGTTTCTCTCGCTGTCTGTCTCTCGCTGTCTGTCTCTCTCTCTCGCTGTCTCTCTCTCGCTGTCTGTCTCTCTCGCTGTCTGTCTCTCGCTGTCTGTCTCTCTCTCGCTGTCTCTCTTTCTCTCGCTGTGTTTCGCTCGCTGTCTCTCTCTCGCTGTCTGTCTCTCTCTCTCACTGTGCCTCTCTCTCTCGCTGTCTGTCTCTCTCTCTCTCTCGCTGTCTGTCTCTCTCTCACTTTCTGTCTCTCTCTCTCGCTGTCTGTCTCTCTCTCTCGCTGTCTCTCTCTCTCTCTCGCTGTCTGTCTCTCTCTCTCTCTCGCTGTCTGTCCAATTCCAATTCCAATTCCAATTCCAATTAAAATGCTTTATTGGCATGAAAGTTTACAGAGAACCATATTGCCAAAGCTTACATAGCAAAAAGGTACAGTTTTCCAACATTCTGTAGGTGTCAATCGATTTGACATTTGTTGGGTACATACAATATTACTTTTAAACAATATTAATTTTTAAAGTCTTTGTACTTCATTTGGTACGTTCAATATTAATTTTAAACAGTCTTAATTTTAAACAGTCCTCAGGTTGTGACATGTTGTTACATATTTGGCCCCAAGGTATGGTCTGTCTCCTTCTCCTAGGACTAATCTCAATTTTGACAGATCATCCAATTCCTTGAAATCTGGGGTTGTTTGGCTTAGCTTGTTGAATAATATGTCTCTCTCTCTCACTGTCTGTCTCTCTCTCTCTCGCTGTCTGTCTCTCTCTCTCTCTCGCTGTCTCTCTCTCTCGCGCTGTCTGTCTCTCTCTCGCTGTCTGTCTCTCTCGCTGTCTGTCTCTCTCTCTCTCGCTGTCTCTCTCTCTCGCTGTCTGTCTCTCTCTCTCGCTGCCTGTCTCTCTCGCTGTCTGTCTCTCTCTGTCTCTCTCTCTCGCTGTCTCTCTCTCGCTGTCTGTCTCTCTCTCTCTCTCGCTGTGTCTCTCTCTCTCACTGTCTGTCTCTCTTGCTCTCTGTCTCTCGCTGTCTCTCTCGCTGTCTCTCTCTCGCTGTCTGTCTCACTGTCTCTCTCGCTGTCTGTCTCTCTCTCGCTGTCTGTCTCTCTCTCTCTCGCTGTCTGTCTCTCTCTCTCTCGCTATCTGTCTCTCTCTCTCTCGCTGTGTCTCTCTCTCTCGCTGTCTCTCTCTCGCTGTGTCTCTCTCTCTCTCGCTGTCTGTCTATCTCTCTCGCTGTCTGTCTCTCTCTCTCGCTGTCTGTCTCTCTCTCGCTGTCTGTCTCTCTCTCTCTGTCTGTCTCTCTCTCTCACTGTGTCTCTTGCTGTCTGTCTCTCTCTCGCTCTGTCTCTCTCTCTCGCTGTCTGTCTCTCTCTCTCGCTGTCTGTCTCTCTCTCTCGCTGTCTCTCTCTCGCTGTCTGTCTCTCTCTCTCTTGCTGTCTCTCTCTCTCTCGCTGTCTGTCTCTCTCTCGCTGTCTGTCTCTCTCTCGCTGTCTCTCTCTCTCGCTGTCTCTCTCTCTCGCTGTCTGTCTCTCTCTCTCGCTGTCTCTCTCTCTCGCTGTCTGTCTCTCTCTCGCTGTCTGTCTCTCTCGCTGTCTCTCTCTCTGTCTCTCGCTGTCTGTCTCTCTCTCTCTCGCTGTCTGTCTCTCTCTCTCGCTGTCTGTCTCTCTCTCTCTCTCTGTCTCTCTCTCGCTGTCTGTCTCTCTCTCTCTCTCTCGCTGTCTGTCTCTCTCTCTCGCTGTCTGTCTCTCTCTCTCGCTGTCTGTCTCTCTCTCTCTCTCGCTGTCTGTCTCTCTCTCTCTCACTGTCTGTCTCTCTCTCTCGCTGTCTGTCTCTCTCTCTCGCTGTCTGTCTCTCTCTCTCTCTCGCTGTCTGTCTCTCTCTCTCTCGCTGTCTGTCTCCCTCTCTCGCTGTCTGTCTCTCTGTCTCTCTCTCTCTCTCGCTGTCTGTCTGTCTGTCTCTCTCTCTCGCTGTCTGTCTGCTCTGATATAAAGGCCCGAACCCGGAATCTCTGGGTGAACAGATTCCACTTGTTTCACAATTCAGTCCAGTCCAGGGATCTGCAATCATCAGCGGCCAGACAATAACATTTTTCATGTCTGTGGGATCTTGCTCTGTGCAATTTGGCTTCATCTTTGCCTACCTAATGGTGACTGCATCTCGAGAGGGCAACCACTTGTCTTGTTTTGCACACATTGTACAAAACTAATAAATTGCAGGACAACGGAGTATTACAGTTTAAACTCTTTTAATGAAGTATCAGGTCTGTGATCTCAAGCATACAGCAGTGTGGACAAGATGGAGTCAGGACCCCTGGGTCTTCCAAAACAATAGCAGTCCTTACAGATGCCTGCAGGCCAATGACAACTCAGCATGTGATCACATGTGAATATAATAGGTATTCCTTAGATGCCTGCGGGCCAATGATAAATCAACATGCAAATGTTACACCACTGACAGCGAAGAGCTTTGGGACGTCCTGTGGATGTGAAAGGCGCTATATAAACGTAAGTTGGTAACTGAGGGAGCGCTGCACTGTCGGGGGTGCCGTCTTTCGGATGAGACGTTAAACCGAGGCCCCTCCTGCCCGCTCAGGTGGATGTAAAAATATCCCATGATATTATTGGAAGAAGAGCAGGGGAGTTCTCTCCGGTGTCCTGGACCAATATTTATCCACACACCAACACTTAAAACAGATGATCTGATCATTTATCACATTGCTGCTTGTGGGAGCTTGCTGTGCGCAAATTGGCTGCCGCATTTCCCACATTACAACACTTCAAAAGTACTTCATTGGCTGTGAAGCGTGTTGGGGACGCCCTGAGGTTGTGAAAGGCGCTATATCAATGCAAGCTCCTTACTTCTTGAATAATTACTAAGCTCACTCAACCCGTATATCGAAACTCTGAGTGGAGCGTAACAGAGTGACTTGTGGTGCATTATATCAGGGGAGGTTCATTGTGGACTAGCCCCTGGATATCTCTCCATATGTTAGCGAATCACGGTTTGGGGTACAGTACAAGATACAATTCCTCACAAACACCACCCCCGAAACTCCAGTCCCAAGGGGAAGGCCAGGAGTGTAACTCACTCAGAAGAATTTTTTGAACAGATTTACTGCTAATTTGGCACCGAAAGGGATGAGTCTGTAATAACCAGGCATGACGAGTGTAGCCACATCGAGAGCCCGGTCCAGGAATGAAGGGGATTCTGTGTCTTTCCGCTCCCTGCTCAGGGAGTCTATCTCCCGCTGCATCTCCCCCACACGACTCTGAAATCCTTCTTGTCGCAGCTTCTCCTGCTCCAGCAGCCTTTGCTCCAGGACCTTCTGGTGCTCCTGCACCAAGTTGAGTCAGTCCTGCTCCGCCTTCTCTCGCAGTTGGCTCAGGTTCTCCTCCATCGCCCGCTTCTGGTCCTCCAGCAACTGCTGGGCAGCTCGTCTCTCCTCTTCCTTCGCTTTCATTTCCTGCTCTGCCACTGCGGCCCTTTCCCGGTCGGCTAGTCAAACAGAAGGAGAGGAATTACATCGGATTATACGGAACAGGAACAGGCCATTTAGCCCAACTGCTTCATGCTCCACACGAGCCTCCTCCCGCCTTACTTCATCTCACCCGATCACCATATCCTTCTATTCCTTTCTCCCTCGTATAGGAATGTAGGAATAGGAGGAGGCCATTCTGCCCCTCGAGCCTGTTCCACCATTCAATTAGATCATGGCTGATCTGTATCTTAACTCCATTTGCCTGCCTTGATTCCATATCCCTTAATACCCTTACCCAACAAAAATCTATCAAAATAACAACAGAAAATGCTGGAAAAACTCAACAGGCCAGGCAACATCCATGGAGAGAGAAATAGAGTCAACGTTTCAGGTTGAAACCCTTCGTCAGGCCTGAAAAAAAACAGGAAATGAAACAGATTAAAAGGCCAGTTTGGGGGCTGGAAAATGGGGATGAAAGAACAAAAGAGAAGTGAAGAGACATTAAGAGGTATTCAAAACCAGACGAGATGGTGATGGGACGAGTAAAGAGACAAAAGACGGCTCTAGATTAGGTGTGAAATGCGCTGGCAGAATGAGAGACAAAATCTATCGATCCCAATTTTGAAATATTCGACTGACTCCCAGCCTCAACCGCTTTTTTGGTGGTGGGGGGGGGAGAGTTGCAGATTTCCACCACCCTTTGTGTGAAGAAGTGCTTCCTGACATCACCCCTGAACGGCCTGGCTCTAATGTTAAGGTGATGCCCCCTTGTTCCGGACTCCCCCCCCACCAGAGGAAATAGTTTCTCTCTCTCTACCCTATCGACTCCTTTAATCTTGATCAGATCACCCCTTAATCTTCTAAACTCCAGGAATACAAGCCCAGTCTGTGCAACCTGTCCTCGTAATTTAACCCTTTTAGCCTCAAGATCATTCTGCTGAAACAGAAAATGCTGGAAACACTCAGCAGGTCAGGCAGCGTCAGTGGAGAGAGAAACAGAGTTAATGTTTACACCTCCTCTACACCCATCTTTTGTTTCTTTACTTGTCCCATTACCATCTCCTTTTGCCGAGCAGCATCATCACTTTTGTCATTTAATCACTCCTGCCTTCCACCTTATCACAGATCTTCCCTTTTATTCTATCCTCCCTTTCCCCCTCTTTCCCTGCCTCTGTACTTGCTTAAAACCTGTCACATTCAACGGCATTACCATCGCCGAATCTCCCACCATCAACAGCCTGGGGGTCACCATTGAGCAGAAACTTAACTGGACCAGCCACATAAATACTGTGGCAACAAGAGCAGGTCAGAGGCTGGGGATTCTGCAGCAAGTGTCTCATAGAAACATAGAAACATAGAAGATAGGAGCAGGAGTCGGCCATTCGGCCCCTCGAGCCTGCTCCACCATTCAATGAGATCATGGCTGATCATCCAAATTCAGTACCCGGTCCCTGCCTTCTCCCCATATCCCTTGATCCCTTTAGCCTTAAGAAATATATCCAACTCTTTCTTGAATATATTTAATGAACTGGCCTCAACTGCCTTCTGTGGTAGAGAATTCCACAAGTTCACCACTCTCTGGGTGAAGAAATTCCTCCTCATCTCTGTCCTAAATGGCTTACCCCTTATCCTTAGACTGTGACCCCTGATTCTGGACTCCCCCGCCATCGGGAACATCCTTCCTGCATCTAGTCTGCCTAGTCCTGTTAAAATTTTATAAGTTTCAATGAGATCCCCTCTCATTCTTCTAAACTCCAGCGAGTATAAGCCTAATCGACCCAATCTCTCTTCTTACGTCATTCCTGCCATCCCAGGTATAAGTCTGGTGAATCTTCGCTGCAGTCCCTTCATGGCAAGAACATCCTTCCTCAGATAAGGCGACCAAAACTGCGCATAGTACTCAAGGAGTGGTCTCACCAAGGCCCTGTACAACTGCAGTGGGCAGCACTCTCGCCTCTGAGTCAGTAGGTCTTGCGTTCAAGTCCCACTCCAGAGACTTGAGCCCAAATTCCAAAGGCCGACACTCCCGCCGGCAGTACTGAGAGAGTGCTGCACTGTCGGAGGTAGCGTCTTTCTAATGAGACGTTAAACCGAGGCCAGGCCTGCCCTCTCAGGTCCCATGGCCATTATTAGAAGAAGAGCAGGAGTGTTCTGCCCGGTGTCCTGGGGCCAATATTCATCCCGCGACCAACATCACTGCTCATTATCTCATTGCTGTTTGTGGGAGCTTGCTGTGTGCAATTTGGCTGCCGCATTTCCTACGCCACAACAGTGCCTACACTCCAAAACGTATTTCAGTGTCTGTGAAGAGCTTTAGTACATCCTGAGGTGGGGAAAGGTGGACATGTTTCAGATTCCGCGTCACTTTACACTGGTGGGGAGGGGGGCCATTCACCTACACCGGGATTTCTGACTTGACCACAAGGATGAAAGAAAGAAGGCGATGGGGAAAGAGCGGAGGAGGAGGGGGAGTCGGACCAACTGGACAGCTCTTGCAAAGAGCAGGCACAGGCCCGATGGCCTGAATGGCCTCAATCTGTGCTGTGAGATTCTAAAGCTATTTGAAAAGGTTGAATCTGAGAAGGAAAGGACCGTCAACCCCAGTGTGACCGCTGACCCCAGTGTGAACTCTTGGCCCGTCTCCGGTGCCAGCGCTGATTGGCCGCCGGCTCCACAGCAGCTTGGAGAACCGTACCTGCGATCTCCTTGTCTCTCGCCGTCAGGGTCGCATCGACCTGTCGAAGGGTCTCCGAGTGTTGCTTCTTACGTTCCAGGAAGGCTTGAAGGACTTGCTCAGCCTGCGGAGGGAATGGGGTTCGTGCGTTTTTAGAAAAGCTTGTTATCCTTCAACAGCGGGAGGTGTTCGAGCGAGAAACCGACGGGAAAGGTCAAAGGCCATCAGACAGGAGACACCCGCCACATGAATTTGATGCCGAGCCATATACAGAGATATTAGGACAGGTGACCAAAAGTTTCGAAAAAGTGGTCGTATTCAGGAGCGCCTTAAAGGAGGAGAGAGAGGCGGAGAGGTTCAGGGAGGGAACTCCAGAGCTCGGGGCCCAGGCAGCTGAAGGCACGGCCGCCAATGGTGGAGCAATTAAAATCGGGGATGCTCAACAGGCCAGAAGTGGAGGAGCGCAGAGATCTCGGCGGGTTGCGGAGCTGGAGGAGGTTACAGAGATAGGGAGGGGAGCGAGGCCCTGGAGGGATTTGAACACAAGGATGAGAATTTTAAAATTGAGGCGTTGCCAGACCCGGGAGCCAATGTAGGTCAGCGAGCACATTGGTGAACTGGACTTGGTGCGAGTTAGGATACGGGCAACCTTTGGCCAGGCTCCTCCCGGTCAACATCAAATGCTTAGGGATCCCGACTCAAATAATCCAGCAATGTTCTTGGCATTCCAAACCATACCTGGACTCCTTTCCCCGGTGTGGCTCGGTATCTCTCAACCAGCGTTTCCGTGTCCTTCTCAAACTCCATGTATCCTCCTGGCTTTGCATAAGACCCATTCTTGATCTTATCCTCCATCGTAGCTCCGAGTTCCATGATGATGGCGGTCGATTTGTCCACAGATTCTTGGCCGTTCTTCTCACACATGCTGGAGTATATTCTGGCCACGGCGTTCTATGATCAACAAGGACACAAGGTACTTACGCGGATCGCAGCGCTATCTAATCAAAAAAGGCAGGACAACGGCACTGAGGTACTGATCCGCCATGATCTAATTGAATGGCAGAACATGCTCGAGGGGCTGAACGGCCTCCTCCTGTTCCTATCTTCCTATGTTCCACACATACTCCAGCAGCACTTGTGTGGCCGGACAGATTGGGAGAAGCGTCCCAATATTTCAGGTTGACTGTGTCGTTTGAGCAGGTCATTGTAATGCTCTAAAATCCTGATAAAACCTCAAACAGCCCATTCCTCTTCTGATAAAGGGACAATTAGCCACTCTCTGGGGCTTGTGCCATTCAGAAAAAAGAATTGAACAGATAAAACATTCCCAGCTGGTGTAGTTCCCCATTGGTCAATGGTGCACAAGGTGATGGCGGAGTGAGGAGAAAGACTTCAGCAGCTGGCTCCACAGCACCACCTAGTGGCCAGAGCATGTCACTACATCGTGACAGTTGACATATCAAAATTGACTGGGAACTGTTGACATAGGAATTTACAATGGAGAATCTTGTCACAAATGCTTCATCAAAAATTGTAACAGGAAGTAAGGCTTGTGGAGAGAAAAGGTTTTCCAATATCTGAATATATTTTACCGAAAACTTATCACCACACTTTAGGAAGGATGTCAAGGCCTTGGAGAGGGCGCAGAGGAGATTTAGCAGAATGATATCGGGTGAGGGACTTCAGTTGCATGGAGAGGCTGGAGAAGCTGGGGTTGTTCTCCTTGGAGCAGAGAAGGTTAAGAGATAAGATAGAGGTGTTCAAAATCATGAAGGATTTTGATAGAGTAGATAGGGAGAAACTGTTTCCAGTGGCAGTTGGGTCTTTCTATGAAAGATGTAGACCTAAGAGATGCCGGTGACCACAACACCGATACAAGTTAACTCACCATGAGTTCCTGCTGGTACATCTGCCCTTGGTCCTGGAAGCATCGTTTCATGAAGAGTTGAAGGGCCTGGGACTGACACCGATCATGGATCTCCGATAGTTCCTGCACCGTTGCTGTCGGGAGCCGGACCAGTTCTATCATTCTCTCCTCATAGTCTTTGACCGCCTCACTGACCGCAGCCGTGTTCTCGATCTGCGCCAATGCATGGACTGCGCTCTCTAGGCATGGAATCGTCCCGCTGCGGATGGAGTCCACGTAGGTGAGGGCCAAGTTTCCCAGCACTGCAGGAGAGAGGCATGGGGTGGGGTGGGGAGGGGGAGAGAAAATACTGGCATCAAAAACACACACAGGGTTACTCCTGGAGGCACATTGCCATCCATTCCCTTTAAACATCGAACGCTGGCAACTTGCGATGGGAGCGATTGAGCGGTGGCAATTTCCCTTTAACCGCAGGAGCTGGGAGGAGGAGTTGGAGGAGGGGAGGAGGAGGGGAGGGGATGGAGGAGTGGGAGAAGGGGAGGGTGAGGAGGAGGATGGAGGCGGGTGGAGGAGTGGGAGAAGGGGAAGATGAGGAGGAGGATGGAGGGGGTGGAGGAGTGGGAGAAGGGGAGGATGAGGAGGAGGCTAGAGGGGGTGGAGGAGTGGGAGAAGGGGAGGATGAGGAGGAGGATGGAGGGGGTGGAGGAGTGGGAGAAGGGGAGGATGAGGAGGAGGATGGAGGGGGTGGAGGAGTGGGAGAAGGGGAGGAGAAGGGGAGGTTAAGAGGAGCAGGAGGAGAAGGAGGGGGAGGGAAGGAAGAGGAGGAAGATTTCATGTCTAGCCATTTGATGTGAGTGAAGACCGGAGGGTTTCTGTAATTCTGGTGAAACAAGCTTGAGGGTTCCTATGTATCCAACTCACTGATCAGGGACAGGGTGCAGGGAAGGTTTACCAGAATGATTCCAGGGATGAGGGACTTCAGTTATGTGGAGAGACTGGAGAAGCTGGGATTGTTCTGCTCAGAGCAGAGAAGGCTAAGGGGAGATTTAATAGAGGTGTTCAATATTATGAAGGGTTTTGATAGAGTAGATAGAGAGAAACTGTTTCCAGTGGCAGGAGGGTCGGTAACCAGAGGAAACAGATTTAAGGTAATTGGCAAAAGAACCAGAGCGGGAGATGAGGAGAGTTTTTTTATGCAACAAATTCAATAGTAACTTTCAAAAGGGGAACTGGCAAATATTTGAAAAGGAGAAAGTTGTAGGGCGATGGGGAAAGAGCAGGGGAAGTGGGATTAATTGGAGAGCTCCTTCAAAGAGCCGGCACAGGCACAACGGGCCGAATGGCCTCCTCCTGTGCAGTAGGTTTCTCTGATTGAATGAAGTGCGGATGGTGCAGGTGGTGGGACTGTCCCAGTATTAGTGAGCCACACTGACCCTCACCCTCTCGCACATGGGCTTTGCCATCACTTCGCTGTTCCTCTGTATCGAGCGCAGTGTCCTGAACCATGAACTCTGGCACTTACATCTCCCGCTGACTGTGTGGCCTCCTTTCAGTCTCTTTATCTGCGCTGTGCTGTAAACGTAATCCACAAAATCTCCGGCCTGCTTCACGAAGGCCGGATCCAGGCAGGAGTCTGGATACTGATCCATGTTTTTCATCACTTCCTTATCGGCCGGTCTGTCAAACACAAAGCATTTCCGGGTGGGAAAGTAATTCCTGATGCACTCCCTGGGCAGGTTGTAGGCTTGAACAGTTTTTCTTGAGCCTGGCAGGAAAGAAAATATACAACAAAATATCAACTTTTAAAAGGTCAAGTCCACACCTGCACGAATCAGGATCGTGAGCTGTAGCTCAGTGACTAGTTCACTCTCTCTCGCCTCAGAGTCAGAAGGTTGTGGGTATAAGTACCCATTCAGAGACTTGAGCTCAAAAATTCTGGCCGACACTCCAGTGCAGTACTGAGGGAGCGCTGCACTGTCGGAGGGGCAGTACTGAGGGAGCGCTGCACTGTCGGAGGGGCAGTACTGAGGGAGCGCTGCACTGTCGGAGGGGCAGTACTAAGGCAGCGCTGCAGTGTCGGGGGAGGGCAGTACTGAGGGAGTGCCGCACTGTCGGAGGGGCAGCACTGAGGGAGTGCTGCACTGTCGGGGGGGGCAGTACTGAGGCAGCGCCGCACTGTTGGAGGGGCAGTACTAAGGGAGCGCTGCACTGTTGGGGGGGCAGTACTGAGGGAGTGCCGCACTGTCGGAGGGGCAGTACTGAGGGAGCGCCGCACTGTCGGGGGGGGGGGCAGTACTGAGGGAGCGCCGCACTGTTGGAGGGGCAGTACTAAGGGAGTGCCGCACTGTCGGAGGGGCAGTACTGAGGGAGCGCCGCACTGTCGGAGGGGCAGTACTGAGGGAGTGCCGCACTGTTGGAGGGGCAGCACTGAGGGAGCACTGCACTGTTGGAGGGGCAGCACTGAGGGAGCGCTGCACTGTCGGAGGAGCAGTACTGAGGGAGTGCTGCACTGTTGGAGGAGCAGCACTGAGGGAGAGCTGGACTGTTGGAGGGGCAGCACTGAGGGAGAGCTGCACTGTTGGAGGAGCAGCACTGAGGGAGTGCTGCACTGTTGGAGGAGCAGTACTGAGGGAGAGCTGCACTGTTGGAGGGGCAGCACTGAGGGAGAGCTTGACTGTTGGAGGAGCAGTACTGAGGGAGCACTGCACTGTTGGAGGGGCAGCACTGAGGGAGCGCTGCACTGTCGGAGGAGCAGTACTGAGGGAGTGCTGCACTGTCGGAGGAGCAGCACTGAGGGAGAGCTGGACTGTTGGAGGGGCAGCACTGAGGGAGAGCTGCACTGTTGGAGGGGCAGCACTGAGGGAGAGCTGCACTGTTGGAGGGGCAGCACTGAGGGAGAGCTGCACTGTTGGAGGGGCAGCACTGAGGGAGTGCTGCACTGTCGGAGGAGCAGCACTGAGGGAGAGCTGCACTGTCGGAGGAGCAGCACTGAGGGAGAGCTGCACTGTTGGAGGGGCAGCACTGAGGGAGCGCTGCACTGTTGGAGGGGCAGCACTGAGGGAGTGCTGCACTGTTGGAGGGGCAGCACTGAGGGAGAGCTGCACTGTTGGAGGGGCAGCACTGAGGGAGAGCTGCACTGTTGGAGGAGCAGCACTGAGGGAGCGCTGCACTGTTGGAGGGGCAGCACTGAGGGAGCGCTGCACTGTCGGAGGAGCAGTACTGAGGGAGTGCTGCACTGTTGGAGGAGCAGCACTGAGGGAGAGCTGCACTGTTGGAGGGGCAGCACTGAGGGAGAGCTGCACTGTTGGAGGGGCAGCACTGAGGGAGAGCTGCACTGTTGGAGGGGCAGCACTGAGGGAGAGCTGCACTGTTGGAGGGCCAGCACTGAGGGAGTGCTGCACTGTCGGAGGAGCAGCACTGAGGGAGAGCAGCACTGTCGGAGGAGCAGCACTGAGGGAGAGCTGCACTGTCGGAGGAGCAGCACTGAGGGAGAGCTGCACTGTTGGAGGGGCAGCGCGTAGGGAGAGCTGCACTGTCGGAGGAGCAGCACTGAGGGAGAGCTGCACTGTCGGAGGAGCAGCACTGAGGGAGAGCTGCACTGTTGGAGGGGCAGCACTGAGGGAGCGCTGCACTGTTGGAGGGGCAGCACTGACGGAGAGCTGCACTGTTGGAGGGGCAGCACTGAGGGAGAGCTGCACTGTTGGAGGGGCAGCACTGAGGGAGAGCTGCACTGTTGGAGGAGCAGCACTGAGGGAGTGCTGCACTGTTGGAGGAGCAGTACTGAGGGAGAGCTGCACTGTTGGAGGGGCAGCACTGAAGGAGAGCTGCACTGTTGGAGGGGCAGCACTGAGGGAGAGCTGCACTGTTGGAGGGGCAGCACTGAGGGAGAGCTGCACTGTTGGAGAAGCAGCACTGAGGGAGTGCTGCACTGTTGGAGGAGCAGTACTGAGGGAGTGCTGCACTGTCGGGGGGGCAGCACTGAGGGAGAGCTGCACTGTTGGAGGAGCAGCACTGAGGGAGTGCTGCACTGTTGGAGGGGCAGCACTGAGGGAGTGCCGCACTGTTGGAGGAGCAGCACTGAGGGAGTGCTGTACTGTTGGAGGAGCAGTACTGAGGGAGTGCTGCACTGTCGGGGGGGCAGCACTGAGGGAGTGCTGCACTGTCGGAGGAGCAGCACTGAGGGAGCGCCGCACTGTTGGAGGAGCAGCACTGAGGGAGTGCTGCACTGTTGGAGGTGCAGCACTGAGGGAGCGCTGCACTGTTGGAGGGGCAGCACTGAGGGAGAGCTGCACTGTTGGAGGAGCAGCACTGAGGGAGTGCTGCACTGTTGGAGGAGCAGTACTGAGGGAGTGCTGCACTGTCGAAGATTCTGTCATTTGGATGAGTTTTCAAACTAAGTCCCTGTCTGCCCTCTTAACTGGGCGTAAAACATCCCGTGGCCACTATTTTGAAGAGCAGGGGAGATCTCCCCCATATTCTGGCCAATATTTAATCCCCAACCAACATCAGAAAAACAAATGAGCCAGTCGTTATCACATTGCTGTTTGTGGGAGCTTGCTGTGGACAAATTGGCTGCCGCATTGCCTACATTACAAGTGACTAGACTTGAAGAAGTACTTCATTGGCTGTGAAGCCCTTTGGGGTGTCCTGTGGCTGTGAAAGGTGCTGATACAGCACAGAGCGAGGCCATTTGTAGGAGCTCCCCCATTGCTCACACCCCCCTGCTCTTTCCCCATAGCCCTGGAACTTTTGCCTTCCAGGATTTGTCCAATTCCCTGTTGTAAGTGAATTCTCCAGACACAATTTGCTTCAACGAACCTCTGAAGAAAATGCCCTTTGGCCTACAAAATGTGGTCACATCCCCAACAGATACAAGCACCTGGGACCAAATGGGAATTGGGCAGAGGAATGTGACCAATGGGAGAGCTCCTTCAGAGAGTGAACACGGGCACTTCTACGCTGATACATTCTCGGATTCTCACTGAGGATTGGCCAGAAGCACTTGGTACACTGGTGGATAGACCACGCTTGGAGTAATGTGTTCGGCAGTTCTGGTCTCCTTGGTGTGACCACACTTAAGAACATAAGAAATAGGAGTAGGAGTCGGCTCTTTGACCCTTCGAGCCTGCCCCGCCATTCAGTAAGATCATGGCTGATCTTCTAATTCATCTCCACTTTCCTGCTCTATCCCCATATCCCTTGATTCCCTTAATATTCAAAAATCTATCGATCTCAGTCTTGAATATACTCAATGACTGAGCCTCCACAGCCCTCTGGGGTAGAGAATTCCAAAGATTCACCACCCTCTGAGTGAAGACATTTCTCCTCATCTCGGTCCTAAATGGCCAACCCCTTATTCTGAGACTGTGACCCCCGGTTCTAGACTCCCCAGCCAGGGAAAACATCCTCCCTGCATCTACCCTGTCAAGTCCTGTAAGAATCTTATATGTTTCAATGAGATCACCTCTCATTTTTCTAAACCCTAGAGAATGTAGACCTAGTCTACTCAATCTCTCCTCATAGGACAATCCCCCCATCCCAGGAATCAGTCTGGTGAACCTTCGTTGCACTCCCTCTATGGCAAGTATATCCTTCCTTAGGTAAGGAGACCAAACTGTACACAGTACTCCAGGTGTGGTCTCACCAGGGCCCTATGTAATTACAGTAAGACGTATTTACTCTTATACTCAAATCCTCTTGTAATAAAGGCCAATATATCATTTGATTTCCTAATTGCTTGCTGTACCTGCATGTTAACTTTCAGTGATTCGTGTACAAGGACACCCAGGTAACTCTGAAAACCCACATTTCCCAATCTCTCACCATTTGAAAAATACTCTGCTTTTCACTTAGAGTATTGATCATAGTTCTGGTCTCCATATTATAGAAAGGATAGAGAGGCACTGGAGATGGTGCAGAAAGATTTACAAGGATGATACCAGAACTGAGAGGATATAACTATCAGGAAAGGCTGAACAGGCTGGGGCTCTTTTCTCTAGAAAAGCGAAGGCTGAGCGGTGACCTGATCGAGGTCTTTAAGATTATGAAGGGGTTCGATAGGGTAGATGTAGAGAAGATGTTTACACTTGTGGTGGAGACCAGAACTAGGGGCCATCAATATAAGATAGTCACTAATAAATCCAATAGGGAATTCAGGAGAAACTTATTTACACAGAGAGTGGTGAGAATGTGGAACTCGCTACCACAGGGAGTGGTTGAGGTGAATAGCAGAGATGTATTTAAAGGGAAGCTGGATAAACACATGAGGGAGAAAGGAATAGAGGGATACACTGATGGGGTGAGATGAAAAGGGGTGGGAGGAGGCTGGTGATGGGGTGAGATGAAGAGGGGTGGGAGGAGGCTGCTGTTGATGGGCTGAGATGAAGAGGGGTGGGAGGAGGCTGGTGTTGATGGGGTGAGATGAAGAGGTGTGGGAGGAGGCTGGTGATGGGGTGAGATGAAGAGGGGTGGGAGGAGGCTGGTGTTGATGGGGTGAGATGAAGAGGGGTGGGAGGAGGCTGGTGTTGATGGGGTGAGATGAAGAGGGGTGGGAGGAGGCTGCTGTTGATGGGCTGAGATGAAGAGGGGTGGGAGGAGGCTGGTGTTGATGGGGTGAGATGAAGAGGGGTGGGAGGAGGCTGGTGTTGATGGGGTGAGATGAAGAGGGGTGGGAGGAGGCTGGTGTTAATGGGGTGAGATGAAGAGGGGTGGGAGGAGGCTGGTGTTGATGGGGTGAGATAAAGAGGGGTGGGAGGAGGCTGGTGTTGATGGGGTGAGATGAAGAGGGGTGGGAGGAGTCTGGTGTTGATGGGGTGAGATGAAGAAGGGTGGGAGGAGGCTAGTGTTGATGGGGTGAGATGAGGAGGTGTGGGAGGAGGCTGGTGTTGATGAGGTGAGATGAAGAGGGGTGGGAGGAGGCTGGTGTTGATGGGGTGAGATGAAGAGGGGTGGGAGGAGGCTGGTGTTGATGGGGTGAGATGAAGAGGGGTGGGAGGAGGCTGGTGTGGATTGAGTGAGATGAAGAGGGGTGGGAGGAGGCTGGTGTTGATGGGGTGAGATGAAGAGGGGTGGGAGGAGGCTGGTGTTGATGGGGTGAGATGAAGAGGGGTGGGAGGAGGCTGGTGTTGATGGGGTGAGATGAAGAGGGCTGGGAGGAGGCTGCTGTTGATGGGCTGAGATGAAGAGGGGTGGGAGGAGGCTGGTGTTGATGGGGTGAGATGAAGAGGGGTGGGAGGAGGCTGGTGTTGATGGGGTGAGATGAAGAGGGGTGGGAGGAGGCTGGTGTTAATGGGGTGAGATGAAGAGTGGTGGGAGGAGGCTGGTGTTGATGGGGTGAGATGAAGAGGGGTGGGAGGAGGCTGGTGTAGATGGGGTGAGATGAAGAGGGATGGGAGGAGGCTGGTGTTGATGGGGTGAGATGAAGAGGGGTGGGAGGAGGCTAGTGTTGATGGGGTGAGATGAAGAGGGGTGGGAGGAGGCTGGTGTTGATGGGGTGAGATGAAGAGGGGTGGGAGGAGGCTGGTGTTGATGGGGTGAGATGAAGAGGGGTGGGAGGAGGCTGGTGTGGATTGAGTGAGATGAAGAGGGGTGGGAGGAGGCTGGTGTTGATGGGGTGAGTTGAAGAGAGGTGGGAGGAGGCTGGTGTTGACGGGGTGAGATGAAGAGGGGTGGGAGGAGGCTGGTGTTGACGGGGTGAGATGAAGAGGGACGGGAGGAGGCTGGTGTTGATGGGGTGAGATGAAGAGGGGTGGGAGGAGGCTGGTGTTGATGGGGTGAGATGAAGAGGGGTGGGAGGAGGCTGGTGTTGATGGGGTGAGATGAAGAGGGATGGGAGGAGGCTGGTGTTGATGGGGTGAGATGAAGAGGGGTGGGAGGAGGCTAGTGTTGATGGGGTGAGATGAAGAGGGGTGGGAGGAGGCTGGTGTTGATGGGGTGAGATGAAGAGGGGTGGGAGGAGGCTGGTGTTGATGGGGTGAGATGAAGAGGGGTGGGAGGAGGCTAGTGTTGATGGGGTGAGATGAAGAGGGGTGGGAGGAGGCTGGTGTTGATGGGCTGAGATGAAGAGGGGTGGGAGGGGGCTGCTGTTGATGGGGTGAGATGAAGAGGGGTGGGAGGAGGCTGCTGTTGATGGGCTGAGATGAAGAGGGGTGGGAGGAGGCTGGTGTTGATGGGTTGAGATGAAGAGTGGTGGGAGGAGGCTGGTGTTGATTAGGTGAGATGAAGAGGGTGGGAGGAGGCTGGTGTTGATTGAGGGAGATGAAGAGGGGTGGGAGGAGGCTGGTGTTGACGGGGTGAGATGAAGAGGGGTGGGAGGAGGCTGGTGTTGATGGGGTGAGATGAAGAGGGGTGGGAGGAGGCTGGTGTTGATGGGGTGAGATGAAGAGGGGTGGGAGGAGGCTGGTGTTGATGGGGTGAGATGAAGAGAGGTGGGAGGAGGCTAGTGTTGATGAGTTGAGATGAAGGGGGTGGGAGGAGGCTGCTGTTGATGGGCTGAGATGAAGAGGGGTGGGAGGAGGCTGGTGTTGATGGGTTGAGATGAAGAGTGGTGGGAGGAGGCTGGTGTTGATTAGGTGAGATGAAGAGGGGTGGGAGGAGGCTGGTGTTGATTGAGGGAGATGAAGAGGGGTGGGAGGAGGCTGGTGTTGATGGGGTGAGATGAAGAGGGGTGGGAGGGGACTGGTGTTGATTAGGTGAGATGAAGAGGGGTGGGAGGAGGCTGGTGTTGATGGGGTGAGATGAAGAGGGGTGGGAGGAGGCTGGTGTTGATGGGGTGAGATGTAGAAGGGTGGGAGGAGGCTGGTGTTGATGGGGTGAGATGAAGAGGGGTGGGAGGAGGCTGGTGTTGATGGGGTGAGATGAAGAGGGGTGGGAGGAGGCTGGTGTTGATGGGGTGAGATGTAGAAGGGTGGGAGGAGGCTGGTGTTGATGGGGTGAGATGAAGAGGGGTGGGAGGAGGCTGGTGTTGATGGGGTGAGATGTAGAAGGGTGGGAGGAGGCTGGTGTTGATGGGGTGAGATGAAGAGGGGTGGGAGGAGGCTCGTGTGGAGCATAAACACCGGCACAGACCAGTTGGACTGAATGGCCTGTTTCTGTGCTGGATATCTGATGTAACCTGGGGAGGGGCGGTGGATTGAACTGGAGAGACACTGAACTAACGGACAGGTCTATAACTCGGGGTAACACTGGTGGGTCCTTCAGTCGCTCGGTTGCTTCTTATCCCGGGCTCACCATGCTTCAGTTTGAGAGCGTTGTCCAAGTAGTCATCAGCCGTCACCTCCATGCCTTCTAACTTCAGCTCCAAGATGAAGTCTCGAACGGACCAGAGAAAGGCCGGGAAGAACCGGGTAAATTCTGAGGACTCGTCGCCCCCCCCCTGTCGATTTCACTTTGATGAGCTCGGTCAGTTCCGTGATGTAACTGAGCAACAGCTAAGGAATGGGTTAACAGAGGGGTGTGAGACGCAAGGGCTGATCGGGCAGGAACACAGGGTAGAGTAAACATCTGGCCGAAGTTGGAAGGGGTGAGTGACCATAAATCAAAGAATTGTCTCCTCTCAATATCGTAAGAAATGGGACAGAAGCAAACATGTGTTTGCTCAGGGAAAGGGTTAATTTATTAATAAGGATCCAGATACTTTTTTAATTCATTCTCGGGATGCGGGCAATTATTGGCCATCCCTGGTAGCCCTGAGAAAGTGGTGGAGGGCCTCCATATTCAACCACAGCAACTTGCTTGCTGGGCCACTTCAGAGGGAAGTTAAGAGTCAACCACGTTATTGCGGGACGCAAGTCTCATACAGGCCCAGACCGGGTAAGGACGGCAGGTTTCCTTCCCTCAGGGGACTTCGGTGAACCAGCTGGGTTTTTATGATAATCCGACAGCTTCATGGCCCCTTTTACTGAGACCAGTTTATTCATTTCCAGATTTCAGAAACGGAATTCAAATTCTCAAACTGCCTTCGGTGGGATTTAAACTCACAAAGGCCTCGGATTTGCTAGACCAGTGAGGTCACCATCACACCACCTCAGATACTTTGCCCCAGTTTGATTGTAGATAACTGAGCGTGTAATTTTTTAAAATATTCATTCTTGGGATGTGGGTGTTGTTGTGTATGTAATATGTGTGCTACTTTGAACCTATGGACAGGACTGCAATACTTGTTGGGCGTAGTGATACGCAGTACCACTCCTGGCCATAGGGGTATAAATAGTACTGTGGGTACTGATCCCCCTCAGTTCCCGCCTGTGGGCATGAAGTAAAGACCTATGTGTAGTCCCTACCTCCAACCAGTAAAGACCTGTTTGAGTTATACGTTTAAGTCTTTGTGTTAATTGTTCAATACAATACACATACTTAACACTGGCGACGAGTCAGGTTCTTACCCTGCGGCAGTTATTCCACGGCGGCTTCGTCCACAGACAGGACGTTGAAGAGAGGTTTCAAATCTCACCACCCCACTGGAAGAGACAGGCATTAGGACCCTGAAGCCTCCATCAGCGACTGAAAACGGGGAGAATCTGGAAAGACAACAGAAGCAGCTGATGGAGAAAATGGAGCAGGAGCACACAAAACGTCTGATGTCAGAGGAGTTAACGGTCAGCCAACTCCTGCATATGCTGAAGGACAGGACTCTGAAATGGAAAAAACTTGAACACGAACTTCAATATTCAAACGAAAGGGGTTCGGAGCTCTCAAAGGTTATTGGAAGAGCTGAGGTGGCAACACAGACTGAGATGACTGCAACAGAGCAGCCCTTGGATGCCAAAAGTACGCTGACTCACGTCAACGTAGAACAACAGACCGCTGAAACAGCTGCTCCGGTAGAGGGATTGAATAGTCCGATCAATCAATCTCCAAAAGAAGTTGAAGTAGTAAAATCTCAAATGAGGTCATTAGTAAACGACTTGCTGAAAGCCCAGAAAAAGCTGGATGAAGAGGTACGCATGAAGAAGTCTCTTCAGGAAAGATGTCTGGACTTGGAACAAAAGCTGGCTAACGCCCAGCTGGGTATGGAGGAAATAGAAGACCCTCTCGCTGGCCTAGATCAGGACGACACCGAATATTACTATGTCCTGTCCTGCCCAACTTGTAACTTCGACTCCCACCATACAGAAATCATGGAGGAGCACCGAAAGTCTACGGAACATCGGGAGAAGGTGGCTCTACTACGGAAAAAGGAGGGAGAGAAGGAGGAACTGCGCATGCAGCTGGCAGCTGACAGTGGAGCCCAGAGAGTCTCCAAGAAGCAGAAAAGGAAAAGTCGAAACAGAAGATGACCCATCTGAACCATTATTACCTCTACCAGATCACACACGTGGTCCCTCCGAACGGAGCCAATTCAGTTCGGAAGTTCAAACTGTTAAATCCATGGAAGGACTATTGAATGAGTCACTCCAGCAACGTGAACCGACTCCACCACAGAGATTGAATCTGTGAACTGTTTTCCGCAGAGACTGAATCTGTGATCTGTTTTGACATGAAGTTATCTATGTATCTATGTTATTCTGTTATGTAAACCTGAAGTTATATATGTATATATGTTATTACGTTATGTTAAATGGGGAGATGACTGTAAAGCTAGGAAGGGAGGAATGTTGTGTATGTAATATGTGTGCTACTTTGAACCTATGGACAGGACTGCACTACTTGTTGGGCGTAGTGATACGCAGTACCACTCCTGGCCATAGGGGTATAAATAGTACTGTGGGTACTGATCCCCCTCAGTTCCCACCTGTGGGCATGAAGTAAAGACCTATTTGTAGTCCCTACCTCCAACCAGTAAAGACCTGTTTGAGTTATACGTTTAAGTCTTTGTGTTAATTGTTCAATACAATACACATACTTAACAGGTGTCGCTGGCAATGCCCCAATTTTTTGCCCATCCCGAGTTGCCCTTGAGAAGGCGGTGCTGAGAAGCCTTCGAACCGCTGCAGTCCGTGTGGTGAAGGTGCTCCCACACTGCTGTTAGGGAGGAAGTTCCAGGAATTTGACCCAGCGACGATGAAGGAACGGCGATACACTTCTAAGTCAGGATGGTGTGTGGCTTGGAGGGGAACTTGGAGGTGGTGGTGTTCCCATGCGCCTGCTACCCTTGTCCTTCTAGGTGGTAGAGGTCGTGGGTTTGGGAGGTGCTGTCGAAGAAGCCTTGGCGAGTTGCTGCAGTGTTTCTTGTAGATGGTACACACTGCAACCACGGTACGCCGGTGGTGGAGGGAGTGAATGTTCAAGGTGGTGGATGGGGTGCCAATCAAGTGGGCTGCTTTGTCCTGGATGGTGTCAAGCTTCTTGAGTGTTGTTTGAGCTGCACTTATCCAGGCAAGTGGAGAGTATTCCATCACACTCCTGACTCGTGCCTTGTAGATGGTAGAAAGACTTTGGGGAGTCAGGAGGTGAGACACTCGCCGCAGAATACCCAGCCTCTGACCTGCTCTTGTTGCCACAGTAATCCGGCAGGACACCAACCCCAACGAGTTCGAACCTGCCTGGCCTGAGGAAGTGATAAGTGAACGCCTTACTTTAAACTGACCACTGGTTGGTGTGAAAGCTCACAACCCAGGTGGGGGTTTGATAAGTGGGAACATCCTCCTCCCATATTATACGGCAGATGTTACAAGTAAAATGGTGGCTGTGACCTGACTAACATCTGGAGATAGAGGATGTAACTGGTAGAATAGATAAGGGAGAACCAGTGGATGTGGTGTATTTGGACTTTCAGAAGGCTTTCGATAAGGTCCCGCATAAGAGATTAGCGTGTAAAGTTAAAACACATGGGATTGGGGGCAAGGTACTGTCTTGGATAGAGAACTGGTCGGCAGACAGGAAGCAAAGAGTTGGAATAAATGGGTCTTTTTCCGAGTGGCAGGCAGTGACTAATGGGGTACCGCAGCGATCAGTGCTAGGACCCCAGCTATTCACAATATATATAAATGATCTGGACGAGGGAACTAGATGTAATATCTCCAAGTTTGCAGATGACACAAAGCTGGGTGGGCGTGTGTGCTGTGAGGAGGATGCCGAGAAACTCCAGTATGATTTGGACAGGTTGGGTGATTGGGTAGATGCATGGCAGATGCAGTATAATGTGGATAAATGCGAGGTTATCCACTTCGGTGGCAAAAACAGGAAGACAGATTATTATCTGAATGACAATAGATTGGGAAAAGGGGAAGCGCAACGAGACCTGGGTGTCCTTGTGCACCAGTCGCTGAAGGTAAGCATGCAGGTGCAGCAGGTGGTTAAGAAGGCAAATGGTATGTTGGCCTTCATAGCGAGAGGATTTGAGTACAGGGGCAAGGATGTCTTGCTGCAGTTGTACAGGGCCTTGGTGAGACCATACCTTGAGTATTGTGTGCAGTTTTGGTCACCTTATCTGAGGAAGGATGTTCTTGCCATGGAGAGAGTGCAGCGAAGATTCACCAGACTGATACCTGGGATGGCAGGAATGACGTATGAAGAGAGATTGGGTCGATTAGGCTTATATTCGCTAGCGTTTAGAAGAATGAGAGGGGATCTCATTGAAACTCATAAAATTCTAACAGGACTAGACAGACTGGATGCAGGAAGGATGTTCCCAATGGCGGGGGAGTCCAGAACCAAGGGTCACAGTCTAAGGATAAGGGGAAAGCCATTTAGGACTGAGATGAGAAGGAATTTCTTCACCCAGAGAGTGGTGAACCTGTGGAATTCTCTACCACAGAAGGCAGTTGAGGCCAATTCATCACATATATTCAAGAAGGAGTTGGATATATTTCTTGAGGCTAAAGGGATCAAGGGATATGGGGAGAAAGCAGGGACAGGGTAATGAATTAGGATGATCAGCCATGATCTCATTAAATGGCGGAGCAGGCTCGAGGGGCCGAATGGCCAACTCCTGCTCCTATCTTCTATGTTTCTATGAGTCGCGATCAGGAGGATAGAATACCTTCAGCTCACAGACTGCAGGATATCACTGTTCCTTCATCGTTGCTGGGTCAAAATCCTGGAACTCCCTCCCTAACAGCTCACAGACTGCAGTATATCACTGTTCCTTCATCGTCGCTGAGTCAAAATCCTGGAACTCCCTCCCTAACAGCACACGGACTGCAGCGGTTCAAGAGGGCAGCTCACCACCACCTTCTCAAGGGCAACTAAGAATGGGCAATAAATGCTGGCCTTGCCAGCGATGCCCACAGCCCAGAAATGAATAAATAAAAGGCCATGTCATTCCACGCACTGGGATTATTAAGAGTACGAGAGAAGATCCAATCTGGAATTTGTTACAAGCTTAACTCCTCCCATTTTATCTGTCCTTGGACACCTTGCCCTAGACTCAGCATCGAGTCACTATTGGGCCATGAAAGGCAGCAAACCTTGTTGATTGTCCTGAGGTCGTGACAGGTGCTATATCAATGCAGGCTCCATCTCGTATTTAATGCAGACAGGCACTTAGCACCAAGAGAGCTTATTAACAATGTGTGAAGGATACTGTAGCTTGTCCACTGCATATTGATCGATGGTGCCCAGACTATTGTACACCAAAACACTGCTCAGCAGAACAGCAAGGGCAAAGATCAAACAGTCATTTTTTTCATCCCCCTGTAGAGAGATGGAAGCAATTATACTGGGCGTTGAATCATTTCCCACAATAACCTCCCTCTCTCGTCGAACAGACACAGCACATGGACAATTCGTTTTCCGAACAGAGAAAGTAAAACAGCTTGGAATGTGGTGGCACCTCCTGTTCCTGTGTAACAGGCTTGAGGGGCTCAATGGCCTCCTCCTGTTCCTGTATAACAGGCTCGCAGGGCTGAATGGCCTCCTCCTGTTCCTGTGTAACCTGCTCGAGGGGCTGAATGGGCCTCCTCCTGTTCCTGTGTAACAGGCTCGAGGGGCTGAATGGCCTCCTCCTGTTCCTGTGTAACAGGCTCGAGGAGCTGAATGGCCTCCTCCTGTTCCTGTGTAACAGGCTCGAGGGGCTGAATGGGCCTCCTCCTGTTCCTGTGTAACAGGCTCGAGGGGGCTGAATGGCCTCCTCCTGTTCCTAATGAACAGGCTCGAGGGGCTGAATGACCTCCTCCTGTTCCTGTGTAACAGGCTCGAGGGGCTGAATGGCCTGCTCCTGTTCCTGTGTAACAGGCTCGAGGGGGCTGAATGGGCCTCCTCCTGTTCCTGTGTAACAGGCTCGAGGGGCTGAATGGCCTCCTCCTGTTCCTGTGTAACAGGCTTGAGAGGCTGAATGGGCCTCCTCCTGTTCCTGTGTAACAGGCTCGAGGGGGCTGAATGGGCCTCCTCCTGTTCCTGTGAAACAGACTTGAGGGGCTGAATGGCCTCCTCCTGTTCCTGTGTAACAGGCTTGAGGGGCTGAATGGGCCTCCTCCTGTTCCTGTGTAACAGGCTCGAGGGGCTGAATGGCCTCCTCCTGTTCCTAATGAACAGGCTTGAGGGGCTGAATGACCTCCTCCTGTTCCTAATGAACAGGCTCGAGGGGCTGAATGACCTCCTCCTGTTCCTGTGTAACATGCACGAGCAGCTGAATGGCCTCCCCCTGTTGCTGTGTAACAGGCTCGAGGGGCTGAATGGCCTCCTCCTGTTCCTGTGTAACAGTCTCGAGGGGCTGAATGGCCTCCTCCTGTTCCTGTGTAACAGGCTCGAGGAGCTGAATGGCCTCCTCCTGTTCCTGTATAATGGACTGGAAGGGCTGAATGGGCCTCCTCCTGTTCCTGTGTAACAGGCTCGAGGGGCTGAATGGCCTCCTCCTGTTCCTGTGTAACAGGCTCGAGGAGCTGAATGGCCTCCTCCTGTTCCTGTGTAATGGGCTGGAGGGGCTGAATGGGCCTCCTCCTGTTGCTGTGCAACAGGCTCGAGGGGCTGAATGGCCTCCTCCTGTTCCTGTGTAACAGGCTTGAGGGGCTGAATGGCCTCTTCCTGTTCCTGTGTAACAGGCTCGAGGGGCTGAATGGCTTCCTACTGTTTCTGTGTAACAGGCTCAAAGGGCTGAATGGCCTCCCCCTGTTGCTTTGTAATAGGCACGAGGGGCTGAATGGGCCTCCTCCTGTTCCTGTGTAACAGGCTCGAGGGGCTGAATGGTGTCCTCCTGTTCCTGTGTAACAGGCTCGAGGGGCTGAATGGCCTCCTCCTGTTCCTGTGTAACAGGCTCGAGGGGCTGAATGGCCTCCTCCTGTTGCTGTGTAACAGGCTCGATGGGCTGAATGGCCTCCTCCTGTTCCTAATGAAAGGCTCGAGGGGCTGAATGGCCTCCTCCTGTTCCTGTGTAACAGGCTCGAGGGGCTGAATGGCCTCCTCCTGCTCCTGTGTAACAGGCTCGATGGGCTGAATGGCCTCCCCCTGTTGCTGTGTAACAGGCTCGAGGGACTGAATGGCCTCCTCCTGTTCCTAATGAACAGGCTCGAGGGGCTGAATGGCCTCCTCCTGTTCCTGTGTAACAGGCTCGAGGGGCTGAATGGCCTCCTCCTGTTGCTGTGTAACAGGCTCGAGGGGCTGAATGGCCTCCTCCTGCTCCTGTGTAACAGGCTCGATGGGCTGAATGGGCCTCTTCCTGTTGCTGTGTAACAGGCTCCAGGGTCTGAATGGCCTCCTCCTGTTGCTGTGTAACAGGCTTGAGGGGCTGAATGGCCTCCTCCTGCTCCTGTGTAACAGGCTCGATAGGCTGAATGGGCCTCTTCCTGTTCACAGAATCACAGAATCACAGAAACCCCACAGTGCAGATAGAAGCCATTTCGGCCCATCGAGCCTGCACCGACACATATCCCACCCGATCCCCGTAACCCCTACACCAACACATATCCCACCCTATCCCCGTAACCCCACGTATTTAATCCCCCTAACACTAAGGGTCAATTTATCATAGCCAATCAACTTAACCTGCACATCTTTGGACTGTGGGAGGAAACCGGAGCACCCGGAGAAAACCCACGCAAACACGGGGAGAATGTGCAAACTCCACACAGACAGTCGCCCGAGGCCTGTGTAACAGGCTCGAGGGGCTGAATGGCCTCCTCCTGTTGCTGTCTAACAGGCTCGAGGGGCTGAATGCCCTCCTCCTGTTCCTGTGTAACAGGCTCGATGGGCTGAATGACCTCCTCCTGTTCCTGTGTAACAGGCTCGAGGGGCTGAATGGTCTCCTCCTGTTCCTGTGTAACAGGCTCGATGGGCTGAATGACCTCCTCCTGTTCCTGTCTAACAGGCTCGAGGGGCTGAATGCCCTCCTCCTGTTCCTGTGTAACAGGCTCGATGGGCTGAATGACCTCCTCCTGTTCCTGTGTAACAGGCTCGAGGGGCTGAATGATCTCCTCCTGTTCCTGTGTAACAGGCTCGAGGGGCTGAATGGCCTCCTCCTGTTCCTGTGTAACAGGCTCGAGGGGCTGAATGGCCTCCTCCTGTTGCTGTGTAACAGGCTCGAGGGGCTGAATGGCCTCCTCCTGTTCCTGTGTAACAGGCTCGAGGGGCTGAATGGCCTCCTCCTGTTCCTGTGTAACAGGCTCGATGGGCTGAATGGCCTCCTCCTGTTCCAATGCTCCAGTGCCAGTCACTAAGTAAAGCATGCTGTCCAATCAATTCATACGTCGCTCCCTGTCCTGTAACGTATAATAGGAAAGTAGAACTGGAGTCCGTTCCTCACTTCAACAGAATGGTCCTGGGATCCATGAAACATGGCAATGGATTGAGAAATAGAATGACCCACCTTCTCCATGTCCCCCAGTCCTTCGGTGTCCAGTAATATGAGGCAGTGGTCAGCTTTTAACGGGTGAGGCATGCACCACATCCAGATCCCTTTGGTCTGAGACTGAATGGTGGATCCCAACGAGAAACCTGGTTTATGTTTGGAAAGAGCACAAGACTTATTCATAAAATAGCTTCTCTCGCACATTGAGGACCTCGTTCCGTATGGACCCAAAGCTTAAGTATTGGTCTCCTTGCCGAAGGGAGGATATACTTGCCTTAGAGGTAGTCCAGCAAAGGTTCACTAGACTGATTCCTGGGTAGAGAGATTGAACAGACTGGGCCTATATTCTCTAGAGTGTAGAAGAATGAGAGGTGATCTCATTGAAACATACACAATTCTTACAGGGCCTGACAGGGTAGATGCAGGGAGGATGTTGGTGTTCAGAGGGACCTGGGTGTCCTTGTACATGAATCACTGAAAGTTAACATGCAGGTACAGCAAGCAATTAGGAAAGCAAAGGAATGTTGGCCTTTATTACAAACGGATTTGAGTATAAGTGTAAAGATGTCTTACTGCAATTACATAGAGCCCTGGTGAGACCACAACTGATGTATTATGTACAGTTTTGGTCTCCTTACCTAAGGAAGGATATACTTGCCATAGAGGGAGTGCAACAAAGGTTCACCAGACTGATTCCTGGGATGGGGGGATTGTCCTATGAGGAGAGATTGAGTAGACTGGGCCTATATTCTCTATTGTTTAGAAGAATGAGAGGTGATCGCATTGAAACACACAAAATTCTTACAGGGCTTGACAGGGTAGATGCAGGGAGGATGTTTCCCCTGACTGGGGAGTCTCGAACCAGGGGTCACAGTCTCAGAATAAGGGGTCGGCCATTTAAGACTGAGATGAGGAGAAATTTCTTCACTCAGAGGGTGGTGAATCTTTGGAATTCTCTACCCCAGAGGGCTGTGGAGGCTCAGTCGTTGAGTATATTCAAGACAGAGAGCAATAGATTTTTGGATACTAAGGGAACCAAGGGATATGGGGATAGTGGAGTTGAGGTCGAAGATCAGACATGACCTTATTGAATGGCGGAGCAGGCTTGAAGGGCCAAATGGCTTACTCCAGCTCCTAATTCTTATGTTTTTATGTTGAGTTGTTCTGAGGACGTGGGCTCCACTGGCAAGACAACATTCATTGCCCAACTCCTGGCTGCTTTGCAGAGTTGGTGGTGGAAGGTGAATTTACATTGTTCTTTCTGGTTTTCCGTGAGACTTACGTCAAGGGTACGGCAAGGGAACGGGTCCTCTGTTAAACATAAGACCATAAGAAATAGGAGCAGGAGTTGGCCATTCGGCCCCTCGAGCCTGCCCCGCCATTCAATAAAATCATGGCTGATCTGATCTTGGCCTCAACTCCACTTTCCCGCCCGCTCCCTATAACCTTTGACTCCATTGTAGCTCAAATATCTGTCAATCTCCGCCTTGAATATATTCAATGACTCCACCTCCACAGCTCTCTGGGGAAGAGAATTCCAAAGATTCACGACCCTCTGAGAGAAGAAATTCCTCCTCATCTCAGTTTTAAATGGGCGACCTCTTATCCTGAAACTATGCTCCCGCATTCTAGATTCCCCCACGAGGGGAAACATCCTCTCAGTATCTACCCTGTCCAGCCCCCTCAGAATCGTATACGTTTCAATAAGATCCCCTCTCATTCTTCTAAACTCCGATGAATATAGGCCCAACCTGCTCAACCGTTCTTCATAAGACAACCCCTTCATCTCAGGAATTAATCTATTGAACCTTCTCTGAACTGCTTCCAATGCAAGTATATCCCTCCTTAAATCAGGAGACCAAAACTGTACGCAGTACTCTAGGTGTGGTCTCACCAACGCCCTGTACAGTTGTAGCAAGACTTCCCTACTTTTATACTCCATCCCCCTTGCAATAAAAGCCAAATTTCCATTTGCCTTCCTAATTACTTGCTGAACCTGCATGCTAACTTTGTGTTTCATGTACGAGGACCCCCAGATCCCTCTGTACCGTAGCATTATGTAGTCTCGCTCCATTTAAATAATAATTTGCTTTTTTATTTTCCGTACTAAAGTGGATAACCTCACATTTTCCCACATTATACTCCATCTGCCAAATTTTTGCCCACTCACTATGACTCCATGACACTGATCCCTGTGGCGCCCCACTAGTTACAGTTTACCAACCAGAAAATGACCCATTTATCCCGACTCTTTGTTTTCTGTTAGTTAGCCAATCCTCTAACCATGCTAATATATTACCCCCAACACCGTGAGCTCTTACCGTGTGCAGTAACCTTTTATGTGGCACCTTATCGAATGCCTTCTGGAAATCCAAATGCACCACATCTACAGGTTCCCCTTTATCCACCCTACTCGTTACATCCTCAAAGAACTCCAGCAAATTTGTCAAACATGATTTCCCTTTCATAAAACCATGTTGACTCTGCTTGACTGTATTATGATTATCTAAATGCCCTTCTTTACTTCCTTAATAATGGACTCCAGCATTTTCCCAATGACAGATGTTAGGCTAACTGGCCTGTAGTTTTCTGCTTTTTGCCTCCCTCCTTTCTTGAATAGGGGCGTTACATTTGCGGTTTTCCAATCCGCTGGGACCTCTCCAGAATGCAGGGAATTTTGGTAGATTACAACCACATTCACCCCCACAACCTCAAACAACAAATCCCCAAAAGAGGACAGACTTTTGTGGCCTTGTTGAAAGTGGGGGGGATGGAGATGTATATCCAACAGAACTTTATTCAATATACATGGGGGGGTCACCAAGTGAAGGGTGGAGAGAGTTGGGGGTTGAGGCTACTGGGATGGAGAAGGAAGAGAGTGGTGGAAGACTTAGGATCACAGGGAACCCTGCTATTGATGGGGGGGGGGGTGTGGGGGGCGGGGGAGAGAGAGAGAAAGATAGAGAAATAGAGAGAGAGAAATAGAGAGAGAGTGAAAGAGAAAGAGAGTGTGAAACAGAGAGAGAGAAAGAGAGAGCGTGAAAGGGAGAGAGGAAGAGAGAAAGAGAAAGGAGGGTAGAAAAATGGGGGTGGAGAAAGGGGAGGGAGTGAGATGGGGAGAGAGAGGAGGGGGAGAGGTGGCAGAAAGAGAGAGGGGGGAGAGACTGGGTGAGACAGAGAGAGGAGAAAGAGGGTGAGACAGAGGGGAGGAGGAGAGGTAGAGGTAGAGGGAGGTAGAGAGAGAGAGAGAGAGTTAGAGGTAGAGAGAGAGAGAGTTAGAGGTAGAGAGAGAGAGAGTTAGAGGTAGAGAGAGTGGTAGAGGAGGAGAGAGAGAGAGAGAGAGAGAGAGAACGTGATTAACCACAGCACAGATGGAGCCATTTGCAAGGAAACAAGGCTGCAGGAGGTTAGATGGAAAACTATATAATGGCGGCTTGTTCGTGGTGTGAACGCCAACAAAAGACAATGGCTGGTCCGGTCTGTGACTCCGGTCCCACAGGAGAGTTTTTTAGGCATTTCTCAATCACCACAACAGCCACAGAAACACAACAGTGTTGCTCAGACTTATTCGAGATGAGTCACCAGGAGTTGGCTCTGGGTTAAATGTGAGGATTGAAGATTGTACCTTTGCGTTTCCCAGCGAGCTTGTTCATCAGGTAGGATTTCCCGGTGCGGTACAGTCCCACCACGGCCACCACCACCGCCGGTTGGCTGATCCCTGACAGGATGTTCATGGCCTCTTGGTTCACCTGGAGTTTGCCAGACGTGCTGTTCTCAATCAAACACATGGGCTCCTCCATGTTGTAAAGGGCACGACCTTCACTTGGATTCATGTGGGCAACAGTCCTTTCCATCTAATGCACAAAAGACAATAACAACACATTCACCTTCTAGCAACTAATAGAAGGAGAGATTGATGGAATAGACCTTTGGGGTGTGACCAGGTAGTTAAGGCCAGTAGATACTGGTCAACGCTGGAACAAGACTAGAAGTTGGCAATGAACTAGGGAAAGTACTTGAGTTCGATGTAAAGAAAGGTCTTGTATTTATACAACGCCTTTCATGGCCTCAGGACATCCCAACATTCTTCACAACCAATGAACAACTTTTGAAGTGAGGTCACTGTTGTAATGTAGGGAAATGCCACAACCAATTTGTGCACAGCAAGCTCCCATAAACAGGAATGCAACTAATAACCAGCTCATCAGTTTTTTTGTGGTGTTGTTTGAGGGATAATTGATGGCCAGTTTCACCGGGACAACTAGTCGGGAGGCGACGTGTCTGCATTTCAGGTGCTGTCCATTATGTTAAGGTGTGATGTCCATGACCATGGAAATTGTGTTGTCGAGCACATAAAGCTGGCTGACACTCCAGTGCCGTGCTGAGGGAGCGCTGCACTGTCGGAGGTGCCGTCTTTCGGATGAGATGTTAAACTGAGGCCCCGTCTGCTCTCTCAGGTGGACGTAAAAGATCCCACAGCACAATTTCGAAGAAAAGCAGGGGAGGTGTCCTGGCCAATACTTATCCCTCAACCAACATAACAAAAACAGATTATCTGGTCATTATCACATTGCTGTTTGTGGGAGCTTGCTGTGTGCAAACTGACTGCTGCGTTTCCCACATTACAACAGTGACTCCACTTCAAAAAGTACTTCTTTGGCTGTAAAGCGCTTTGAGGCATCTGGTTGTCGTGAAAGGCGCTATATAAATGCAAGTCTTTCTTTAAACAACACCCACAGTCCAGCGAGAATGAAGAGCCTGTGGTACAACAAGGCCACCTACTGGTGTCACAGCATATGACACCTAAAGATCACATGAGAGCAATCTCAGAATTGATAGATTTAGAGCAAGTCAGCTGACAGTGTCCATCTTGGTATATAAACGGGTTCACTGTTAGTGATTCTCTAGCATTCCGTGTTGAAAACTGGCCTGGATTGGTTAGAGTTAAATGTTGGCCCGATCGATATCCTACTGGTAAGTATATAGACATATAACATGCTTGTACTTTCTATCGATAGTAATAAAACCAACAATTTATCTCTGGTGGGGTCCGATCCTAAATAATTTGGATTAATCTACTCTGTTGGTCTAACATGGGTCAGTAAATTGATACCTTGAGTTTGTTGACTGTCTTCACACTTTTTCTAACAGTTACACCATTGTCCAGTTCCACAATTGGCTCCTTACACAGGATGATGTCAAAAAGGTCCTCCAGGATGATCATTTGGCCATTGGACATCCAGCGGACACAGGTTTCAACCAATCTACCGAACACTGAAATAGATTTGAAAGTATATCACATAATCTCTCCACCACCTACAAGGCACAAATAAGGAGTGTAATGGAATACTCTCCACTTGCCTGGATGAGTGCAGCTCCAACAACACTTAAGAAGCTTGATCTGCACCCCATCCACCACCTTAAACATTCACTCCCTCCACCACCGGCGCACTGTGGCTGCAGTGTGTACCATCTACAAGATGCACTGCAGCAACTCGCCAAGGTTTCTTCAACAGCACTTCCCAAACCCGCGACCTCTTCTACCTAGAAGGACAAGGGCAGCAGGCACATGGGAACACCACCACCTCCAAGCTACCCTCCGAGTCACACACCATCCTGACTTAGAAATATATCGGCCGTTCCTTAATGGTCGCTGGGTCAAAATCCTGAAACTCCCTCCCTAACAGCACTGTGGGAGTAGCTTCACCACACGGACTACAGCGGTTCAAGAAGGTCCACCACCTTCTCAAGACAACTAGGGATAGCCAATAAATGCTGGCCTTGCCAGTGATGCCCACATCCCGAGAATGAATTATTAAAAATCATTACAGTATTTAAAATTCTATTTAACACCTAAATGCCTTGCAGGTCAACTGAGGAATAAACCTATCCTTTTTTATTGTATTTTAGTATTAAAAAACACGTCAAATTAACTAATAAGAACAGGAGCAGGAGTCGGCCATTGTGCCCTTCAAGCCTGCTCCACCATTCAATAAGATCATGGCTGATCTTCGACCTCATCTCCACTTTCCTGCACTATCCGCATATCCCTTGATTCCCTTAACATCCAAAAGTCTATCGAACTCCGCCTTGAATATACTCAATGACTGAGCCTTCACTTCCCTCTGGGGTAGAGAATTCCAAAGATTCACCACCCTCTGAGTGAAGAAATTTCTCCTCATCTCAGTCCGAAATGGCCGACCCCTTATTCTGAGACTGTGATCCATGGGTCTAGATTTCCCAGCCAGGGGAAACATCCTCCCTGCATCTACCCTGTCAGGCCCTGTAAGAATTTTGTATGTTTCAGTGACATCACCTCTTGTTCTTCTAAACTCTGGAGAATATAGGCCTAGTCGACGCAATCACTCCTCATAGGACAATCCCCCCATCCCAGGAACCAGTCTGGTGAACCTTCGTTGCACTCCCTCTATGGCAAGTATATCTGCTTGCATCAACATTATCCATTTCCCCCTTTGTTTTATTAGCTGGCATCATATCTGCTCTCAGTCATTTAATGAATGAAACTTTGATGCCATTGAACGGGCATTGGAGAAACATCCCCTTTCCCCAGCATCGCTCTCCCTTCATAGGACGGCTGTCTCAACAGCAACAGCAACTTCCATTTATATAGCATCTTTAATGTAATAAAGTGTCCCAGGGCACTTCACAGGCGTGTTATCAATCAAAATATGGCACGGGAACATAGAAACATGGAAGATAGGAGCAGGAGTAGGCCATTCGGCCCCTCGAGCCTGCTCCACCATTCAATGCGATCATGGCTGATCATCCAAACTCAGTACCCGGGCCCTGCTTTCTCCCCACACCCCTTGATCCCTTTAGCCTCAAGAAATATATCCAACTCCTTCCTGAATATATTTAATGAATTGGCCTCAACTGCCCTGTGTGGCAGAGAATTCCACAGGTTCACCACTCTCTGGGTGAAGAAATCCCTCCTCATCTCAGTCCTAAATGGCTTACCCCTTATCCTTAGACTGTGACCCCTGGTTCTGGACTCCCCGACCATCGGGAACATCCTTCCTGCATCTAGTCTGTCTAGTCCTGTTAGAATTTTATAAGTTTCAATGAGCCACATAAGGAGATATTAGGACAGGTGACCAAGTGCTCGGTCAAAGAGGGAGGTTCCAAGCAGTGTCTTGAAGAAGGAGATAGAGGGGGAGAGGCAGAGAGGTTTAGGGAGGGAATTCCAGAGCTTAAGGGAAGGGACGGCCACCAATGGTGGAGCGATGGAAATCAGGGGTGGACAAGAGGCCAGAACTGGAGGAGAGCAGAGAGCTCGGAGAATTGTAGGGCTGGAGGAGGAGGTTACAGAGATAGGGAGCGGGCGAGGCCGTGGGGGGGTGGGGGGGCGGCGGGATTCAAAAACTCGGTTGAGAGCTTTAAGTTCGAGCTGTTGCCGGATCGGGAGCCAATGTAGGTCAGCGAGACAGGGGTGAACGGGACTTGGTGCGTGTTAGGATACGGTCCGGCAGAGGTTTGGGCTGAGCTGCAGTTTACGGAGGGTGGGAGGTGGGAGGGTGGCCTGGAGAGCGTTGGAACAGTCGGGTCTGGGAGGTACCGAAGGCTCAGATGACAGACGACCCATGGGTCGAAACAGGGGAACGTACTCTGCCCATTAATCTTGTGGCCTCTCCTGATGCTTTTCACATGCCCCTTGAGAACATGGTCCCGCAGACTTTCCGACTGCATCTGGAACTCTTGGTTCAGTTCCCCCTCCAACACCTCGTCCAATCTCTTAGTGCCAGTGTCTGCACATGGCTGGCAGAATTCAAAACACTTGTGTTGGCGGAATAGTGTCCTGAGGCAGTGACTGACCGAAGAGTCATCGGGATCTGTAAAACATAAGAGGGGATCTGTCTCTTAATCAAGAGGACAAAGCAAAACAATCCAACCAACAGACACATCAAACAACCGACTATACAGTTCTATAGCATCTTTAATGTAATTAAAATTCCCAGGGCACTTCACTGGCGTGTTATCAATCAAAATATGGCACTGAGCCACATTGGAAGATATTAGTACGATAGCAAAATACTGCGGATACTGGAAATCCGAAATAACAACAGAAGATGCTGGAAAAACTCAGCAGGCCAAGCAACATCCGTGGAGAGAGAAACAGAGTCAACGTTTCAGGTCAAAACCTTCGTCAGCACTGAAAAAACACAGGAAATGAAACAGATTGAAAGGCCAGTTTGGGGGCTGGGAAATGTCAGAGGGGCAGTACTGAGGGAGTGCTGCACCGTCGGAGGGGCAGTACTGAGGGAGTGCTGCACTGTCAGAGGGGCATTACTGAGGGAGCGCTGCACTGTCAGAGGGGCAGTACTGAGGGAGTGCTGCACAGTCAGAGGAGCAGCACTGAGGGAGCGCCGCACTGTCAGAGGGACAGTACTGAGGGAGTGCTGCACTGTCGGAGGAGCAGTACTGAGGGAGCGCTACACTGTCGGAGGGGCAGTACTGAGGGAGCGCTGCACTCTCAGAGGGGCAGTACTGAGGGGGTGCTGCACTGTCAGAGGGGCAGTACTGAGGGAGTGCTGCACTGTCAGAGGGGCAGTACTGAGGGATCGCTGCACTGTCGGAGGAGCAGTACTGAGGGAGCGCTGCACTGTCGGAGGGGCAGTACTGAGGGAGCGCTGCACTGTCAGAGGGGCAGTACTGAGGGAGGGCTGCACTGTCAGAGGGGCAGTACTGACAGAGCGCTGCACTGTCAGAGGGGCAGTACTGAGGGAGCGCTGCACTGTCGGAGGGGCAGTACTGAGGGAGCGCTGCACTGTCAGTGGGGCAGTACTGAGGGAGCGCTGCACTGTCAGAGGGGCAGTACTGAGGGAGTGCTGCACTGTCAGAGGGGCAGTACTGAGGGAGTGTTGCACTGTTAGAGGGGCAGTACTGAGGGAGCGCTGCACTGTCGGAGGGGCAGTACTGAGGGAGCGCTGCACTGTCAGAGGGGCAGTACTGAGGGAGCGCTGCACTGTCAGAGGGGCAGTACTGAGGGAGTGCTGCACTGTCAGAGGGGCAGTACTGAGGGAGTGCTGCACTGTCGGAGGGACAGTGCTGTGGGAGCGCTGCACTGTCGGAGGGAAAGTACTGAGGGAGTGCTGCACTGTCGGAGGGGCAGTACTGAGGGAGTGCTGCACTGTTGGAGGGGCAGTATGAGGGAGTGCTGCACTGTCAGAGGGGCAGTTCTGAGGGAGTGCTGCACTGCCAGAGGGGCATTACTGAGGGAGTGCTGCACTGTCGGAGGGGCAGTACTGAGGGAGCGCTGCACTGTCAGAGGGGCAGTACTGAGGGAGCACTGCACTGTCGGAGGGGCAGTACTGAGGGAGTGCTGCACTGTCAGAGGGGCAGTACTGAGGGAGCGCTGCACTGTCAGAGGGGTAGTACTGAGGGAGCGCTGCACTGTCGGAGGAGCAGTACTGAGGGAGCGCTGCACTGTCAGAGGGGCAGTACTGAGGGAGTGCTGCACTGTCGGAGGGCATTACTGAGGGAGCACTGCACTGTCAGAGGGGCAGTACTGAGGGAGTGCTGCACTGTCAGAGGGGCAGTACTGAGGGAGTGCTGCACTGTCAGAGGGGCAGTACTGAGGGAGTGTTGCACTGTCGGAGGAGCAGTACTGAGGGAGCGCTACACTGTCGGAGGGGCAGTACTGAGGGAGCGCTGCACTCTCAGAGGGGCAGTACTGAGGGAGTGCTGCACTGTCAGAGGGGCAGTACTGAGGGAGTGCTGCACTGTCAGAGGGGCAGTACTGAGGGATCGCTGCACTGTCGGAGGAGCAGTACTGAGGGAGCGCTGCACTGTCGGAGGGGCAGTACTGAGGGAGCGCTGCACTGTCAGAGGGGCAGTACTGAGGGAGCGCTGCACTGTCAGAGGGGCAGTACTGAGGGAGCGCTGCACTGTCAGAGAGGCAGTACTGAGGGAGCGCTGCACTGTCAGATGGGCAGTACTGAGGGAGCGCTGCACTGTCGGATGGGCAGTACAGAGGGAGCGCTGCACTGTCGGAGGGGCAGTACTGAGGGAGCGCTGCACTGTCAGAGGGTCAGTACTGAGGGAGTGCTGCACTGTCAGAGGGGCAGTACTGAGGGAGTGTTGCACTGTCAGAGGGGCAGTACTGAGGGAGCGCTGCACTGTTGGAGGGGCAGTACTGAGGGAGCGCTGCACTGTCGGAGGGACAGTACTGAGGGAGGGCTGCACTGTTGGAGGGAAAGTACTGAGGGAGTGCTGCACTGTCGGAGGGGCAGTACTGAGGGAGTGCTGCACTGTTGGAGGGGCAGTACTGAGGGAGTGCTGCACTGTCAGAGGGGCAGTTCTGAGGGAGTGCTGCACTGTCAGAGGGGCATTACTGAGGGAGTGCTGCACTGTCGGAGGGGCAGTACTGAGGGAGCGCTGCACTGTCAGAGGGGCAGTACTGAGGGAGCGCTGCACTGTCGGAGGGGCAGTACTGAGGGAGTGCTGCACTGTCAGAGGGGCAGTACTGAGGGAGTGCTGCACTGTCAGAGGGGTAGTACTGAGGGAGCGCTGCACTGTCGGAGGAGCAGCACTGAGGGAGCGCTGCTCTGTCAGAGGGGCAGTACTGAGGGAGTGCTGCACTGTCGGAGGGCATTACTGAGGGAGCGCTGCACTGTCAGAGGGGCAGTACGGAGGGAGTGCTGCACTGTCGGATGGGCAGTACTGAGGGAGTGCCGCACTGTCGGAGTGGCAGTACTGAGGGAGCATTGCACTGTCAGAGGGGCAGTACTGAGGGAGTGCTGCACTGTCGGAGGGACAGTACTGAGGGAGCACCGCACTGTTGGAGGGGCAGTACTGAGGGAGCGCTGCACTGTTGGAGGGGCTGTACTGAGGGAGCGCCGCACTGTCAGAGGAGCCATACTGAGGGTGTGCCGCACTGTCAGAGGGGCAGCATTGAGGGAGTGCCGCACTGTCGGAGGGGCAGGACTGAGGGAGCGCTGCACCATCGGAGGGGTAGGACTGAGGGAGTGCTGCACTGTCGGTGGGGTAGTACTGAGGGAGTGCAACACTGTCAGAGGGGCAGCACTGAGGGGGCGCTGCACTGTTGGTGGGGCAGTACTGAGGGAGTGCTGCACTGTCGGAGGGACAGTACTGAGGGAGCGCCACACTGTTGGAGGGGCAGTACTGAGGGAGCGCTGCACTGTTGGAGGGGCTGTACTGAGGGAGCGCCGCACTGTCAGAGGAGCCGTACTGAGGGTGTGCCGCACTGTCAGAGGGGCAGTACTGAGGGAGTGCCGCACTGTCGTATGGGCAGGACTGAGGGAGCGCTGCACCATCGGAGGGGCAGTACTGAGGGAGCGCCGCACTGTCGGAGGGGCAGTACTGAGGGAGTGCTGTACTGTCGGAGGGGCAGTACTGAGGGAGTGCTGCACTGTCGGAGGGGCAGTACTGAGGGAGCGCTGCACTGTAAGAGGGGCTGTACTGATGAAGCGCCACACTGTCGGAGGGGCAGCACTGAGGGAGCACCGCACTGTCGGAGGGGCAGTACTGAGGGAGTGCTGCACTGTCGGAGGGGTAGTACTGAGGGAGTGCTGCACTGACGGAGGGGCAGTACTGAGGGAGCGCCGCACTGTCGGAGGGGCAGTACTGAGGGAGTGCTGCACTGTCGGAGGGGTAGTACTGTGGGAGTGCTGCACTGACGGAGGGGCAGTACTGAGGGAGCGCCGCACTGTCGGAGGGGCAGTACTGAGGGAGCGCCGCACTGTCAGAGGTCCAGTACTGAGGGAGTGCTGCACTGTCGGAGGGGCAGTACTAAGGGACCGCTGCACCGTCGGAGGGGCAGTACTGAGGGAATGCTGCACTGTAAGAGGGGCTGTACTGAGGGAGCGCCGCACTGTCTGAGGGGCAGTACTGAGGGAGCGCCGCACTGTCGGAGGGACAGTACTGAGGGAGTGCTGAACTGTCGCAGGGGAAGTACTGCGGGAGTGCTGCACTCTCGGAGGGACAGTACTGAGGGAGCGCTGCCCTGTTGGAGGGGCAGTACTGAGGGAGCGCAGCACTGTCGGAGGGGCAGTACTGAGAGAGCGTCGCACTTTGGAGGGGCAGTACTGACGGAGTGCTGCACTGTCGGAGGAGCAGTACAGAGGGAGTGCCGCACTGTCAGAGGAGCAGTACAGAGGGAGTGCTGCACTGTCGAAGGGGCAGTAGTGTGGGAGCGCCGCACTGTCGGTGGGGCAATACTGAGGGAGCGCTGCACTGTCAGAGGGGCATTACTTAGGGAGCGCTGCACTGTCGGAGGGGCAGTACTGAGCGAGCGCAGCATTGTCGGAGGGGCTGTACTGAGGGAGTGCTGCACTGTCAGTGGGGCAGTACTGAGGGAGCGCAACATTGTCAGAGGGGCAGTATTGAGGGAGCGCTGTACTGTCAGAGGGGCAGTACTGAGGGAGCGCCACACTGTGGGAGGTGCAGTACTGAGGGTGCGCCGCACTTTCAGAGGAGCCATACTGAGAGTGTGCTGCACTGTCAGAGGGGCAGTACTGAGGGAGCACCACACTGTCGGAGGGGCAGTACTGAGGGAGCGCTGCACCATCGGAGGGGCAGTACTGAGGAAGCACTGCTCTGTAAGAGGGGCTTTACTGAGAAAGCGCCGCACTGTCGGAGGGGCAGTACTGAGAGAGCACCGCACTGTCGGAGGGGCAGTACTGAGGGAGTGCTGCAATGTCAGAGAGGCGGTACTGTTGGAACACTGCACTGTCAGAGGGGCAGTACTGAGGGAGCGCCACACTGTCAGAGGGGCAATACTGCGGGAGCACCGCACTGTCGGAGGGGCAGTACCCAGGGAGCGCTGCACTGTCAGAGGGGCAGTACTGAGGGTGCGCTGCACTGTCAGAGGGGCAGTACTGAGGGAGCGCCACACTGTCAGAGTGGCAATACTGAGGGAGCACCGCACTGTCGGAGGGGCAGTACCCAGGGAGCGCTGCACTGTCGGAGGGGCAGTACTGAGGGAGCGCTGCACTGTCAGAGGGGCAGTACTGAGGGAGCGCCACACTGTCAGGGGGCAATATTGAGGGAGCACCGCACTGTCGGAGGGGCAGTACCCAGGGAGCGCCACACTGTCAGGGGGCAATACTGAGGGAGCACCGCACTGTCGGAGGGGCAGTACTGAGGGAGCGCCACACTGTCAGGGGGCAATACTGAGGGAGCACCGCACTGTCAGAGGGGCAGTACTGAGGGAGCGCGGCATTGTTGGAGGGGCAGTACCCAGGGAGCGCTGCACTGTCGGAGGTGCAGTACTGAGGGAGCGCTGCACTGTCGGTGGGGCAGTACTGAGGGAATGCTGCACTGTCAGAGGGGCAGTACTGAGGGAGCGCTGCACTGTCGGAGGGGCATTACCCAGGGAGGGCTGCACTGTCGGAGGTGCAGTACTGAAGGAGCGCTGCACTGTCGGAGGGGCTGTACTGGGTGAGCGCTGCACTGTTGGAGGGTAGTACTGAGGGAGTGCTGCACTGTCGGAGGGGCGGTACTGTTGGAACGCTGCACTGTCGTAGAGGCAGTACTGAGGGAGCGCAGCATTGTCGGAGGGGCAGTACTGAGGGAGCGCCGCACAGTCGGAGGGGCAGTGCTGAGGGAGCGCCGCACTGTCGGAGGGGCAGTACTGAGGGAGCGCCGCACTGTTGGAGGGGCAGTACTGAGGGAGTGCCGCATTGTTGGAGGGGCAGTACTGAGGGAGCGCCGCACTGTCGGAGGAGCAGTACAGAGGGAGCGCTGCACTGTCGGAGGGGCAGTACTGAGGGAGTGCCGCAGTGTCAGAGGTGCAGTACAGAGGGAGCGCTGCACTGTCGAAGGGGCAGTAGCGAGGGAGCGCCACACTGTCGGTGGGGCAGTACTGAGGGAGCGCTGCACTGTCAGAGGGGCATTACTTATGGAGCACTGCACTGTCAGAGGGGCAGTACTGAGGGAGCGCCACACTGTCAGAGGGTCAATACTGAGGGAGCACCGCACTGTCGGAGGGGCAGTACTGAGGGAGCGCAGCATTGTCGGAGGGGCTGTACTGAGGGAGTGCTGCACTGTCGGTGGGGCAGTACTGAGGGAGCGCAACACTGTCAGAGGGGCAGTATTGAGAGAGAGCAGTACTGTCGGAGGTGCAGTACTGAGGGAGCGCAGCACTGTTGGAGGGGCAGTACTAAGGGGGCGCTGCACTGTCGGTGGGGCAGTACTGAGGGAGCGCTGTACTGTCAGAGGGGCAGTACTGAGGGAGCACCGCACTGTCGGAGGGGCAGTACTGAGGGAGCGCTGCACCGTCAGAGGGGCAGTACTGAGGGAGCGCTGCACCGTCAGAGGGGCAGTACTGAGGGAGCGTCGCACTGTCGGAGGGGCAGTACTGAGGGAGCGCTGCACCGTCAGAGGGGCAGTACTGAGGGAGCGCTGCACCGTCAGAGGGGCAGTACTGAGGGAGCGTCGCACTGTCGGAGGGGCAGTACTGAGGGAGTGCTGCACTGTCGGAGGGGCAGTACTGAGTGAGTGCTGCACTGTCGGAGGGGCAGTACTGTACTGAGGGAGCGCCACACTGTCGGAGGGGCAGTACTGAGGGAGCGCCGCACTGTCGGAGGGGCAGTACTAAGGGAGTGCTGCACTGTCGGAGGTGCAGTACTGAGGGAGTGCTGCACTATCGGAGGGGCAGTACTGAGGGAGTGCTGCACTGTAAGAGGGGCTGTACAGAAGGAGCACCGCACTGTCGGAGGTCCAGTACTGAGTGAGTGCTGCCCTGTCGGAGGGGCAGTACTAAGGGAGCGCTGCACTGTCGGAGGGGCAGTACTGAGGGAGCGCTGCACTGTCAGAGGGGCAGTACTGAGGGAGCGCCACACTGTCAGAGGGGCAATACTGAGGGAGCACCGCACTGTCGGAGGGGCAGTACCCAGGGAGCGCTGCACTGTCGGAGGGGCAGTACTGAGGGAGCGCTGCACTGTCAGAGGGGCAGTACTGAGGGAGCGCCACACTGTCAGGGGGCAATACTGAGGGAGCACCGCACTGTCGGAGGGGCAGTACTGAGGGAGCGCAGCATTGTCGGAGGGGCAGTACCCAGGGAGCGCAGCACTGTCGGAGGTGCAGTACTGAGGGAGTGCTGCACTGTCGGAGGGGCAGTACTGAGGGAATGCTGCACTGTCAGAGGGGCAGTACTGAGGGAGCGCTGCACTGTCGGAGGGGCATTACCCAGGGAGCGCTGCACTGTCAGAGGTGCAGTACTGAAGGAGCGCTGCACTGTCGGAGGGGCTGTACTGAGGGAGCGCTGCACTGTTGGAGGGTAGTACTGAGGGAGTGCTGCACTGTTGGAGGGGCGGTACTGTTGGAACGCTGCACTGTCGTAGAGGCAGTACTGAGGGAGCGCAGCATTGTCGGAGGAGCAGTACAGAGGGAGCGCTGCACTGTCGGAGGGGCAGTACTGAGGGAGTGCCGCAGTGTCAGAGGTGCAGTACAGAGGGAGCGCTGCACTGTCGGAAGTCCAGTACTGAGGAAGTGCTGCCCTGTCGGAGGGGCAGTACTAAGGGAGTGCTGCACTGTCGGAGGTGCAGTACTGAGGGAGTGCTGCACTGTCGGAGGGGCAGTACTGAGGGAGTTCTGCACTGTAAGAGGGGCTGTACTGACGGAGCACCGCACTGTCGGAGGTCCAGTACTGAGTGAGTGCTGCCCTGTCGGAGGGGCAGTACTAAGGGAGCGCTGCACTGTCGGAGGCGCAGTACTGAGGGAGTGCTGCACTGTCGGAGGGGCAGTACTGAGGGAGCGCCGCACTGTCGGATGTCCAGTACTGAGGGAGTGCTGCCCTGTCGGAGGGGCAGTACTAAGGGAGTGCTGCACTGTCGGAGGTGTCGTCATTTGGTTGAGAGGTTAAGGCCCCTTCTTCCCTCTCAGGTCAGTGTAAAAGATTTCATTTCTTTTTTCGTTTATGGGATTTGGGCATCGCTGGCAATGCCAGCTTTTATTGCACATCCCGAATTGTCCTCGAGAAGGTGATGCTGAGCCGCCTTCTTGAACCGCTGCAGTCCGTGTGGTGAAGGTACTCCCACAGTGCTGTTAGGGAGGGAGTTCCAGGATTTTGACCCAGCGACGATGAAGGAACGGTGATATATATGGGAAGTGCTGCTGAAGAAGCCTTGGCGAGTTGCTGCAGTGCATCTTGTAGATGGTACACACTGCAGCCACGGTGCACCGGTGGTGGAGGGAGTGAATGTTAAGGTGGTGCCAATCAAGCGGGCTGGATGGTGTCGAGCTTCTTGAGTGTTGTTGGAGCTGCACTCATCCAGACAAGTGGAGAGTATTCCATCACACTCCTGACTTGTGCCTTGTAGGTGGGTCTATTTTGAAGAAGAGCAGTCTGGTGTTCTCTCCAGTGTCCTGGGCCAATATTAATCCCTCAACCAACATCACTGTAGAGTCAATTAACTGGTTATTTATCACATTGCTCTTTGTGGGCTCTTGCTGTGTGCAAATTGGCTGCCACGTTACTTACACTGCCCCAGTGACTGCACTTCAAAAAGCACTTCTTTGGCTGTGACATGCTTTGGGACATCCCGAGGGTTGTGAAAGGTGCCTTCTAATTGCGAGTTTGTTAGTTAGGTTGCTTGCACCTAGTCATAGAGTCATAATGGCACAGAAGGAGGCCATTCGGCCCATCAAGTCCATTCCGGCTCTCTGTAGAGCAATCCAGTCAGCACCATTCCCCCACTCTATCCCCGTAGCCCTGCAAGTTTATTTCCCTCAAGTGCCTATCGAGTCTCCCCTTGAAAACATTGAGTGTCTCCGCTTCCACCACTTCCGTCGGCAGTGAGTTCCGGGTCCTCACCACTCGCTACGTAAAAATGTTTTCCCTTACGTCCCTCCTGTATCTCTTGCCCAAAACCTTAAATCTGTGTCCCCTAGTCCTTGTACCATCAACTAGTGGGAACAGCCTTTCCCCGTCTAACCTATCCAAACCCGCTATAATCTTGTTCACCACTATCAAATCACCCCGCAACCTCCTTTGTTCTAATGAAAAGAAATCCAGCTTCTCCAAGCTGTCCTTGTAGCTAAGATCCCCCATCCCCGGAACCATTCTGGTAAATCCCCTCTGCACCCTCTCAAGGGCCTTCACATCCTTCCTAAAGTGTGGTGACCAGAACTGGACACAATACTCCAGTTGTGGCCTAACCAGCGCTTTATAAAGGTTCAGCATAACTTCTCTACTTTTGTACTCAATACCTCTATTTATGAAGCCCAAGATCCCATATGCTTTGCTAACCATTCTCTCAATATGTCCTGCCACCTTCAGGGACCTATGTTCATTAACTCCCAGGTCCCTCTGTCCCTGCACACTCTTTAAAACTGTACCTACATTTCTCTGGATTCTCTCTGTGCTTACCTTTCCCGGTGTTCAGGATAGACATCAGGTAATCGTCTGCAATCAGCCTGAACCCATCCACCCAAAGCACCAGCTCAGAGTCTCGTACACACCAGAGGAGCTCGGGGAATTTCCCGTCCTCACCAGCATCTGGACGTATCTGAACAAAGTCCCGGAGCTTCGTGATGAAGCTGATGGTCATTAAGGGAAAGATACGAAAAAGACACATCGTAATTTGGACTGTACCCATCCCGAATCATACCCGTCCCGAACAGAACCCGTCCCGAACAGAACCCGTCCCGAACAGAACCTGTCCTGAACCGAACCCCTCCCGAACAAAACCCGTCCCGAACAGAACCCGTCCCGAACTGAACCCGTCCCAAATTGTACCCATCCCGAACAGAACCCGTCCCGAACAGAACCCATCCCGAACAAACCCCGTCCCGAACAAAACCCGTCCCGAACAAAACCCGTCCCGAACAGAACCCGTCCCGAACTGAACCCGTCCCGAACCGGACCCGTCCCGAACACACCTCGTCCCGAACAAAACCCGTCCCGAACAAACCCCGTCCCGAACAAAACCCGTCCCGAACTGAACCCGTCCCGAACCGTACCCCGTCCCGAACCGAACCCGTCCCGAACCGTACCCCGTCCCGAGCCGAACCCGTCCCGAACAAAACCCGTCCCGAACTGAACCTGTCCCGAACCGTACCCCGTCCCGAACCGAACCCGTCCCGAACAAAACCCGTCCCGAACCAAACCCTTCCCGAACAAACCCCGTCCCGAACAAAACCCGTCCCGAACAAACCCCGTCCCGAACCAAACCCGTCCCGAACAAAACCCGTCCTGAACTGAACCCGTCCCGAACCGTACCCCGTCCCGAACCGAACCCGTCCCGAACAAAACCCGTGCTGAACCAAACCATTCCCGAACAAAACCCGTCCCGAACAAACCCCACTCCCGAACAAAACCCGTCCCGAACAAAACCTGTCCCAAACTGAACCCGTCCCGAACTGTACCCCGTGCCGAACTGAACCCGTCCCGAACAGAACCCGTCCCGAACAGAACCCGCCCCGAACAGAACCCATCCCGCACTGTACCAGTCCCAAACCGAACCCGTCCCGAACCGAACCCGTCCCGAACAAAACCCGTCCCAAACTGAACCCGTCCCGAACTGAACCCGTCCCGAACCGTACCCCGTCCCGAACCGAACCCGTCCCGAACAAAACCCGTCCCGAACTGAACCCGTCCCGGACCGTACCCCGTCCCGAACCGAACCCGTCCCGAACAAAACCCGTCCCGAACCAAACCCTTCCCGAACAGAACCCGTCCCGAACAGAACCCATCCTGTACCATACCCGTCCCGATCAGAACCCGTCCCGCACTGTACCAGTCCCAAACCGTACCCGTCCTGAACAGAACCTGTCCCGAAACGAACCCGTCCCGAACAGAACCCGTCCCAAACCGAACCCGTCCCAAACCAAACCCTTCCCGAACAGAACCCGTCCCGAACAGAACGCGTCCTGAACAAACCCCGTCCCGAACAAAACCCGTCCCGAACAAAACCCGTCCCGAACTGAACCCGTCCCAAACCATACCCCGTCCCGAACCGAACCCGTCCCAAACAAAACCCGTCCCGAACTGAACCCGTCCCGAACCTTACCCGTCCCGAACCTTACCCGTCCCGAACAGAACCCGTCCCGATCAGAACCCGTCCCGAACCTTACCCGTCCCGAACAGAACCCGTCCCGAACCGTACCCCGTCCCGAACCGAACCCGTCCCGAACAAAACCCGTCCCGAACAGAACCCGTCCCAAACAGAACCCGTCCCGAGCCGAACCCGTCCCGAACCGAACCCGTCCTGAACCGAACCCGTCCCGAACAGAACCCGTTCCGAACCATACTCGACCCGAACAGAACCCGTCCCAAACAGAACCCGTCCCGAGCCGAAGCCGTCCCGAACTGAACCCGTCCTGAACCGAACCTGTCCCGAACAGAACCCGTCCCGAACAGAACCCGTCCCAAACAGAACCTGTCCCAAACAGAACCCATCCCGAACCGAACCCATCCCGAACAGTACCCGTCCTGAACCATACCCGACCCGAACCGTACCCATCGCGAACAGAACCTGTCCCGAACCAACCCGTCCCGAACCGAACCCGTCCCGAACAAAACCCGTCCCGAACAGAACCCGTCCCAAACAGAACCCGTCCCGAGCCGAACCCGTCCCGAACTGAACCCGTCCCGAACCGAACCCGTCCCGAACAGAACCCGTCCCGAACAGAACCCGTCCCGAACCATACCCGACCCGAACAGAACCCGTCCCAAACAGAACCCGTCCCGAGCAGAACCAGTCCCGAACTGAACCCGTCCCGAACCGAACCTGTCCCGAACAGAACCCGTCCTGAACAGAACCCATCCCAAACAGAACCTGTCCCAAACAGAACCCATCCCGAGCCGAACCCGTCCCGAACCGAACCCGTCCCGAACAGAACCCGTCCCGAACCATACCCGACCCGAACCGTACCCATCGCGAACAGAACCTGTCCTGAACCAACCCGTCCTGAACAGAACCCGTCCTGAACAGAACCCGTCCCGAGCCGAACCCGTCCCGAACTGAACCCGTCCCGAACCGAAACCCGTCCCGAACAGGACCCGTCCCGAGCCATACCCGACCCGAACTGAACCCATCCCGAACCATACCCCGTCCCGAACCGAACCCGTCCCGAACAAAACCCGCCCCGAACTGAACCCGTCCCGAACCTTACCCGTCCCGAACAGAACCCGTCCCGAACAGAACCCGTCCCGATCAGAACCCGTCCCGAACCTTACCCGTCCTGAACAGAACCCGTCCCGAACCGTACCCCGTCCCAAACCGAACCCGTCCCAAACAAAACCCGTCCCGAACAGAACCCGTCCCAAACAGAATCCGTCCCGAGCTGAACCCGTCCCGAACTGAACCCGTCCCGAACTGAACCCGTCCCGAACCGAACCCGTCCCGAACAGAACCCGTCCCGAACAGAACCCGTCCCGAACCATGCCCGACCCAAACAGAACCCGTCCCAAACAGAACCCGTCCCGAGCCGAACCCGTCCCGAACTGAACCTGTCCCGAACCGAACCTGTCCCGAACAGAACCCGTCCCGAACAGAACCCATCCCAAACAGAACCCATCCCGAGCCGAACCCGTCCTGAACTGAACCCATCCCGAACCGAACCCGTCCCGAACAGAACCCGTCCCGAACCATACCCGACCCGAACCGTACCCATCACGAACAGAACCTGTCCCGAACCAACCCGTCCTGAACAGAACCCGTCCCGAGCCGAACCCATCCCGAACTGAACCCGTCCCGAACAGAACCCGTCCCGAACCATACCCGACCCGAACCATACCCATCATGAACAGAACCTGTCCCGAACCAACCCGTCCTGAACAGAACCCATCCTGAACAGAACCCGTCCCGAGCCGAACCCGTCCCGAACAGAACCCGTCCTGAACCGAACCCATCCCGAACAGAACCCGTCCTGAACTGAACCCGTCCCGAACAGAACCCGTCCCGAACCGAACCCGTCCCGAACAGAACCCGTCCCAAACAGAACTCGTCCCGAGCCGAACCCGTCCCGAACTGGACCTGTCCCCAACCAACCCGTCCTGAACCGAACCCGTCCCGAACAGAACCCGTCCCGAGCCGAACCCGTCCCGAACTGAACCCAAACTGAACCCGTCCCGAACAGAACCCGTCCCAGACCATACCCGACCCGAACCATACCCATCCCGAACAGAAATTGTCCCGAACAGAACCCGTCCCGAACCCGTCCTGAACCAAACCCGACCCAAACCAAACCCATCCCGAACCGTCCCGAACCAAAAACTTGAACCGTAGCCGTCCCGAACCGATACCGTCCCGATGCCTTACCCGTCCTGAACCGTACCCGTCCCAAATTAAACCCGTCTCAAACTGAACCCGTCCCTAAACATACCAATCTTGAACTGAAACCATCCCAAACTGTTCCCGTCCCGAATCGTACCCATCCATAACCGTATCCATCCCTAACGCTACCCGTCTCAAACTGAACCCGTCCCGAAACATACCAATCCTGAACTGAACCCATCCCAAACTGTTCCCATCCCGAATCGTACCCATCCATAACCGTACCCATCCCAAACAGGACCCGGCCCAAACTGAACCCGTCATGAACAGTAACGATCACAAACCATACTGAACTCGAACTCGTCCCGAACCGTACCCGTCCCGAACCATACCTTTCCCAAACATTTCCCGAAATATGCTCACCCCCAAACTGGGCCTGACCCCACAGCCGAACCCGAACCCGAACGCGAACCGTTCCTGTCCTCAGTGAGACATGAAAAGTTTACCGCAGTTTCTCCGGGCCTCGTGGTCGATCGTTCCTTTGCTGTTCTAGAGGAAGATGCTGCTGAGAATCAAAACCAAGGCAGATATCCTGGTCGCTGTTTCCTGGTCCCGCTGGAGGAGAGAGAGGGAGAGGCTGAGTAAGAGGGATAGGTCGGGGAATGGGAGAGAGGGAGATTGGGGAAGGGGGTATACAGGAGGGGAAGGGGAGAGAGGGAGATTGGGGAATGGGGGATACGGTAGGGGAATGGGAGAGAGTGAGATTGGGGAATGGGGGATACGGTCGGGGAAGGGGAGAGAGGGAGATTGGGGAATGGGGGATACGGTCGGGGAAGGGGAGAGAGGGAGATTGGGGAATGGGGGAAACGGTCGGGGAAGGGGAGAGAGGGAGAAAGGGGAATGGGGGATACGGTCGGGGAAGGGGAGAGAGGGAGATTGGGGAATGGGGGATACGGTCGGGGAAGGGGAGAGAGGGAGATTGGAGAATGGGGTGTACAGGACGGGAAGGGGAGAGAGGGAGATTGGGGAATGGGGGATACGGGAGGGGAATGGGAGAGAGGGTGATTGGGGAATGGGGGATACAGTCGGGGAAGGGGAGAGAGGGAGATTGGGGAATGGGGGATACGGTCGGGGAAGGGGAGAGAGGGAGATTGGGGGATGGGGGATACGGTCGGGGAAGGGGAGAGAGGGAGATTGGGGAATGGGGGATACGGTCGGGGAAGGGGAGAGAGGGAGATTGGGGAATGGGGGATACGGTCGGGGAAGGGGAGAGAGGGAGATTGGGGAATGGAGGATACGGGAGGAGAAGGGGAGAGAGGGAGAATGGGGAATGGGGAATACGGGAGGGGAAGGGGAGAGAGGGAGATTGGGGAATGGGGGATACGGGAGGGGAAGGGGAGAGAGGGAGATTGGGGAATGGGGGATACGGTCGGGGAAGGGGAGAGAGGGAGATTGGGGAATGGGTGACACGGGAGGGGAAGGGGGGAGAGGGAGATTGGGGATTGGGAGATACGGGAGGGGAAGGGGAGAGAGGGAGATTGGGGAATGGGAGATACGGGAGGGGAAGGGGAGAGAGGGAGATTGGGGAATGGGGGATACAGGAGGAGAAGGGGAGAGAGGGAGATTGGGGAATGGGGATACGGGAGGAGAAGGGGAGAGAGGGAGAATGGGGAATGGGGGATACGGGAGGGGAAGGGGAGAGAGGGAGATTGGGGAATGGGGGATACGGTCGGGGAAGGGGAGAGAGAGATTGGGGAATGGGGGATACGGTCGGGGAAGGGGAGAGAGGGAGATTGGAGAATGGGGGATACGGTCGGGGAAGGGGAGAGAGGGAGATTGGGGAATGGGAGATATGGGAGGGGAAGGGGATAGAGTGAGATTGGGGAATGGGAGATACGGGTTGGGAAGGGGAGAGAGGGAGATTGGGGAATGGGTGATACGGGAGGGGAAGGGGGGAGAGGGAGATTGGGGAATGGGAGATACGGGAGAGGAAAGGGGAGTGAGGGAGATTGGGGAATGGGAGATACGGGAGGGGAAGGGGAGAGAGGGAGATTGGGGAATGGGAGATACGGGAGGGGAAGGGGAGAGAGGGAGATTGGGGAATGGAGGATACGGGAGGAGAAGGGGAGAGAGGGAGAATGGGGAATGGGGAATACGGGAGGGGAAGGGGAGAGAGGGAGATTGGGGAATGGGGGATACGGGAGGGGAAGGGGAGAGAGGGAGATTGGGGAATGGGGGATACGGTCGGGGAAGGGGAGAGAGGGAGATTGGGGAATGGGTGATACGGGAGGGGAAGGGGGGAGAGGGAGATTGGGGATTGGGAGATACGGGAGGGGAAGGGGAGAGAGGGAGATTGGGGAATGGGAGATACGGGAGGGGAAGGGGAGAGAGGGAGATTGGGGAATGGGGGATACAGGAGGAGAAGGGGAGAGAGGGAGAATGGGGAATGGGGGATACGGGAGGGGTAGGGGAGAGAGGGCGATTGGGGAATGGGGGATACGGGAGGGAAAGGGGAGAGAGGGAGATTGGGGAATGGGGGATACGGGAGGGGAAGGGGAGAGAGGGAGATTGGGGAATGGGGGATACGGGAGGGGAAGGCGAGAGAGGGAGATTAGGGAATGGGGGATACGGGAGGGGAAGGGGAGAGAGGGAGATTGGGCAATGGGAGATACGGGAGGGGAAGGGGAGAGAGGGAGACTGGGGAATGGGGGATACGGGAGGGGAAGGGGAGAGAGGGAGATTGGGGATGGGGGATACGGGAGGGGAAGGGGAGAGAGGGAGATTGGGGAATGGGGAGATACGGGAGGGGAAGGGGAGAGAGGGAGATTGGGGAATCGGGGATACGGGAGGGGAAGGGGAGAGAGGGAGATTGGGGAATGGGGGATACGGGAGGGGAAGAGGAGAGAGGGAGATTGGGGAATGGGGGATACGGTCGGGGAAGGGGAGAGAGGGAGATTGGGGAATGGGGGATACGGGAGGCGAAGGGGAGAGAGGGGAGATTGGGGAATGGGGGATACGGGAGGAGAAGGGGAGAGAGGGAGATTGGGAATGGGGGATATGGGAGGGGAAGGGGAGAGAGGGAGATTGGGGAATGGGGGATACGGGAGGAGAAGGGAGAGAGGGAGATTGGGGAAAGAGGGATACGGGAGGGGAAGGGGAGAGAGGGAGATTGGGGAATGGGGGATACGGTCGGGGAAGGGGGGTGGTGGGAGATTGGGGAATGGGGGATACGGGAGGGGAAGGGGAGAGAGGGAGATTGGGGAATGGGGGATACGGTCGGGGAAGGGGGTGGTGGGAGATTGGGGAATGGGGGATACGGGAGGGGAAGGGGAGAGAGGGAGATTGGGGAATGGGGAGATACGGGAGGGGAAGGGGAGAGAGGGAGATTGGGAAATGGGGGATAGGGGAGGAGAAGGGGAGCGAGGGAGATTGGGGAAAGGGGAATACGGGAGGGGAAGGGGAGAGAGGGAGATTGGGGAATGGGGGATATGGGAGGGGAAGGGGAGAGAGGGAGATTGGGGAATGGGGGATACGGGAGGGGAAGGGGAGAGAGGGAGATTGGGGAATGGGGGATACGGGAGGGGAAGGGAGAGAGAGGGAGACGGGGGATTGGGGGATACGGGAGGGGAAAGGGAGAGAGGGAGATTGGGGAATGGGGGATACGGGAGGAGAAGGGGAGAGAGGGAGATTGGGGAATGGGGGATACGGGAGGGGAAGGGGGATAGAGGGAGATTGGGGAATGGGGAGATACGGGAGGGGAAGGGGAGAGAGGGAGATTGGGGAATGGGGGATACGGGAGGGGAAGGGGAGAGAGGGAGAGTGGGGAATGGGGAGATACGGGAGGGGAAGGGCAGAGAGAGAGATTTGGGGAATGGGGGATACGGTCGGGGAAGGGGAGAGAGGGAGATTGGGGAATGGGGGATACGGTCGGGGAAGTGGAGAGAGGGAGATTGGGGAATGGGGGATACGGTCGGGGAAGGGGAAAGAGGGAGATTGGGGAATGGGGGATACGGGAGGGGAAGGGGAGAGAGGGAGATTGGGGAATGGGGGATACGGGAGGGGAAGGGGAGAGAGGGAGATTGGGGAATGGGGGATACGGTCGGGAAAGGGAGAGAGGGAGATTGGGGAATGGGGGATACGGTCGGGGAAGGGAGAGAGGGAGATTGGGAAATGGGGGATACGGTCGGGGAAGGGGAGAGAGGGAGATTGGGGAATGGGAGATACGGGAGGGGAAGGGGAGAGAGGGAGATTGGGGAATGGGAGATACGGGAGGGGAAGGGGAGAGAGGGAGATTGGGGAATGGGGATACGGGAGGAGAAGGGGAGAGAGGGAGAATGGGGAATGGGGGATACGGGAGGGGAAGGGGAGAGAGGGAGATTGGGGAATGGGGATACGGTCGGGGAAGGGGAGAGAGAGATTGGGGAATGGGGGATACGGTCTGGGAAGGGGAAGAGAGGGAGATTGGAGAATGGGGGATACGGTCGGGGAAGGGGAGAGAGGGAGATTGGGGAATGGGAGATACGGGAGGGGAAGGGGATAGAGTGAGATTGGGGAATGCGAGATACGGGTTGGGAAGGGGAGAGAGGGAGATTGGGGGAATGGGTGATACGGGAGGGGAAGGGGGGAGAGGGAGATTGGGGAATGGGAGATACGGGAGAGGAAAGGGGAGTGAGGGAGATTGGGGAATGGGAGATACGGGAGGGGAAGGGGAGAGAGGAGATTGGGGAATGGGAGATACGGGAGGGGAAGGGGAGAGAGGGAGATTGGGGAATGGGGGATACGGGAGGGGAAGGGGAGAGAGGGAGATTGGGGAATGGGGGATAC
>NC_140998.1:189379397-189404254 GCF_052327205.1 Somniosus microcephalus
AAGAGAGAGATTGGGGAATGGGGGGATACGGGAGGGGAAGGGGAGAGAGGGAGATTGGGGAATGGGGGATACGGGAGGAGAAGGGGAGAGAGGGAGATTGGGGAATGGGGGATACGGGAGGAGAAGGGGAGAGAGGGAGATTGGGGAATGGGGGACACGGGAAGGGAGGGGAGAGAGGGAGATTATGGAATGGGGGATTCGGGAGGGGAAGGGGAGAGAGGGAGATTGGGGAATGGGGGATACGGGAGGGGAAGGGGAGAGAGGGAGATTGGGGAATGGCGGATACGGGAGGGGAAGGGGAGAGAGGGAGATTGGGGAATGGGGGATAAGGGAGGAGAAGGGGAGAGAGTGAGAATGGGGAATGGGGGATACGGGAGGGGAAGGGGAGAGAGGGAGATTGGGGAATGGGGAGATACGGGAGGGGAAGGGAGAGAGGGAGATTGGGGAATGGGGGATAGGGGAGGGGAAGGGGAGAGAGGGAGATTGGCGAATGGGGGATACGGGTCGGGGAAGGGAGAGAGGGAGATTTGGGAATGGGGGATACGGGAGGAGAAGGGGAGAGAGGGAATTGGGGAATGGGGGATACGGTCGGGGAAGGGGAGAGAGGGACATTGAGTTATGGGGAGATACGGGAGGGGAAGGGGAGAGAGGGAGAATGGGGAATGGGGGAAAGGTCGGGGAAGGGGAGAGAGGGAGAATGGGGAATGGGGGAAGGTCGGGGAAGGGGAGAGAGGGAGATTGGGGAATGGGGGATAAGGGAGGGGAAGGGGAGATAGGGAGATTGGGGAATGGGTGATACGGGAGGGGAAGGGGAGAGAGGGAGTTTGGGGAATGGCGGATAGGTCGAGGAAGGGGAGAGAGGGAGATTGGGGAATGGGGATACGGTCGGGGAAGGGGAGAGAGGGAGATTGGGGAATGGGGGATACGGTCGGGGAAGGGGAGAGAGGGAGATTGGGGAATGGGGGATACGGTCAGGGAAGAGGAGAGAGGGAGATTGGGGAATGGGGGATACGGGAGGGGTAAGGGGAGTGAGGGAGATTGGGGAATGGGAGATACATGAGGGGAAGGGGAGAGAGGGAGATTGGGGAATGGGGAATACGGGAGGAGAAGGGGAGAGAGGGAGAATGGGGAATGGGGAATACGGGAGGGGAAGGGGAGAGAGGGAGATTGGGGAATGGGGGATACGGGAGGGGAAGGGGAGAGAGGGAGATTGGGGAATGGGGGATACGGTCGGGGAAGGGGAGAGAGGGAGATTGGGGAATGGGTGATACGGGAGGGGAAGGGAGGAGAGGGAGATTGGGGAATGGGAGATACGGGAGGGGAAGGGGAGAGAGGGAGATTGGGGAATGGGAGATACGGGAGGGGAAGGGGAGAGAGGGAGATTGGGGAATGGGGGATACAGGAGGAGAAGGGGAGAGAGGGGGAATGGGGAATGGGGGAAACGGGAGGGGAAGGGGAGGGAGGGCGATTCGGGAATGGGGGATACGGGAGGGAAAGGGGAGAGAGGGAGATTGGGGAATGGGGGATACGGGAGGGGAAGGGGAGAGAGGGAGATTGGGGAATGGGGATACGGGAGGGGAAGGGGAGAGAGGGAGATTGGGGAATGGCGGATACGGGAGGGGAAGGGGAGAGAGGGAGCTTGGGGAATGGGGGATACGGGAGGAGAAGGGGAGAGAGTGAGAATGGGGAATGGGGGATACGGGAGGGGAAGGGGAGAGAGGGAGATTGGGGAATGGGGAGATACGGGAGGGGAAGGGGAGAGAGGGAGATTGGGGAATGGGGGATACGGGAGGGGAAGGGGAGAGAGGGAGATTGGCGAATGGGGGATACAGGAGTGGAAGAGGAGAGAGGGAGATTGGGGAACGGGTGATACGGTCGGGGAACGGGAGAGAGGGAGATTGGGGAATGGTGGATACGGGAGGAGAAGGGGAGAGAGGGAGATTGGGGAATGGGGGATACGGGAGGAGAAGGGGGAGAGAGGGAGATTGGGAATGGGGGATACGGGAGAGGGAAGGGGGAGAGAGGGAGATTGGGGAATGGGGGATACGGGAGGAGAAGGGGAGAGAGGGAGATTGGGGAATGGGGAGATACGGGAGGGGAAGGGGAGAGAGGGAGATTGGGGAATGGGGGATACGGGAGGGGAAGGGGAGAGAGGGAGATTGGGGAATGGGGAGATACGGGAGGAGAAGGGGAGAGAGGGAGATTGGGGAATGGGGGATACGGGAGGGGAAGGGGAGAGAGGGACATTGGGGAATGGGGGATACGGGAGGGGAAGGGGAGAGAGGGAGATTGGGGAATGGGGAGATACGGGAGGGGAAGGGGAGAGAGGGAGATTGGGGAATGGGGGATACGGGAGGGGAAGGGGAGAGAGGGAGATTGGGGAATGGGGAGATACGGGAGGGGAAGGGGTGAGAGGGAGATTGGGGAATGGGGGATACGGGAGGGAAGGGGAGAGAGGGAGATTGGGGAATGGGGAGATACGGGAGGGGAAGGGGAGAGAGTGAGATTGGGGAACGGGGGATACGGGAGGGGAAGGGGAGAGAGGGAGATTTGGGTATGGGGGATACGGGAGGGGAAGGGGAGGGAGGCAGATTGGGGAATGGGGAATACGGTCGGGGAAGGGGAGAGAGGGAGATTGGGGAATGGGGAGATACGGGAGGGGAAGGGGAGAGAGGGAGATTGGGGAATGGGGAGATACGGGAGGGGAAGGGGAGAGAGGGAGATTGGGGAATGGGGGATACGGGAGGGGAAGGGGAGAGAGGGAGATTGGGGAATGGGGAGATACGGGAGGGGAAGGGGAGAGAGTGAGATTGGGGAATGGGGGATACGGGATGGGAAGGGGAGAGAGGGAGATTGGGGTATGGGGGATACAGGAGGGGAAGGGGAGAGAGGGAGATTGGGGAATGGGGAATACGGTCGGGGAAGGGGAGAGAGGGAGATTGGGGAATGGGGGATACGGGAGGAGAAGGGGAGAGAGGGAGATTGGGGAATGGGGGATACGGTCGGGGAAGGGGGTGGTGGGAGGTTGGGGAATGGGGGATACAGGAGGGGAAGGGGAGAGAGGGAGATTGGGGAATGGGGGATACGGGAGGAGAAGGGGAGAGAGGGAGATTGGCGAATGGGGGATACGGTCGGGGAAGGGGAGAGAGGGAGATTTGGGAATGGGGGATACGGGAGGAGAAGGGGAGAGAGGGAATTGGGGAATGGGGGATACGGTCGGGGAAGGGGAGAGAGGGACATTGAGTTATGGGGAGATACGGGAGGGGAAGGGGAGAGAGGGAGAATGGGGAATGGGGGGAAAGGTCGGGGAAGGGGAGAGAGGGAGAATGGGGAATGGGGGTAGGTCGGGGAAGGGGAGAGAGGGAGATTGGGGAATGGGGGATAAGGGAGGGGAAGGGGAGATAGGGAGATTGGGGAATGGGTGATACGGGAGGGGAAGGGGAGAGAGAGGGAGTTTGGGGAATGGCGGATAGGTCGAGGAAGGGGAGAGAGGGAGATTGGGGAATGGGGATACGGTCGGGGAAGGGGAGAGAGGGAGATTGGGGAATGGGGGATACGGTCGGGGAAGGGGAGAGAGGGAGATTGGGGAATGGGGGATACGGTCAGGGAAGAGGAGAGAGGGAGATTGGGGAATGGGGGATACGGGAGGGGTAAGGGGAGTGAGGGAGATTGGGGAATGGGAGATACGGGAGGGGAAGGGGAGAGAGGGAGATTGGGGAATGGGGAATACGGGAGGAGAAGGGGAGAGAGGGAGAATGGGGAATGGGGAATACGGGAGGGGAAGGGGAGAGAGGGAGATTGGGGAATGGGGGATACGGGAGGGGAAGGGGAGAGAGGGAGATTGGGGAATGGGGGATACGGTCGGGGAAGGGGAGAGAGGGAGATTGGGGAATGGGTGATACGGGAGGGGAAGGGAGGAGAGGGAGATTGGGGAATGGGAGATACGGGAGGGGAAGGGGAGAGAGGGAGATTGGGGAATGGGAGATACGGGAGGGGAAGGGGAGAGAGGGAGATTGGGGAATGGGGGATACAGGAGGAGAAGGGGAGAGAGGGGGAATGGGGAATGGGGGAAACGGGAGGGGAAGGGGAGGGAGGGCGATTGGGGAATGGGGGATACGGGAGGGAAAGGGGAGAGAGGGAGATTGGGGAATGGGGGATACGGGAGGGGAAGGGGAGAGAGGGAGATTGGGGAATGGGGATACGGGAGGGGAAGGGGAGAGAGGGAGATTGGGGAATGGCGGATACGGGAGGGGAAGGGGAGAGAGGGAGCTTGGGGAATGGGGGATACGGGAGGAGAAGGGGAGAGAGTGAGAATGGGGAATGGGGGATACGGGAGGGGAAGGGGAGAGAGGGAGATTGGGGAATGGGGAGATACGGGAGGGGAAGGGGAGAGAGGGAGATTGGGGAATGGGGGATACGGGAGGGGAAGGGGAGAGAGGGAGATTGGGGAATGGGGGATACAGGAGTGGAAGAGGAGAGAGGGAGATTGGGGAATGGGTGATACGGTCGGGGAACGGGAGAGAGGGAGATTGGGGAATGGTGGATACGGGAGGAGAAGGGGAGAGAGGGAGATTGGGGAATGGGGGATACGGGAGGAGAAGGGGAGAGAGGGAGATTGGGAATGGGGGATACGGGAGGGGAAGGGGAGAGAGGGAGATTGGGGAATGGGGGATACGGGAGGAGAAGGGGAGAGAGTGAGATTGGGGAAAGGGGGATACGGGAGTGGAAGGGGAGAGAGGGAGATTGGGGAACAGGGGATACGGGAGGAGAAGGGGAGAGAGGGATATTGGGGAATGGGGGATACGGGAGGGGAAGGGGAGAGAGGGAGATTGGGGAATGGGGGATACGGTCGGGGAAGGGGGTGGTGGGAGATTGGGGAATGGGGGATACGGGGGGGAAGGGGAGAGAGGGAGATTGGGGAATGGGGAGATACGGGAGGGGAAAGGGAGAGAGTGAGATTGGGGGAATGGGGGATACGGGATGGGAAGGGGAGAGAGGGAGATTGGGGTATGGGGGATATGGGAGGGGAAGGGGAGAGAGGGAGATTGGGGAATGGGGAATACGGTCGGGGAAGGGGAGAGAGGGAGATTGGGGAATGGGGGATACGGGAGGAGAAGGGGAGAGAGGGAGATTGGGGAATGGGGGATACGGGAGGGGAAGGGGAGAGAGGGAGATTGGGGAATGGGGGATACGGGAGGAGAAGGGGAGAGAGTGAGATTGGGGAAAGGGGGATACGGGAGGGGAAGGGGAGAGAGGGTGATTGGGGAACAGGGGATACGGGAGGAGAAGGGAGAGAGGGATATTGGGGAATGGGGAGATACGGGAGGAGAAGGGGAGAGAGGGAGATTGGGGAATGGGGGATACGGGAGGGGAAGGGGAGAGAGGGAGATTGGGGAATGGGGAGATACGGGAGGGGAAGGCGGTGAGAGGGAGATTGGGGAATGGGGGATACGGGAGGGGAAGGGGAGAGAGGGAGATTGGGGATGGGGAGATACGGGAGGGGAAGGGGAGAGAGTGAGATTGGGGAACGGGGGATACGGGAGGGGAAGGGGAGAGAGGGAGATTGGGGTATGGGGGATACGGGAGGGGAAGGGGAGGGAGGCAGATTGGGGAATGGGGAATACGGTCGGGGAAGGGGAGAGAGGGAGATTGGGGAATGGGGAGATACGGGAGGGGAAGGGGAGAGAGGGAGATTGGGGAATGGGGAGATACGGGAGGGGAAGGGGAGAGAGGGAGATTGGGGAATGGGGGATACGGGAGGGGAAGGGGAGAGAGGGAGATTGGGGAATGGGGAGATACGGGAGGGGAAGGGGAGAGAGTGAGATTGGGGAATGGGGGATACGGGATGGGAAGGGGAGAGAGGGAGATTGGGGTATGGGGGATACAGGAGGGGAAGGGGAGAGAGGGAGATTGGGGAATGGGGAATACGGTCGGGGAAGGGGAGAGAGGGAGATTGGGGAATGGGGGATACGGGAGGAGAAGGGGAGAGAGGGAGATTGGGGAATGGGGGATACGGTCGGGGAAGGGGGTGGTGGGAGGTTGGGGAATGGGGGATACAGGAGGGGAAGGGGAGAGAGGGAGATTGGGGAATGGGGGATACGGGAGGAGAAGGGGAGAGAGGGAGATTGGCGAATGGGGGATACGGTCGGGGAAGGGGAGAGAGGGAGATTTGGGAATGGGGGATACGGGAGGAGAAGGGGAGAGAGGGAATTGGGGAATGGGGGATACGGTCGGGGAAGGGGAGAGAGGGACATTGAGTTATGGGGAGATACGGGAGGGGAAGGGGAGAGAGGGAGAATGGGGAATGGGGGAAAGGTCGGGGAAGGGGAGAGAGGGAGAATGGGGAATGGGGGTAGGTCGGGGAAGGGGAGAGAGGGAGATTGGGGAATGGGGGATAAGGGAGGGGAAGGGGAGATAGGGAGATTGGGGAATGGGTGATACGGGAGGGGAAGGGGAGAGAGGGAGTTTGGGGAATGGCGGATAGGTCGAGGAAGGGGAGAGAGGGAGATTGGGGAATGGGGATACGGTCGGGGAAGGGGAGAGAGGGAGATTGGGGAATGGGGGATACGGTCGGGGAAGGGGAGAGAGGGAGATTGGGGAATGGGGGATACGGTCAGGGAAGAGGAGAGAGGGAGATTGGGGAATGGGGGATACGGGAGGGGTAAGGTGAGTGAGAGGAGATTGGGGAATGGGAGATACGGGAGGGGAAGGGGAGAGAGAGAGATTGGGGAATTGGAGATACGGGAGGGGAAGGGGAGAGAGGGAGATTGGGGAATGGGGAATACGGGAGGAGAAGGGGAGAGAGGGAGAATGGGGAATGGGGAATACGGGAGGGGAAGGGGGAGAGAGGGAGATTGGGGAATGGGGGATACGGGAGGGGAAGGGGAGAGAGGGAGATTGGGAATGGGGGATACGGTCGGGGAAGGGGAGAGAGGGAGATTGGGGAATGGGTGATACGGGAGGGAAGGGAGGAGAGGGAGATTGGGGAATGGGAGATACGGGAGGGGAAGGGGAGAGAGGGAGATTGGGGAATGGGAGATACGGGAGGGGAAGGGGAGAGAGGGAGATTGGGGGAATGGGGGATACAGGAGGAGAAGGGGAGAGAGGGGGAATGGGGAATGGGGGAAACGGGAGGGGAAGGGGAGGGAGGGCGATTGGGGAATGGGGGATACGGGAGGGAAAGGGGAGAGAGGGAGATTGGGGAATGGGGGATACGGAGGGGAAGGGGAGAGAGGGAGATTGGGGAATGGGGATACGGGAGGGGAAGGGGAGAGAGGGAGATTGGGGAATGGCGGATACGGGAGGGGAAGGGGAGAGAGGGAGCTTGGGGAATGGGGGATACGGGAGGAGAAGGGGAGAGAGTGAGAATGGGGAATGGGGGATACGGGAGGGGAAGGGAGAGAGGGAGATTGGGGAATGGGGAGATACGGGAGGGGAAGGGGAGAGAGGGAGATTGGGGAATGGGGGATACGGGAGGGGAAGGGGAGAGAGGGAGATTGGGGAATGGGGGATACAGGAGTGGAAGAGGAGAGAGGGAGATTGGGGAATGGGTGATACGGTCGGGGAACGGGAGAGAGGGAGATTGGGGAATGGTGGATACGGGAGGAGAAGGGGAGAGAGGGAGATTGGGGAATGGGGGATACGGGAGGAGAAGGGGAGAGAGGGAGATTGGGAATGGGGGATACGGGAGGGGAAGGGGAGAGAGGGAGATTGGGGAATGGGGGATACGGGAGGAGAAGGGGAGAGAGTGAGATTGGGAAAAAGGGGGATACGGGAGGGGAAGGGGAGAGAGGGAGATTGGGGAACAGGGGATACGGGAGGAGAAGGGGAGAGAGGGATATTGGGGAATGGGGGATACGGGAGGGGAAGGGGAGAGAGGGAGATTGGGGAATGGGGGATACGGTCGGGGAAGGGGGTGGTGGGAGATTGGGGAATGGGGGATACGGGGGGGAAGGGGAGAGAGGGAGATTGGGGAATGGGGAGATACGGGAGGGGAAAGGGAGAGAGTGAGATTGGGGAATGGGGGATACGGGATGGGAAGGGGAGAGAGGGAGATTGGGGTATGGGGGATATGGGAGGGGAAGGGGAGAGAGGGAGATTGGGGAATGGGGAATACGGTCGGGGAAGGGGAGAGAGGGAGATTGGGGAATGGGGGATACGGGAGGAGAAGGGGAGAGAGGGAGATTGGGGAATGGGGGATACGGGAGGGGAAGGGGAGAGAGGGAGATTGGGGAATGGGGGATACGGGAGGAGAAGGGGAGAGAGGGAGATTGGGGAATGGGGGATACGGGAGGAGAAGGGGAGAGAGGGAGATTGGGGAATGGGGGACACGGGAAGGGAGGGGAGAGAGGGAGATTATGGAATGGGGGATTCGGGAGGGGAAGGGGAGAGAGGGAGATTGGGGAATGGGGGATACGGGAGGGGAAGGGGAGAGAGGGAGATTGGGGAATGGCGGATACGGGAGGGGAAGGGGAGAGAGGGAGATTGGGGAATGGGGGATAAGGGAGGAGAAGGGGAGAGAGTGAGAATGGGGAATGGGGGATACGGGAGGGGAAGGGGAGAGAGGGAGATTGGGGAATGGGGAGATACGGGAGGGGAAGGGGAGAGAGGGAGATTGGGGAATGGGGGATAGGGGAGGGGAAGGGGAGAGAGGGAGATTGGGGAATGGGGGATACAGGAGTGGAAGAGGAGAGAGGGAGATTGGGGAATGGGGGATACGGTCGGGGAACGGGAAAGAGGGAGATTGGGGAATGGTGGATACGGGAGGAGAAGGGGAGAGAGGGAGATTGGGGAATGGGGGATACGGGAGGAGAAGGGGAGAGAGGGAGATTGGGAATGGGGGATACGGGAGGGGAAGGGGAGAGAGGGAGATTGGGGAATGGGGGATACGGGAGGAGAAGGGGAGAGAGTGAGATTGGGGAAAGGGGGATACGGGAGGGGAAGGGGAGAGAGGGAGATTGGGGAACGGGGGATACGGGAGGAGAAGGGGAGAGAGGGATATTGGGGAATGGGGGATACGGGAGGGGAAGGGGTGAGAGGGAGATTGGGGAATGGGGGATACGGTCGGGGAAGGGGGTGGTGGGAGATTGGGGAATGGGGGATACGGGAGGGGAAGGGGAGAGAGGGAGATTTGGGAATGGGGGATACGGTCGGGGAAGGGGGTGCTGGGAGATTGGGGAATGGGGGATACGGGAGGGGAAGGGGAGAGAGGGAGATTGGGGAATGGGGAGATTCGGGAGGGGAAGGGGAGAGAGGGAGATTGGGGAATAGGGGGTACGGTCGGGGAAGGGGTGGTGGGAGATTGGGAATGGGGGATACGGGAGGGGAAGGGGAGAGAGGGAGATTGGGGAATGGGGGATACGGTCGGGGAAGGGGAGAGAGGGAGATTGGGGAATGGGGGATACGGGAGGAGAAGGGGAGAGAGGGAGATTGGGGAATGGGGGATACGGGAGGGGAAGGGGTGAGAGGGACATTGGTGAATGGGGGATACGGGAGGGGAAGGGGAGAGAGGGAGATTGGGGAATGGGGAGATACGGGAGGGGAAGGGGAGAGAGGGAGATTGGGGAATGGGGGATACGGGAGGGGAAGGGGAGAGAGGGAGATTGGGGAATGGGGAGATACGGGAGGGGAAGGGGTGAGAGGGAGATTGGGGAATGGGGGATACGGGAGGGGAAGGGGAGAGAGGGAGATTGGGGAATGGGGAGATACGGGAGGGGAAGGGGAGAGAGTGAGATTGGGGAACGGGGGATACGGGAGGGGAAGGGGAGAGAGGGAGATTGGGGAATGGGGGGATACGGGAGAGGAAGGGGAGAGAGGGAGATTGGGGAATGGGTGATACGGGAGGGGCCGGGGGGAGAGGGAGATTGGGGAATGGGGGATACAGGAGGAGAAGATGAGAGAGGGAGAATGGGGAATGGGGGATACGGGAGGGGAAGGGGAGAGAGGGCGATTGGGGAATGGGGGATACGGGAGGGAAAGGGGAGAGAGGGAGATTGGGGAATGGGGGATACGGGAGGGGAAGGGGAGAGAGGGAGATTGGGGAATGGGGGATACGGGAGGGGAAGGGGAGAGAGGGAGATTGGGGAATGGGGGATAAGGGAGGGGAAGGGGAGAGAGGGAGATTGGGGAATGGGGAATACGATCGGGGAAGGGGAGAGAGGGAGATTGGGGAATGGGGAGATACGGGAGGGGAAGGGGAGAGAGGGAGATTGGGGAATGGGGAGATACGGGAGGGGAAGGGGAGAGAGGGAGATTGGGGAATGGGGGATACGGGAGGGGAAGGGCAGAGAGGGAGATTGGGGAATGGGGAGATACGGGAGGGGAAGGGGAGAGAGGGAGATTGGGGAATGGGGGATACGGGAGGAGAAGGGGAGAGAGGGAGATTGGGGAATGGGGGATACGGTCGGGGAAGGGGAGAGAGGGAGATTCGGGAATGGGGGATACGGGAGGAGAAGGGGAGAGAGGGAGATTGGGGAATGGGGGATACGGTCGGGGAAGGGGAGAGAGGGACATTGAGTTATGGGAGATACGGGAGGGGAAGGGGAGAGAGGGAGAATGGGGAATGGGGGATAGGTCGGGGATGGGGAGAGAGGGAGAATGGGGAATGGGGGTAGGTCGGGGAAGGGGAGAGAGGGAGATTGGGGAATGGGGGATACGGGAGGGGAAGGGGAGAGAGGGAGATTGGGGAATGGGTGATACGGGAGGGGAAGGGGAGAGAGGGAGATTGGGGAATGGGGAGATTCGCGAGGTGAAGGGGAGAGAGGGAGATTGGGGAATGGGGGATACGGTCGGGGAAGGGGTGAGAGGGAGATTGGGGAATGGGGATACGGGAGGAGAAGGGGAGAGAGGGAGATTGGGGAATGGGGGATACTGGAGGGGAAGGGGAGAGAGGGAGATTGGGGAATGGGGAGATACGGGAGGGGAAGGGGAGAGAGGGAGATTGGGGAATGGGGGATACAGGAGGGGAAGGGGAGAGAGGGTGATTGGGGAATGGGGAGAAACGGGAGGGGAAGGGGAGAGAGTGAGATTGGGGAATGGGGGATACGGGAGGGGAAGGGGAGAGAGGGAGATTGGGGTATGGGGGATACGGGAGGGGAAGGGGAGAGAGGGAGAGTGGGGAATGGGGAATACGGTCGGGGAAGGGGAGAGAGGGAGATTGGGGAATGGGGAGATATGGGAGGGGGGAAGGGGAGAGAGGGAGATTGGGGAATGGGGAGATACGGGAGGGGAAGGGGAGAGAGGGAGATTGGGGAATGGGGGATACGGGAGGGGAAGGGGAGAGAGGGAGATTGGGGAATGGGGAGATACGGGAGGGGAAGGGGAGAGAGTGAGATTGGGGAATGGGGGATACGGGAGGGGAAGGGGAGAGAGGGAGATTGGGGTATGGGGGATACGGGAGGGGAAGGGGAGAGAGGGAGATTGGGGAATGGGGAATACGGTCGGGGAAGGGGAGAGAGGGAGATTGGGGAATGGGGGATACGGGAGGAGAAGAGGAGAGAGGGAGATTGGGGAATGGGGTATACGGGAGGGGAAGGGGAGAGAGGGAGATTGGGGAATGGGGGATACAGGAGGAGAAGGGGAGAGAGGGAGATTGGGGAATGGGGGATACGGGAGGAGAAGGGGAGAGAGGAAGATTGGGGAATGGGGGATACGGGAAGGGAGGGGAGAGAGGGAGATTGGGGAATGGGGGACACGGGAGGGGAAGGGGAGAGAGGGAGAATGGGGAATGGGGGATACGGGAGGGGAAGGGGAGAGAGGGAGATTGGGGAATGGGGTATGGTCGGGGAAGGGGAGAGAGGGAGATTGGGGAATGGGGGATACGGGAGGGGAAGGTGAGAGAGGGAGATTGGGGAATGGGGGATACGGGAGGGGAAAGTGGAGTGAGGGAGATTGGGGAATGGAGGATACGGGAGGAGAAGGGGAGAGAGGGAGAATGGGGAATGGGGAATACGGGAGGGGAAGGGGAGAGAGGGAGATTGGGGAATGGGGGATACGGGAGGGGAAAGTGGAGTGAGGGAGATTGGGGAATGGGAGATACGGGAGGGGAAGTGGAGAGAGGGAGATTGGGGAATGGGGGATAAGGGAGGGGAAGGGGAGAGAGGGAGAATGGGGAATGGGGAATACGGGAGGGGGAGGGGAGAGAGGGAGATTGGGGAATGGGGGATACGGGAGGGGAAGGGGAGAGAGGGAGATTGGGGAATGGGGGATACGGTCGGGGAAGGGGAGAGAGGGAGATTGGGGAATGGGTGATACGGGAGGGGCCGGGGGGAGAGGGAGATTGGGGAATGGGAGATACGGGAGAGGAAGGGAAGAGAGGGAGATTGGGGAATGGGAGATACGGGAGGGGAAGGGGAGAGAGGGAGATTGGGGAATGGGGGATACAGGAGGAGAAGATGAGAGAGGGAGAATGGGGAATGGGGGATACGGGAGGGGAAGGGGAGAGAGGGCGATTGGGGAATGGGGGATACGGGAGGGAAAGGGGAGAGAGGGAGATTGGGGAATGGGGGATACGGGAGGGGAAGGGGAGAGAGGGAGATTGGGGAATGGGGGATAAGGGAGGGGAAGGGGAGAGAGGGAGATTGGGGAATGGGGAATACGATCGGGGAAGGGGAGAGAGGGAGATTGGGGAATGGGGAGATACGGGAGGGGAAGGGGAGAGAGGGAGATTGGGGAATGGGGAGATACGGGAGGGGAAGGGGAGAGAGGGAGATTGGGGAATGGGGGATACGGGAGGGGAAGGGCAGAGAGGGAGATTGGGGAATGGGGGACACGGGAGGGGAAGGGGAGAGAGGGAGATTGGGGAATGGGGGATACGGGAGGAGAAGGGGAGAGAGGGAGAATGGGGAATGGGGAATACGGGAGGGGAAGGGGAGAGAGGGAGATTGGGGAATGGGGGATACGGGAGGGGAAAGTGGAGTGAGGGAGATTGGGGAATGGGAGATACCGGAGGGGAAGGGGAGAGAGGGAGATTGGGGAATGGGAGATACGGGAGGGGAAGGGGAGAGAGGGAGATTGGGGAATGGAGGATACGGGAGGAGAAGGGGAGAGAGGGAGAATGGGGAATGGGGAATACGGGAGGGGGAGGGGAGAGAGGGAGATTGGGGAATGGGGGATACGGGATGGGAAGGGGAGAGAGGGAGATTGGGGAATGGGGGATACGGTCGGGGAAGGGGAGAGAGGGAGATTGGGGAATGGGTGATACGGGAGGGGCCGGGGGGAGAGGGAGATTGGGGAATGGGAGATACGGGAGAGGAAGGGAAGAGAGGGAGATTGGGGAATGGGAGATACGGGAGGGGAAGGGGAGAGAGGGAGATTGGGGAATGGGGGATACAGGAGGAGAAGATGAGAGAGGGAGAATGGGGAATGGGGGATACGGGAGGGGAAGGGGAGAGAGGGCGATTGGGGAATGGGGGATACGGGAGGGAAAGGGGAGAGAGGGAGATTGGGGAATGGGGGATACGGGAGGGGAAGGGGAGAGAGGGAGATTGGGGAATGGGGGATACGGGAGGGGAAGGGGAGAGAGGGAGATTGGGGAATGGGGGATAAGGGAGGGGAAGGGGAGAGAGGGAGATTGGGGAATGGGGAATACGATCGGGGAAGGGGAGAGAGGGAGATTGGGGAATGGGGAGATACGGGAGGGGAAGGGGAGAGAGGGAGATTGGGGAATGGGGAGATACGGGAGGGGAAGGGGAGAGAGGGAGATTGGGGAATGGGGATACGGGAGGGGAAGGGCAGAGAGGGAGATTGGGGAATGGGGAGTTACGGGAGGGGAAGGGGAGAGAGGGAGATTGGGGAATGGGGGATACGGGAGGAGAAGGGGAGAGAGGGAGATTGGGGAATGGGGGATACGGTCCGGTCGGGGAAGGGGAGAGAGGGAGATTCGGGAATGGGGGATACGGGAGGAGAAGGGGAGAGAGGGAGATTGGGGAATGGGGGATACGGTCGGGGAAGGGGAGAGAGGGACATTGAGTTATGGGGAGATACGGGAGGGGAAGGGGAGAGAGGGAGAATGGGGAATGGGGGATAGGTCGGGGATGGGGAGAGAGGGAGAATGGGGAATGGGGTAGGTCGGGGAAGGGGAGAGAGAGGGAGATTGGGGAATGGGGGATAGCGGAGGGGAAGGGGAGAGAGGGAGATTGGGGAATGGGTGATAGGGAGGGGAAGGGGAGAGAGGGAGATTGGGGAATGGGGAGATTCGCGAGGTGAAGGGGAGAGAGGGAGATTGGGGAATGGGGGATACGGTCGGGGAAGGGGTGTGAGGGAGATTGGGGAATGGGGGATACGGGAGGAGAAGGGGAGAGAGGGAGATTGGGGAATGGGGGATAGGGAGGAGAAGGGGAGAGAGGGAGATTGGGGAATGGGGGATACTGGAGGGGAAGGGGAGAGAGGGAGATTGGGGAATGGGGAGATACGGGAGGGGAAGGGGAGAGAGGGAGATTGGGGAATGGGGGATAAGGAGGGGAAGGGGAGAGAGGGTGATTGGGGAATGGGGAGAAGAAGGGAGGGGAAGGGGAGAGAGTGAGATTGGGGAATGGGGGATACGGGAGGGGAAGGGGAGAGAGGGAGATTGGGGTATGGGGGATACGGGAGGGGAAGGGGAGAGAGGGAGAGTGGGGAATGGGGAATACAGTGGGGAAGGGGAGAGAGGGAGATTGGGGAATGGGGAGATATGGGAGGGGGGAAGGGGAGAGAGGGAGATTGGGGAATGGGGAGATACGGGAGGGGAAGGGGAGAGAGGGAGATTGGGGAATGGGGGATACGGGAGGGGAAGGGGAGAGAGGGAGATTGGGGAATGGGGAGATACGGGAGGGGAAGGGGAGAGAGTGAGATTGGGGAATGGGGGATACGGGAGGGGAAGGGGAGAGAGGGAGATTGGGTATGGGGGATACGGGAGGGGAAGGGGAGAGAGGGAGATTGGGGAATGGGGAATACGGTCGGGGAAGGGGAGAGAGGGAGATTGGGGAATGGGGGATACGGGGAGGAGAAGAGGAGAGAGGGAGATTGGGGAATGGGGTATACGGGAGGGGAAGGGGAGAGAGGGAGATTGGGGAATGGGGATACGGGAGGAGAAGGGGAGAGAGGGAGATTGAGGAATGGGGGATACGGGAGGAGAAGGGGAGAGAGGGAGATTGGGGAATGGGGGATAGGAGGGAGAAGGGGAGAGAGGGAGATTGGGGAATGGGGGATACGGGGAGGGGAAGGGGGAGAGAGGGAGATTGGGGAATGGGGTATGGTCGGGGGAAGGGGAGAGAGGGAGATTGGGGAATGGGGGATAGGGAGGGGGAAGGTGAGAGAGGGAGATTGGGGAATGGGGGATAGGGAGGGGGAAGTGGAGTGAGGGAGATTGGGGAATGGAGGATAGGGAGGGGAAGGGGAGAGAGGGAGATTGGGGAATGGGGGATAGGGAGGGGAAGGGGGAGAGAGGGAGATTGGGGAATGGGGTATGGTCGGGGAAGGGGAGAGAGGGAGATTGGGGAATGGGGGATACGGGAGGGGAAGGTGAGAGAGGGAGATTGGGGTATGGGGGATACGGGAGGGGAAGGGGAGAGAGGGAGAGTGGGGAATGGGGAATACGGTCGGGGAAGGGAGAGAGGGGAGATTGGGGAATGGGGAGATATGGGAGGGGGGAAGGGGGAGAGAGGGAGATTGGGGAATGGGGAGATACGGGAGGGGAAGGGGAGAGAGGGAGATTGGGGAATGGGGGATAGGGAGGGAAGGGGAGAGAGGGAGATTGGGGAATGGGGAGATACGGGAGGGGAAGGGGAGAGAGTGAGATAGGGGAATGGGGGATACGGGAGGGGAAGGGGAGAGAGGGAGATTGGGGTATGGGGGATACGGGAGGGGAAGGGGAGAGAGGGAGATTGGGGAATGGGGAATACGGTGGGGAAGGGGAGAGAGGGAGATTGGGGAATGGGGGATACGGGAGGAGAGAGGAGAGAGGGAGATTGGGGAATGGGGTATACGGGAGGGGGAAGGGGAGAGAGGGAGATTGGGGAATGGGGGATAAGGGAGGAGAAGGGGAGAGAGGGAGATTGGGGAATGGGAGGATACGGGAGGAGAAGGGGAGAGAGGAAGATTGGGAATGGGGGATAGGGAAGGGAGGGGGAGAGAGGAGATTGGGGAATGGGGGACAGGGAGGGGAAGGGGAGAGGGAGATTGGGGAATGGGGGATACGGGGAGGGGAAGGGGAGAGAGGGAGATTGGGGAATGGGGTATGGTGGGGAAGGGGGAGAGAGGGAGATTGGGGAATGGGGGATACGGGAGGGGAAGGTGAGAGAGGGAGATTGGGGAATGGGGGATACGGGAGGGGAAAGTGGAGTGAGGGAGATTGGGGAATGGAGGATACGGGAGGAGAAGGGAGAGAGGGAGAATGGGGAATGGGGAATACGGGAGGGGAAGGGGAGAGAGGGAGATTGGGGAATGGGGGATACGGGAGGGGGAAAGTGGAGTGAGGGAGATTGGGGAATGGGAGATACGGGAGGGGAAGTGGAGAGAGGGAGATTGGGGAATGGGGGATACGGGAGGGGAAGGGGAGAGAGAGGAGAATTGGGGAATGGGGGAATACGGGAGGGGGAGGGAGAGAGGAGATTGGGGAATGGGGGATACGGGAGGGGAAAGGGGAGAGAGGGAGATTGGGGAATGGGGGATACGGTGGGGAAGGGGAGAGAGGGAGATTGGGGAATGGGTGATACGGGAGGGGGAGGGGGGAGAGGGAGATTGGGGAATGGGGATACGGGAGAGGAAGGGAAGAGAGGGAGATTGGGGAATGGGAGATACGGAGGGGAATGGGAGAGAGGGAGATTGGGGAATGGGGGATACAGGAGGAGAAGATGAGAGAGGAGAATGGGAATGGGGATACGAGAGGGGAGGGGAGAGAGGGCGATTGGGGAATGGGGGTAGGGAGGGAAGGGTGAGAGAGGGAGATTGGGAATGGTGGATATGGGAGGGGAAGGGGAGAGAGGGAAGATTGTGGGGAATGGGGATCGGAGGGGAAGGGAGAGCGGGAGATTGGGGAATGGGGGATAAGGAGGGGGAAGGGGAGAGAGGGAGATTGGGGAATGGGGAATACGATGGGGAAGGGGAGAGAGGGAGATTGGGGAATGGGGAGATACGGGAGGGGAAGGGGAGAGAGGGAGATTGGGGAATGGGGAGATACGGGAGGGGAAGGGGAGAGAGAGGGAGATTGGGGAATGGGGGATACGGGAGGGGAAGGGCAGAGAGGGAGATTGGGGAATGGGGGACCGGGAGGGGAAGGGGAGAGAGGGAGATTGGGGAATGGGGGATACGGGAGGGGAAGGGGAGAGAGGGAGATTGGGGAATGGGGTATGGTCGGGGAAGGGGAGAGAGGGAGATTGGGGAATGGGGGATAGGGAGGGGAAGGTGAGAGAGGGAGATTGGGGAATGGGGGATACGGGAGGGGAAAGTGGAGTGAGGGAGATTGGGGAATGGAGGATACGGGAGGAGAAGGGGAGAGAGAGGGAGAATGGGGAATGGGGAATAGGGAGGGGAAGGGGAGAGAGGGAGATTGGGGGATGGGGGATAGGGAGGGGAAAGTGGAGTGAGGAGATTGGGGAATGGGAGATAGCGGAGGGGAAGGGGAGAGAGTGAGATTGGGGAATGGGAGATACGGGAGGGGAAGGGGAGAGAGGGAGATTGGGGAATGGAGGATACGGAGGAGAAGGGGAGAGAGGGAGAATGGGGAATGGGGAATACGGGAGGGGGAGGGGAGAGAGGGAGATTGCGGGAATGGGGGATACGGGATGGGAAGGGGAGAGAGGGAGATTGGGGAATGGGGGATACGGTCGGGGAAGGGGAGAGAGGGAGATTGGGGAATGGGTGATACGGGAGGGGCCGGGGTGAGAGGGAGATTGGGGAAATGGGAGATACGGGAGAGGAAGGGAAGAGAGGGAGATTGGGGAATGGGAGATACGGGAGGGGAAGGGGAGAGAGGGAGATTGGGGAATGGGGGATACAGGAGGAGAAGATGAGAGAGGGAGAATGGGGAATGGGGGATACGGGAGGGGAAGGGGAGAGAGGGCGATTGGGGAATGGGGGATACGGGAGGGAAAGGGGAGAGAGGGAGATTGGGGAATGGGGGATACGGGAGGGGAAGGGGAGAGAGGGAGATTGGGGAATGGGGGATAGGGAGGGGAAGGGGAGAGAGGGAGATTGGGGAATGGGGGATAAGGGAGGGGAAGGGGAGAGAGGGAGATTGGGGAATGGGGAATACGATCGGGGAAGGGGAGAGAGGGAGATTGGGGGAATGGGGAGATACGGGAGGGGAAGGGGAGAGAGGGGAGATTGGGGAATGGGGAGATAGGGAGGGGAAGGGGAGAGAGGGAGATTGGGGAATGGGGGATACGGGAGGGGAAGGGCAGAGAGGGAGATTGGGGAATGGGGAGATAGGGAGGGGGAAGGGGAGAGAGGGAGATTGGGGAATGGGGGATAGGGAGGAGAAGGGGAGAGAGGGAGATTGGGGAATGGGGGATACGGTCGGGGAAGGGGAGAGAGGGAGATTCGGGAATGGGGGATACGGGAGGAGAAGGGGAGAGAGGGAGATTGGGGAATGGGGGATACGGTGGGGAAGGGGGAGAGAGGGACATTGAGTTATGGGGAGATACGGGAGGGGAAGGGGAGAGAGGGGAGAATGGGGAATGGGGGATAGGTCGGGGATGGGGAGAGAGGGAGAATGGGGAATGGGGGGTAGGTCGGGGAAGGGGAGAGAGGGAGATTGGGGAATGGGGGATACGGGAGGGGAAGGGGAGAGAGGGGAGATTGGGGAATGGGTGATACGGGAGGGGAAGGGGAGAGAGGGAGATTGGGGAATGGGGAGATTCGCGAGGTGAAGGGGAGAGAGGGAGATTGGGGAATGGGGGATACGGTCGGGGAATGGGTGAGAGGGAGATTGGGGAATGGGGGGATACGGGAGGAGAAGGGGAGAGAGGGAGATTGGGGAATGGGGGATACGGGAGGAGAGGGGAGAGAGGGAGATTGGGGAATGGGGGATACTGGAGGGGAAGGGGAGAGAGGGAGATTGGCGAATGGGGAGATACGGGAGGGGAAGGGGAGAGAGGGAGATTGGGGAATGGGGGATACAGGAGGGGAAGGGGAGAGAGGGTGATTGGGGAATGGGGAGAACGGGAGGGGAAGGGGAGAGAGTGAGATTGGGGAATGGGGGATACGGGAGGGGAAGGGGAGAGAGGGAGATTGGGGAATGGGGAGATATGGGAGGGGGGAAGGGGAGAGAGGGAGATTGGGAATGGGGAGATACGGGAGGGGAAGGGGAGAGAGGGAGATTGGGGAATGGGGGATACGGGAGGGGAAGGGGGAGAGGGAGATTGGGGAATGGGGAGATAGCGGAGGGGAAGGGGAGAGAGTGAGATTGGGGAATGGGGGATACGGGAGGGGAAGGGGAGAGAGGGAGATTGGGGTATGGGGGATACGGGAGGGGAAGGGGAGAGAGGGGAGATTGGGGAATGGGGAATACGGTCGGGGAAGGGGAGAGAGGGAGATTGGGGAATGGGGGATACGGGAGGAGAAGAGGAGAGAGGGAGATTGGGGAATGGGGTATACGGGAGGGGAAGGGGAGAGAGGGAGATTGGGGAATGGGGGATACGGAGGAGAAGGGGAGAGAGGGAGATTGGGGAATGGGGGATACGGGAGGAGAAGGGGAGAGAGGAAGATTGGGGAATGGGGGATACGGGAAGGGAGGGGAGAGAGGGAGATTGGGGAATGGGGACACGGGAGGGGAAGGGGAGAGAGGGAGATTGGGGAATGGGGGATACGGGAGGGGAAGGGGAGAGACGGGAGATTGGGGAATGGGGTGTGGTCGGGGAAGGGGAGAGAGGGAGATGGGGAATGGGGGATACGGGAGGGGAAGGTGAGAGAGGGAGATTGGGGAATGGGGGATACGGGAGGGGAAAGTGGAGTGAGGGAGATTGGGGAATGGAGGATAGGGAGGAGAAGGGGAGAGAGGGAGAATGGGGAATGGGGAATACGGGAGGGGAAGGGGAGAGAGGGAGATTGGGGAATGGGGGATACGGGAGGGGAAAGTGGAGTGAGGGAGATTGGGGAATGGGAGATACGGGAGGAGAAGTGGAGAGAGGGAGATTGGGGAAGGGGAGATCGGGAGGGGAAGGGGAGAGAGGGAGATTGGGGAATGGAGGATACGGGAGGAGAAGGGGAGAGAGGGAGAATGGGGAATGGGGAATACGGGAGGGGAAGGGGAGAGAGGGAGATTGGGGAATGGGGGATACGGTCGGGGAAGGGGAGAGAGGGAGATTGGGGAATGGGTGATACGGGAGGGGCAGGGGGGAGAGGGAGATTGGGGAATGGGGGATACGGTCGGGGAAGGGGGGTGGTGGGAGATTGGGGAATGGGGGATACGGGAGGTGAAGGGGAGAGAGGGAGATTGGGGAATGGGGGATACGGGAGGGGAAGGGGAGAGAGGGAGATTGGGGAATGGGGGGGATTCGGGAGGGGAAGGGGAGAGAGGGAGATTGGGGAATGGGGGATAAGGTCGGGGAAGGGGGTGGTGGGAGATTGGGGAATGGGGGATACGGGAGGGGAAGGGGAGAGAGGGAGATTGGGGAATGGGGGATACGGTCGGGGAAGGGGAGAGAGGGAGATTGGGGAATGGGGGATACGGGAGGACAAGGGGAGAGAGGGAGATTGGGGAATGGGGGATAAGGTCGGGGAAGGGGGTGGTGGGAGATTGGGGAATGGGGGATACGGGAGGGGAAGGGGAGAGAGGGAGATTGGGGAATGGGGGATATGGGAGGAGAAGGGGAGAGAGGGATATTGGGGAATGGGGGATACGGGAGGGGGAAGGGGAGAGAGGGAGATTGGGGAATGGGGGATACGGTCGGGGAAGGGGGTGGTGGGAGATTGGGGAATGGGGGATTACGGGAGGTGAAGGGGAGAGAGGGAGATTGGGGAATGGGGGATACGGGAGGGGAAGGGGAGAGAGGGAGATTGGGGAATGGGGTGATTCGGGAGGGGAAGGGGAGAGAGGGAGATTGGGAATGGGGGATAAGGTCGGGGAAGGGGGTGGTGGGAGATTGGGGAATGGGGGATACGGGGAGGGGAAGGGGAGAGAGGGAGATTGGGGAATGGGGGATACGGTCGGGGAAGGGGAGAGAGGGAGATTGGGGAATGGGGGATACGGGAGGACAAGGGGAGAGAGGGAAATTGGGGAATGGGGGATCCGGGAGGGGAAGGGGAGAGAGGGAGTTTGGGGAATGGGGGATACGGGAGGAGAAGGGGAGGGAGGTAGATTGGGGAATGGGGAGATAGGGGAGGGGAAGGGGAGAGGAGGGAGATTGGGGAATGGGGGATACGGAAGGGGAAGGGGAGAGAGGGAGATGGGGAATGGGGAGATACGGGAGGGGAAGGGGAGAGAGTGAGATTGGGGAATGGGGATACGGGAGGGGAAGGGGAGAGAGGGAGATTAGGGTATTGGGGATACGGGAGGGGAAGGGGAGAGGGAGATTGGGGAATGGGGAATACGGTCGGGGAAGGGGAGAGAGGGAGATTGGGGAATGGGGAGATCGGGAGGGGAAGGGGAGAGAGGGAGATTGGGGAATGGGGAGATACGGGAGGGGAAGGGGAGAGAGGGAGATTGGGGAATGGGGAGATAGGGAGGGGAAGGGGAGAGAGGGAGATTGGGGAATGGGGAGATACGGGAGGGGAAGGGGAGAGAGTGAGATTGGGGAATGGGGGATAGGGAGGGGAAGGGGAGAGAGGGAGATTGGGGTATGGGGGATACGGGAGGGGAAGGGGGAGAGAGGGAGATTGGGGAATGGGGAATACGGTCGGGGAAGGGGAGAGAGGGAGATTGGGGAATGGGGGATACGGGAGGAGAAGGGGAGAGAGGGAGATTGGGGAATGGGGGATACGGGAGGAGAAGGGGAGAGAGGGAGATTGGGGAATGGGGGATACGGGAGGAGAAGGGGAGAGAGGGAGATTGGGGAATGGGGGATACGGGAGGAGAAGGGGGAGAGAGGGAGATTGCGGAATGGGGGATACGGGAGGAGAAGGGGAGAGAGGGAGATTGGGGAATGGGGGATACGGGAGGAGAAGGGAGAGAGGGAGATTGGGGAATGGGGGATACGGGAAGGGAGGGGAGAGAGGGAGATTGGGGAATGGGGGATACGGGGAGGGGAAGGGGAGAGAGGGAGATTGGGGAATGGGGGATACGGGAGGGGAAGGGGAGAGAGGGAGATTGGGGAATGGGGGATACGGTCGGGGAAGGGGAGAGAGGGAGATTGGGGACTGGGGGATACGGGAGGGGAAGGTGAGAGAGGGAGATTGGGGGAATGGGGGATAGGGAGGGGAAGGGGAGAGAGGGAGATTGGGGAATGGGGGATACGGGAGGGGAAGGGGAGAGAGGGAGATTGGGGAATGGGTGATATGGGAGGGGAAGGGGAGTGAGGGAGAATGGGGAATGGGGGATACGGGAGGGGAAGGGGAGAGAGGGAGATTGGGGAATGGGGGATACGGGAGGGGAAGGGGAGAGAGGGAGATGGGGAATGGGGGATACGGGAGGAGAAGGGGAGAGAGGGAGATTGGGGAATGGGGGATACGGTCGGGGAAGGGGAGATTGGGAGATTCGGGAATGGGGGATACGGGAGGAGAAGGGGAGAGAGGGGAATTGGGGGAATGGGGGATACGGTCGGGGAAGGGGAGAGAGGGACATTGAGTTATGGGGAGATACGGGAGGGGAAGGGGAGAGTGGGAGAATGGGGAATGGGGGATAGGTCGGGGAAGGGGAGGAGAGGGAGAATGGGGAATGGGGGTAGGTCGGGGAAGGGGAGAGAGGGAGATTGGGGAATGGGGGATACGGGGAGGGGAAGGGGAGAGAGGGAGATTGGGGAATGGGTAATACGGTAGGGGAAGGGGAGAGAGGGAGATTGGGGAATGGGGGTAGGTCGAGGAGAGGGGAGAGAGGGAGATTGGGGAATGGGGGATACGGTCGGGGAAGGTGAGAGAGGGAGATTGGGGAATGGGGGATACGGTCGGGGAAGGGGAGAGAGGGAGATTGGGGAATGGGGGATACGGGTCAGGGAAGAGGAGAGAGGGAGATTGGGGAATGGGGGATACGGGAGGGGTAAGGGGAGTGAGGGAGATTGGGGAATGGGAGGATACGGGAGGGGAAGGGGGAGAGAGGGAGATTGGGGAATTGGAGATACGGGAGGGGAAGGGGGAGAGAGGGAGATTGGGGATTGGAGGATACGGGAGGAGAAGGGGAGAGAGGGAGAATGGGGAATGGGGAATATGGGAGGGGAAGGGGAGAGAGGGAGATTGGGGAATGGGGGATACGGGAGGGGAAGGGGAGAGAGGGATATTGGGGAATGGGAGATACGGGAGGGGAAGGGGAGAGAGGGAGATTGGGGAATGGGAGATACGGGAGGGGAAGGGGAGAGAGGGACATTGGGGAATGGGGGATACAGGAGGAGAAGGGGAGAGAGGGAGAATGGGGGAATGGGGGAAAACGGGAGGGGAAGGGGAGGGAGGGCGATTGGGGAATGGGGATACGGGAGGGAAAGGGGAGAGAGGGAGATTGGGGAATGGGGGATACGGGAGGGGAAGGGGAGAGGGAGATTGGGGAATGGGGGATACGGGAGGGGAAGGGGAGAGAGGGAGATTGGGGAATGGCGGATAGCGGAGGGGAAGGGGAGAGAGGGAGATTGGGGAATGGGGGATAAGGGAGGAGAAGGGGAGAGAGTGAGAATGGGGAATGGGGGATAAGGGAGGGGAAGGGGAGAGAGGGAGATTGGGGAATGGGGAGATACGGGAGGGGAAGGGGAGAGAGGGAGATTGGGGAATGGGGGATAGGGGAGGGGAAGGGGAGAGAGGGAGATTGGGGAATGGGGGATACAGGAGTGGAAGAGGAGAGAGGGAGATTGGGGAATGGGGGATACGGTCGGGGAACGGGGAAAGAGGGAGATTGGGGAATGGTGGATAGGCGAGGAGAAGGGGAAGAGAGGGAGATTGGGGAATGGGGGATAGCGGAGGAGAAGGGGAGAGAGGGAGATTGGGAATGGGGGATACGGGAGGGGAAGGGGAGAGAGGGAGATTGGGGAATGGGGGATACGGGAGGAGAAGGGGAGAGAGTGAGATTGGGGAAAGGGGGATACGGGAGGGGAAGGGGAGAGAGGGAGATTGGGGAACGGGGGATACGGGAGGAGAAGGGGAGAGGGATATTGGGGAATGGGGGATACGGAGGGGAAGGGGAGAGAGGGAGATTGGGGAATGGGGGATACGGTCGGGGAAGGGGGTGGTGGGAGATTGGGGAATGGGGGATAGCGGAGGGGAAGGGGAGAGAGGGAGATTGGGGAATGGGGGATACGGTCGGGAAGGGGGGTGCTGGGAGATTGGGGAATGGGGGATACGGGAGGGGAAGGGGAGAGAGGGAGATTGGGGGAATGGGGAGATTCGGGAGGGGAAGGGGAGAGAGGGAGATTGGGGAATAGGGGGTACGGTCGGGGAAGGGGTGGTGGGAGATTGGGAATGGGGGATACGGAAGGGGAAGGGGAGAGAGGGAGATTGGGGAATGGGGGATACGGTCGGGGAAGGGGAGAGAGGGAGATTGGGGAATGGGGGATACGGGAGGGGAAGGGGAGAGAGGGACATTGGGGAATGGGGGATACGGGAGGGGAAGGGGAGAGAGGGAGATTGGGGAATGGGGAGATACGGGAGGGGAAGGGGAGAGAGGGAGATTGGGGAATGGGGGATACGGGAGGGGAAGGGGAGAGAGGGAGATTGGGGAATGGGGAGATACGGAGGGGGAAGGGGTGAGAGGGAGATTGGGGAATGGGGGATACGGGAGGGGAAGGGGAGAGAGGGAGATTGGGGAA
>NC_140998.1:189404754-189426994 GCF_052327205.1 Somniosus microcephalus
CCCAATCTCCCTCTCTCCCCTTCCCCTCCCGTATAACCCATTCCCCAATATCCCTCTCTCCCCTTCCCCTCCCGTATCTCCCCATTCCCCAATCTCCCTCTCTCCCCTTCCCCTACCGTATCCCCCATTCCACAATCTCCCTCTCTCCCCTTCCCCTCCCGTATCCCCATTCCCCAATCTCCCTCTCTCCCCTTCCCCTACCGTATCCCCATTCCCCAATCTCCCTCTCTCCCCTTCCCCAACCGTATCTCCCCATTCCCCAATCTCCCTCTCTCCCCTTCCCCTACCGTATCCCCATTCCCCAATCTCCCTCTCTCCCCTTCCCCGACCGCATCCCCATTCCCCAATCTCCCTCTCTCCCATTCCTCTCCCGTATCCCCCATTCCCCAATCTCCCTCTCTCCCCTTCCCTTCCCGTATCTCCCCATTCCCCAATTTCCCTCTCTACCCTTCCCCTACCGTATCTCCCCATTACCCAATCTCCCTCTCTCCCCTTCCCCTCCCGTATCCCCCATTCCCCAATCTCCCTCTCTCCCCTTCCCCAACCGTATCTCCCCATTCCCCAATCTCCCTCTCTCCGCTTCCCCTACTGTATCCCCCATTCCCCATTCTCCCTCTCTCCCCTTCCCCTCCCATATTCCCCATTCCCCAATCTCCCTCTCTCCCCTTCTCCCACGGTATCCCCCATTCCCCAATCTCCCTCTCTCCCTTTCCCCTCCCGTATCCCCCATTCCCCAATCTCCCTCTCTCCCCTTCCCCTAACGTATCCCCATTCCCCAATCTCCCTCTCTCCCCTTCCCCTCCCGTATCCCCATTCCCAAATCTCCCTCTCTACCCTTCCCCTCCCATATCTCCCGATTCCCCAATCTGCCTCTCTCCCCTTCCCTTCCCGTATCTCCCCATTCCCCAATCTCCCTCTCTCCCCTTCCCCTGCTGTATCCCCATTCCCAAATCTCCCTCTCTACCCTTCCCCTCCCGTATCTCCCCATTCCCCAATCTCCCTCTCTCCCCTTCCCTTCCCGTATCTCCCCATTCCCCAATCTCCCTCTCTCCCCTTCCCCTCCCGTATCTCCACATTCCCCAATCTCCCTCTCTCCCCTTCCCCTCCCGTATCTCCCCATTCCCCAATCTCCCTCTCTCCTTTTCCCCTCCCGTATCTCCCCATTCCCCAATCTCCCTCTCTCCCCTTCCCCAACCGTATCTCCCCATTCCCCAATCACCCTCTCTCCCCTTCCCCAACCGTATCTCCCCATTCCCCAATCTCCCTCTCTCCCCTTCCCCTACCTTCTCCCCATTCCCCAATCTCCCTCTCTCCCCTTCCCCTCCCATATCTCCCCATTCCCCAATCTCCCTCTCTCCCCTTCCCCTACCGTAATCCCCATTTCCCAATCTCCCTCTCTCCCCTTCCCCTCCCATATCCCCCGTTCCGCAATCTCCCTCTCTCCCCTTGCCGTCCCGTATCCCCCATTCCCCAATCTCCCACTCTCCCCTTCCCCTCCCGTATAACCCATTCCCCAATCTCCCTCTCTCCCCTTCCCCTCCCATATCTACCCATTCACCAATCTCCCTCTCTCCCCTCCCCTACCGTATCCCCCATTCCACAATCTCCCTCTCTCCCCTTCCCCTCCCGTATCCCCATTCCCCAATCTCCTTCTCTCCCCTTCCCCTCCCGTATCCCCATTCCCCAATCTCCCTCTCTCCCCTTCCCCTACCGTATCCCCATTCCCCAATCTCCCTCTCTCCCCTTCCCCTCCCGTATCCTCCATTCCCCAATGTCCCTCTCTCCCCTTCCCCTACCGCATCCCCATTCCCCAATCTCCCTCTCTCCCATTCCTCTCCCGTATCCCCCATTCCCCAATCTCCCTCTCTCCCCTTCCCTTCCCGTATCTCCCCATTCCCCAATCTCCCTCTCTCCCCTTCCTCTACCGTATCCCCCATTCCCCAATTTCCCTCTCTACCCTTCCCCTACCGTATCTCCCCATTCCCCAATCTCCCTCTCTCCCCTTCCCCTCCCGTATCCCCCATTCCCCAATCTCCCTCTCTCCCCTTCCCCAACCATATCTCCCCATTCCCCAATCTCCCTCTCTCCGCTTCCCCTACCGTATCCCCCATTCCCCAATCTCCCTCTCTCCCCCCTTCCCCTCCCGTATCCCCCATTCCCCAATCTCCCTCTCTCCCCTTCCCCTACCGTATCCCCCATTCCCCAATCTCACACTCTCCCCTTCCCCTCCCGTATCTCCCCATTCCCCAATCTCCCTCTCTCCCCTTCCCCTCCCGTATCTCCCCATTCCCCAATCTCCCTCTGTCCCCTTCCCCTCCCGTATCACCAATTCCCCAATCTCCCTCTCTCCCCTTCCCCTCCCGTATCCCCCATTCCCCAATCTCCCTCTCTCCCCCCTTTCCCTCCCGTATCCCCCATTCCCCAATCTCCCTCTCTCCCCTTCCCCTCCCGTATCTCCCCATTCCCCAATCTCCCTCTCTCCCCTTCTCCTACCATATCCCCATTCCCCAATCTCCCTCTCTCCCCTTCCCCTACCGTATCACCATTCCCCAATCTACCTCTCTCCCCTTCCCCTCCCGTATCCCCCATTCCCCAATCTCCCTCTCTCCCCTTCCCCTACCGTATCTCCACATTCCCCAATCTCACTCTCTCCCCTTCCCCTACCGTATCCCCCATTCCCCAATCTCCCTCTCTCCCCTTCCCCTCCCGTATCCCCCATTCCCCAATCTCCCTCTCTCCCCTTCCCCTACCGTATCTCCACATTCCCCAATCTCACTCTCTCCCCTTCCCCTACCGTATCCCCCATTCCCCAATCTCGCACTCTCCCCTTCCCCTCCCGTATCCCCCATTCCCCAATCTCCCTCTCTCCCCTTCCCTTCCCTTATCGCCCCATTCCCCAATCTCCCTCTCTCCCCTTCCCCTACCGTATCCCCCATTCCCCAATCTCCCTCTCTCCCCTTCCCCTCCCGTATCCCCCATTCCCCAATCTCCCTCTCTCCCCTTCCCCTACCGTATCTCCACATTCCCCAATCTCACTCTCTCCCCTTCCCCTACCGTATCCCCCATTCCCCAATCTCGCACTCTCCCCTTCCCCTCCCGTATCCCCCATTCCCCAATCTCACTCTCTCCCCTTCCCTTCCCTTATCGCCCCATTCCCCAATCTCCCTCTCTCCCCTTCCCCTACCGTATCCCCCATTCCCCAATGTCCCTCTCTCCCCTTCCCCTCCCGTATCTCCCCATTCCCCAATCTCCCTCTCTCCCCTTCCCCTACCGTATCCCCATTCCCCAATCTCCTTCTCTCCCCTTCCCCTACCGTATCCCCATTCCCCAATCTCCCTCTCTCCCCTTCCCCTCCCATATTCCCCATTCCCCAATCTACCTCTCTCCCCGTCCCTTCCCGTATCTCCCCATTCCCCAATCTCCCTCTCTCCCCTTCTCCTACCCTATCCCCCATTCCCCAATCTCCCTCTCCCCCCTTCCCCTCCCGTATCCCCCATTCCCCAATCTCCCTCTCTCCCCTTCCCCTCCCGTATCTCCCCATTCCCCAATCTCCGTCTCTCCCCTTCCCCTCCCGTATCTCCCCATTCCCCAATCTCCCTCTGTCCCCTTCCCCTCCCGTATCACCAATTCCCCAATCTCCCTCTCTCCCCTTCCCCTCCCGTATCCCCCATTCCCCAATCTCCCTCTCTCCCCCCTTCCCCTCCCGTATCCCCCATTCCCCAATCTCCCTCTCTCCCCTTCCCCTCCCGTATCTCCCCATTCCCCAATCTCCCTCTCTCCCCTACTCCTAACCCATCCCCCATTTCCCAATCTCGCTCTCTCCCCTTCCCCTCCCGTATCTCCCCATTCCCCAATCTCCCTCTCTCCCCTTCCCCTACCTTATCCGCCATTCCCCAATCTCCCTCTCTCCCCTTCCCATACCGTATCCCCATTCCCCAATCTCCCTCTCTCCCCTTCCCCTCCCGTATACCCCATTCCCCAAACTCCCTCTCTCCCCCTTCCTCTCCCGTATCCCCATTCCCCAATCTCCCTCTCTCCACTTCCCCTCCCGTATTCCCCATTCCCCAATCTCCCTCTCTCCCCTTCCCCTACCGTATCCCCCATTCCCCGATCTCCCTCTCTCCCCTTCCCCTACCGTATCTCCACATTCCCCAATCTCCCTCTCTCCCCTTCCCTTCCCGTATCTCCCCCTTCCCCAATCTCCCTCTCTCCCCTTCCCCTACCGTATCCCCATTCCCCAATCTCCCTCTCTCCCCTTCCCCTACCGTATCCCCATTCCCAAATCTCCCTCTCTACCCTTCCCCTCCCATATCTCCCCATTCCCCAATCTCCCTCTCTCCCCTTCCCCTACGGTATCACCATTCCCCAATCTCCCTCTCTCCCCTTCCCCTCCCGTATCCCCCATTCCCCAATCTCCCTCTCTCCCCTTCACCTACCGTATCCCCATTCCCCAATCTCCCTCTCTCCCCTTCCCCAACCGTATCTCCCCATTCCCCAATCTCCCTCTCTCCCCTTCCCCAACCGTATCTCCCCATTCCCCAATCTCCCTCTCTCCCCTTCCCCTACCGTCTCCCCATTCCCCAATCCTCTCCTCTCTCCCCTTCCCCTCCCATATCTCCCCATTCCCAAATCTCCCTCTCTCCCCTTCCCCTACCGTATACCCATTTCCCAATCTCCCTCTCTCCCCTTCCCCTCCCGTATCCCCCGTTCCCCAATGTCCCTCTCTCCCCTTCCCGTCCCGTATCCCCCATTCCCCAATCTCCCTCTCTCCCCTTCCCCTCCCGTATCTCCCCATTCCGCAATCTCCCTCTCTCCCCTTCCCCTACCGTATCCCCCATTCCACAATCTCCCTCTCTCCCCTTCCCCTCCCGTATCCCCATTCCCCAATCTCCCTCTCTCCCCTTCCCCTACCGTATCCCCATTCCCCAATCTCCCTCTCTCCCCTTCCCCTACCGTATCCCCATTCCCCAATCTCCCTCTCTCCCTTTCCCCTCCCGTATCCCCATTCCCCAATCTCCCTCTCTCCCCTTCCCCGACCGCATCCCATTCCCCAATCTCCCTCTCTCCCATTCCTCTCCCGTATCCCCCATTCCACAATCTCCCTCTCTCCCCTTCCCTTCCCGTATCTCCCCCTTCCCCAATCTCCCTCTCTCCCCTTCCCCTACCGTATCACCCATTCCCCAATCTCCCACTCTCCCCTTCCCCTACCGTATCCCCATTCCCAAATCTCCCTCTCTACCCTTCCCCTCCCATATCTCCCCATTCCACAATCTCCCTCTCTCCCCTTCCCCTACCGTATCCCCATTCCCCAATCTCCCTCTCTCCCCTTCCCCAACCGTATCTCCCATTCCCCAATCTCCCTCTCTCCCCCCTTCCCCTCCCGTATCCCCCATTCCCCAATCTCCCTCTCTCCCCTTCCCCTACCGTATCCCCATTCCCAAATCTCCCTCTCTACCCTTCCCCTCCCATATCTCCCCATTCCCCAATCTCCCTCTCTCCCCTTCCCCTACGTTATCACCATTCCCCAATCTCCCTCTCTCCCCTTCCCCTCCCGTATCCTCCATTCCCCAATCTCCCTCTCTCCCCTTCCCCTACCGTATCCCCATTCCCCAATCTCCCTCTCTCCCCTTCCCCAACCGTATCTCCCCATTCCCCAATCTCCCTCTCTCCCCTTCCCCAACCGTATATCCCCATTCCCCAATCTCCCTCTCTCCCCTTCCCCTACCGTCTCCCCATTCCCCAATCTCCCTCTCTCCCCTTCCCCTCCCATATCTCCCCATTCCCGAATCTCCCTCTCTCCCCTTCCCCTACCGTATACCCATTTCCCAATCTCCCTCTCTCCCCTTCCCCTCCCGTATCCCCCGTTCCCCAATGTCCCTCTCTCCCCTTCCCGTCGCGTATCCCCCATTCCCCAATCTCCCTCTCTCCCCTTCCCCTCCAGTATAACCCATTTCCCAATATCCCTCTCTCCCCTTCCCCTCCCGTATCTCCCCATTCCCCAATCTCCCTCTCTCCCCTTCCCCTACCGTATCCCCCATTCCACAATCTCCCTCTCTCCCCTTCCCCTCCCGTATCCCCATTCCCCAATCTCCCTCTCTCCCCTTCCCCTACCGTATCCCCATTCCCCAATCTCCCTCTCTCCCCTTCCCCTACCGTATCCCCATTCCCCAATCTCCCTCTCTCCCTTTCCCCTCCCGTATCCCCATTCCCCAATCTCCCTCTCTCCCCTTCCCCGACCGCATCCCCATTCCCCAATCTCCCTCTCTCCCATTCCTCTCCCGTATCCCCCATTCCCCAATCTCCCTCTCTCCCCTTCCCTTCCCGTATCTCCCCCTTCCCCAATCTCCCTCTCTCCCCTTCCCCTACCGTATCCCCCATTCCCCAATCTCCCACTCTCCCCTTCCCCTACCGTATCCCCATTCCCAAATCTCCCTCTCTACCCTTCCCCTCCCATATCTCCCCATTCCCCAATCTCCCTCTCTCCCCTTCCCCTACGGTATCACCATTCCCCAATCTCCCTCTCTCCCCTTCCCCTCCCGTATCCCCCATTCCCCAATCTCCCTCTCTCCCCTTCCCCTACCATATCCCAATTCCCCAATCTCCCTCTCTCCCCTTCCCCAACCGTATCTCCCCATTCCCCAATCTCCCTCTCTCCCCTTCCCCAACCGTATCTCCCCATTCCCCAATCTCCCTCTCTCCCCTTCCCCTCCCATATCTCCCCATTCCCCAATCTCCCTCTCTCCGCTTCCCCTACCGCCTCCCCATTCCCCAATCTCCCTCTCTCCCCTTCCCCTCCCATATCTCACCATTCCCCAATCTCCCTCTCTCCGCTTCCCCTAACGTATACCCATTTCCCAATCTCCCTCTCTCCCCTTCCCCTCCCGTATCCCCCGTTCCCCAATGTCCCTCTCTCCCCTTCCCGTCCCGTATCCCCCATTCCCCAATCTCCCTCTCTCCCCTTCCCCTCCCGTATAACCCATTCCCCAATATCCCTCTCTCCCCTTCCCCTCCCGTATCTCCCCATTCCCCAATCTCCCTCTCTCCCCTTCCCCTCCCGTATCCCCCATTCCACAATCTCCCTCTCTCCCCTTCCCCTCCCGTATCCCCATTCCCCAATCTCCCTCTCTCCCCTTCCCCTACCGTATCCCCATTCCCCAATCTCCCTCTCTCCCCTTCCCCAACCGTATCTCCCCATTCCCCAATCTCCCTCTCTCCCCTTCCCCTACCGTATCCCCATTCCCCAATCTCCCTCTCTCCCCTTCCCCGACCGCATCCCCATTCCCCAATCTCCCTCTCTCCCATTCCTCTCCCGTATCCCCCATTCCCCAATCTCCCTCTCTCCCCTTCCCTTCCCGTATCTCCCCATTCCCCAATTTCCCTCTCTACCCTTCCCCTACCGTATCTCCCCATTACCCAATCTCCCTCTCTCCCCTTCCCCTCCCGTATCCCCCATTCCCCAATCTCCCTCTCTCCCCTTCCCCAACCGTATCTCCCCATTCCCCAATCTCCCTCTCTCCGCTTCCCCTACTGTATCCCCCATTCCCCATTCTCCCTCTCTCCCCTTCCCCTCCCATATTCCCCATTCCCCAATCTCCCTCTCTCCCCTTCTCCCACGGTATCCCCCATTCCCCAATCTCCCTCTCTCCCTTTCCCCTCCCGTATCCCCCATTCCCCAATCTCCCTCTCTCCCCTTCCCCTAACGTATCCCCATTCCCCAATCTCCCTCTCTCCCCTTCCCCTCCCGTATCCCCATTCCCAAATCTCCCTCTCTACCCTTCCCCTCCCATATCTCCCGATTCCCCAATCTCCCTCTCTCCCCTTCCCTTCCCGTATCTCCCCATTCCCCAATCTCCCTCTCTCCCCTTCCCCTGCCGTATCCCCATTCCCAAATCTCCCTCTCTACCCTTCCCCTCCCGTATCTCCCCATTCCCCAATCTCCCTCTCTCCCCTTCCCTTCCCGTATCTCCCCATTCCCCAATCGCCCTCTCTCCCCTTCCCCTCCCGTATCTCCACATTCCCCAATCTCCCTCTCTCCCCTTCCACTCCCGTATCTCCCCATTCCCCAATCTCCCTCTCTCCTTTTCCCCTCCCGTATCTCCCCATTCCCCAATCTCCCTCTCTCCCCTTCCCCAACCGTATCTCCCCATTCCCCAATCACCCTCTCTCCCCTTCCCCAACCGTATCTCCCCATTCCCCAATCTCCCTCTCTCCCCTTCCCCTACCTTCTCCCCATTCCCCAATCTCCCTCTCTCCCCTTCCCCTCCCATATCTCCCCATTCCCCAATCTCCCTCTCTCCCCTTCCCCTACCGTATCCCCATTTCCCAATCTCCCTCTCTCCCCTTCCCCTCCCATATCCCCCGTTCCGCAATCTCCCTCTCTCCCCTTGCCGTCCCGTATCCCCCATTCCCCAATCTCCCACTCTCCCCTTCCCCTCCCGTATAACCCATTCCCCAATCTCCCTCTCTCCCCTTCCCCTCCCATATCTACCCATTCACCAATCTCCCTCTCTCCCCTCCCCTACCGTATCCCCCATTCCACAATCTCCCTCTCTCCCCTTCCCCTCCCGTATACCCATTCCCCAAACTCCTTCTCTCCCCTTCCCCTCCCGTATCCCCATTCCCCAATCTCCCTCTCTCCCCTTCCCCTACCGTATCCCCATTCCCCAATCTCCCTCTCTCCCCTTCCCCTCCCGTATCCTCCATTCCCCAATGTCCCTCTCTCCCCTTCCCCTACCGCATCCCCATTCCCCAATCTCCCTCTCTCCCATTCCTCTCCCGTATCCCCCATTCCCCAATCTCCCTCTCTCCCCTTCCCTTCCCGTATCTCCCCATTCCCCAATCTCCCTCTCTCCCCTTCCTCTACCGTATCCCCCATTCCCCAATTTCCCTCTCTACCCTTCCCCTACCGTATCTCCCCATTCCCCAATCTCCCTCTCTCCCCTTCCCCTCCCGTATCCCCCATTCCCCAATCTCCCTCTCTCCCCTTCCCCAACCATATCTCCCCATTCCCCAATCTCCCTCTCTCCGCTTCCCCTACCGTATCCCCCATTCCCCAATCTCCCTCTCTCCCCCCTTCCCCTCCCGTATCCCCCATTCCCCAATCTCCCTCTCTCCCCTTCCCCTACCGTATCCCCCATTCCCCAATCTCACACTCTCCCCTTCCCCTCCCGTATCTCCCCATTCCCCAATCTCCCTCTCTCCCCTTCCCCTCCCGTATCTCCCCATTCCACAATCTCCCTCTGTCCCCTTCCCCTCCCGTATCACCAATTCCCCAATCTCCCTCTCTCCCCTTCCCCTCCCGTATCCCCCATTCCCCAATCTCCCTCTCTCCCCCCTTCCCCTCCCGTATCCCCCATTCCCCAATCTCCCTCTCTCCCCTTCCCCTCCCGTATCTCCCCATTCCCCAATCTCCCTCTCTCCCCTTCTCCTACCGTATCCCCATTCCCCAATCTCCCTCTCTCCCCTTCCCCTACCGTATCACCATTCCCCAATCTACCTCTCTCCCCTTCCCCTCCCGTATCCCCCATTCCCCAATCTCCCTCTCTCCCCTTCCCCTACCGTATCTCCACATTCCCCAATCTCACTCTCTCCCCTTCCCCTACCGTATCCCCCATTCCCCAATCTCCCTCTCTCCCCTTCCCCTCCCGTATCCCCCATTCCCCAATCTCCCTCTCTCCCCTTCCCCTACCGTATCTCCACATTCCCCAATCTCACTCTCTCCCCTTCCCCTACCGTATCCCCCATTCCCCAATCTCGCACTCTCCCCTTCCCCTCCCGTATCCCCCATTCCCCAATCTCCCTCTCTCCCCTTCCCTTCCCTTATCGCCCCATTCCCCAATCTCCCTCTCTCCCCTTCCCCTACCGTATCCCCCATTCCCCAATCTCCCTCTCTCCCCTTCCCCTCCCGTATCCCCCATTCCCCAATCTCCCTCTCTCCCCTTCCCCTACCGTATCTCCACATTCCCCAATCTCACTCTCTCCCCTTCCCCTACCGTATCCCCCATTCCCCAATCTCGCACTCTCCCCTTCCCCTCCCGTATCCCCCATTCCCCAATCTCCCTCTCTCCCCTTCCCTTCCCTTATCGCCCCATTCCCCAATCTCCCTCTCTCCCCTTCCCCTACCGTATCCCCCATTCCCCAATGTCCCTCTCTCCCCTTCCCCTCCCGTATCTCCCCATTCCCCAATCTCCCTCTCTCCCCTTCCCCTACCGTATCCCCATTCCCCAATCTCCTTCTCTCCCCTTCCCCTACCGTATCCCCATTCCCCAATCTCCCTCTCTCCCCTTCCCCTCCCATATTCCCCATTCCCCAATCTACCTCTCTCCCCGTCCCTTCCCGTATCTCCCCATTCCCCAATCTCCCTCTCTCCCCTTCTCCTACCCTATCCCCCATTCCCCAATCTCCCTCTCCCCCCTTCCCCTCCCGTATCCCCCATTCCCCAATCTCCCTCTCTCCCCTTCCCCTCCCGTATCTCCCCATTCCCCAATCTCCGTCTCTTCCCTTCCCCTCCCGTATCTCCCCATTCCCCAATCTCCCTCTGTCCCCTTCCCCTCCCGTATCACCAATTCCCCAATCTCCCTCTCTCCCCTTCCCCTCCCGTATCCCCCATTCCCCAATCTCCCTCTCTCCCCCCTTCCCCTCCCGTATCCCCCATTCCCCAATCTCCCTCTCTCCCCTTCCCCTCCCGTATCTCCCCATTCCCCAATCTCCCTCTCTCCCCTACTCCTAACCCATCCCCCATTTCCCAATCTCGCTCTCTCCCCTTCCCCTCCCGTATCTCCCCATTCCCCAATCTCCCTCTCTCCCCTTCCCCTACCTTATCCGCCATTCCCCAATCTCCCTCTCTCCCCTTCCCATACCGTATCCCCATTCCCCAATCTCCCTCTCTCCCCTTCCCCTCCCGTATACCCCATTCCCCAAACTCCCTCTCTCCCCCTTCCTCTCCCGTATCCCCATTCCCCAATCTCCCTCTCTCCACTTCCCCTCCCGTATTCCCCATTCCCCAATCTCCCTCTCTCCCCTTCCCCTACCGTATCCCCCATTCCCCGATCTCCCTCTCTCCCCTTCCCCTACCGTATCTCCACATTCCCCAATCTCCCTCTCTCCCCTTCCCTTCCCGTATCTCCCCCTTCCCCAATCTCCCTCTCTCCCCTTCCCCTACCGTATCCCCATTCCCCAATCTCCCTCTCTCCCCTTCCCCTACCGTATCCCCATTCCCAAATCTCCCTCTCTACCCTTCCCCTCCCATATCTCCCCATTCCCCAATCTCCCTCTCTCCCCTTCCCCTACGGTATCACCATTCCCCAATCTCCCTCTCTCCCCTTCCCCTCCCGTATCCCCCATTCCCCAATCTCCCTCTCTCCCCTTCACCTACCGTATCCCCATTCCCCAATCTCCCTCTCTCCCCTTCCCCAACCGTATCTCCCCATTCCCCAATCTCCCTCTCTCCCCTTCCCCAACCGTATCTCCCCATTCCCCAATCTCCCTCTCTCCCCTTCCCCTACCGTCTCCCCATTCCCCAATCTCCCTCTCTCCCCTTCCCCTCCCATATCTCCCCATTCCCAAATCTCCCTCTCTCCCCTTCCCCTACCGTATACCCATTTCCCAATCTCCCTCTCTCCCCTTCCCCTCCCGTATCCCCCGTTCCCCAATGTCCCTCTCTCCCCTTCCCGTCCCGTATCCCCCATTCCCCAATCTCCCTCTCTCCCCTTCCCCTCCCGTATCTCCCCATTCCGCAATCTCCCTCTCTCCCCTTCCCCTACCGTATCCCCCATTCCACAATCTCCCTCTCTCCCCTTCCCCTCCCGTATCCCCATTCCCCAATCTCCCTCTCTCCCCTTCCCCTACCGTATCCCCATTCCCCAATCTCCCTCTCTCCCCTTCCCCTACCGTATCCCCATTCCCCAATCTCCCTCTCTCCCTTTCCCCTCCCGTATCCCCATTCCCCAATCTCCCTCTCTCCCCTTCCCCGACCGCATCCCCATTCCCCAATCTCCCTCTCTCCCATTCCTCTCCCGTATCCCCCATTCCACAATCTCCCTCTCTCCCCTTCCCTTCCCGTATCTCCCCCTTCCCCAATCTCCCTCTCTCCCCTTCCCCTACCGTATCCCCCATTCCCCAATCTCCCACTCTCCCCTTCCCCTACCGTATCCCCATTCCCAAATCTCCCTCTCTACCCTTCCCCTCCCATATCTCCCCATTCCACAATCTCCCTCTCTCCCCTTCTCCCCTACCGTATCCCCATTCCCCAATCTCCCTCTCTCCCCTTCCCCAACCGTATCTCCCCATTCCCCAATCTCCCTCTCTCCCCTTCCCCAACCGTATCTCCCCATTCCCCAATCTCCCTCTCTCCCCTTCCCCTACCGTCTCCCCATTCCCCAATCTCCCTCTCTCCCCTTCCCCTCCCATATCTCCCCATTCCGCAATCTCCCTCTCTCCCCTTCCCCTACCGTATCCCCCATTCCACAATCTCCCTCTCTCCCCTTCCCCTCCCGTATCCCCATTCCCCAATCTCCCTCTCTCCCCTTCCCCTACCGTATCCCCATTCCCCAATCTCCCTCTCTCCCCTTCCCCTACCGTATCCCCATTCCCCAATCTCCCTCTCTCCCTTTCCCCTCCCGTATCCCCATTCCCCAATCTCCCTCTCTCCCCTTCCCCGACCGCATCCCCATTCATCAATCTCCCTCTCTCCCATTCCTCTCCCGTATCCCCCATTCCACAATCTCCCTCTCTCCCCTTCCCTTCCCGTATCTCCCCCTTCCCCAATCTCCCTCTCTCCCCTTCCCCTACCGTATCCCCCATTCCCCAATCTCCCACTCTCCCCTTCCCCTACCGTATCCCCATTCCCAAATCTCCCTCTCTACCCTTCCCCTCCCATATCTCCCCATTCCCCAATCTCCCTCTCTCCCCTTCCCCTACCGTATCCCCATTCCCCAATCTCCCTCTCTCGCCTTCCCCAACCGTTTCTCCCCATTCCCCAATCTCCCTCTCTCCCCTTCCCCAACCGTATCTCCCCATTCCCCAATCTCCCTCTCTCCCCTTCCCCTACCGTCTCCCCATTCCCCAATCTCCCTCTCTCCCCTTCCCCTCCCATATCTCCCCATTCCCCAATCTCCCTCTCTCCGCTTCCCCTACCGTATACCCATTTCCCAATCTCCCTCTCTCCCCTTCCCCTCCCGTATCCCCCGTTCCCCAATGTCCCTCTCTCCCCTTCCCCTCCCGTATCCCCCATTCCCCAATCTCCCTCTCTCCCCTTCCCCTCCCGTATAACCCATTCCCCAATATCCCTCTCTCCCCTTCCCCTCCCGTATCTCCCCATTCCCCAATCTCCCTCTCTCCCCTTCCCCTACCGTATCCCCCATTCCACAATCTCCCTCTCTCCCCTTCCCCTCCCGTATCCCCATTCCCCAATCTCCCTCTCTCCCCTTCCCCTACCGTATCCCCATTCCCCAATCTCCCTCTCTCCCTTTCCGCTCCCGTATCCCCATTCCCCAATCTCCCTCTCTCCCCTTCCCCGACCGCATCCCCATTCCCCAATCTCCCTCTCTCCCATTCCTCTCCCGTATCCCCCATTCCCCAATCTCCCTCTCTCCCCTTCCCTTCCCGTATCTCCCCATTCCCCAATTTCCCTCTCTACCCTTCCCCTACCGTATCTCCCCATTACCCAATCTCCCTCTCTCCCCTTCCCCTCCCGTATCCCCCATTCCCCAATCTCCCTCTCTCCCCTTCCCCAACCGTATCTCCCCATTCCCCAATCTCCCTCTCTCCGCTTCCCCTACTGTATCCCCCATTCCCCATTCTCCCTCTCTCCCCTTCCCCTCCCATATTCCACATTCCCCAATCTCCCTCTCTCCCCTTATCCCACGGTATCCCCCATTCCCCAATCTCCCTCTCTCCCTTTCCCCTCCCCTATCCCCCATTCCCCAATCTCCCTCTCTCCCCTTCCCCTAACGTATCCCCATTCCCCAATCTCCCTCTCTCCCCTTCCCCTCCCGTATCCCCATTCCCAAATCTCCCTCTCTACCCTTCCCCTCCCATATCTCCCGATTCCCCAATCTCCCTCTCTCCCCTTCCCCTCCCGTATCTCCACATTCCCCAATCTCCCTCTCTCCCCTTCCCCTCCCGTATCTCCCCATTCCCCAATCTCCCTCTCTCTTTTTCCCCTCCCGTATCTCCCCATTCCACAATCTCCCTCTCTCCCCTTCCCCTACCGTATCCCCATTCCCCAATCTCCCTCTCTCCCCTTCCCCAACCGTATCTCCCCATTCCCCAATCACCCTCTCTCCCCTTCCCCAACCGTATCTCCCCATTCCCCAATCTCCCTCTCTCCCCTTCCCCTACCTTCTCCCCATTCCCCAATCACCCTCTCTCCCCTTCCCCTCCCATATCTCCCCATTCCCCAATCTCCCTCTCTCCCCTTCCCGTCCCGTATCCCCCATTCCCCAATCTCCCTCTCTCCCCTTCCCCTCCCGTATCCCCATTTCCCAATCTCCCTCTCTCCCCTTCCCCTCCCATATCCCCCGTTCCCCAATCTCCCTCTCTCCCCTTCCCGTCCCGTATCCCCCATTCCCCAATCTCCCTCTCTCCCCTTCCCCACCTGTATAACCCATTCCCCAATCTCCCTCTCTCCCCTTCCCCTCCCGTATCTACCCATTCACCAATCCCCCTCTCTCCCCTCCCCTACCGTATCCCCCATTCCACAATCTCCCTCTCTCCCCTTCCCCTCCCGTATCCCCCATTCCCCAATCTCCCTCTCTTCCCTTCCCCTCCCGTCTCCCCATTCCCCAATCTCCCTCTCTCCCCTTCCCCTACCATATCCCCATTCCCCAATCTCCCTCTCTCCCATTCCTCTCCCGTATCCCCCATTCCACAATCTCCCTCTCTCCCCTTCCCTTCCCGTATCTCCCCCTTCCCCAATCTCCCTCTCTCCCCTTCCCCTACCGTATCCCCCATTCCCCAATCTCCCACTCTCCCCTTCCCCTACCGTATCCCCATTCCCAAATCTCCCTCTCTACCCTTCCCCTCCCATATCTCCCCATTCCACAATCTCCCTCTCTCCCCTTCCCCTACCGTATCCCCATTCCCCAATCTCCCTCTCTCCCCTTCCCCAACCGTATCTCCCCATTCCCCAATCTCCCTCTCTCCCCTTCCCCAACCGTATCTCCCCATTCCCCAATCTCCCTCTCTCCCCTTCCCCTACCGTCTCCCCATTCCCCAATCTCCCTCTCTCCCCTTCCCCTCCCATATCTCCCCATTCCGCAATCTCCCTCTCTCCCCTTCCCCTACCGTATCCCCCATTCCACAATCTCCCTCTCTCCCCTTCCCCTCCCGTATCCCCATTCCCCAATCTCCCTCTCTCCCCTTCCCCTACCGTATCCCCATTCCCCAATCTCCCTCTCTCCCCTTCCCCTACCGTATCCCCATTCCCCAATCTCCCTCTCTCCCTTTCCCCTCCCGTATCCCCATTCCCCAATCTCCCTCTCTCCCCTTCCCCGACCGCATCCCCATTCATCAATCTCCCTCTCTCCCATTCCTCTCCCGTATCCCCCATTCCACAATCTCCCTCTCTCCCCTTCCCTTCCCGTATCTCCCCCTTCCCCAATCTCCCTCTCTCCCCTTCCCCTACCGTATCCCCCATTCCCCAATCTCCCACTCTCCCCTTCCCCTACCGTATCCCCATTCCCAAATCTCCCTCTCTACCCTTCCCCTCCCATATCTCCCCATTCCCCAATCTCCCTCTCTCCCCTTCCCCTACCGTATCCCCATTCCCCAATCTCCCTCTCTCCCCTTCCCCAACCGTTTCTCCCCATTCCCCAATCTCCCTCTCTCCCCTTCCCCAACCGTATCTCCCCATTCCCCAATCTCCCTCTCTCCCCTTCCCCTACCGTCTCCCCATTCCCCAATCTCCCTCTCTCCCCTTCCCCTCCCATATCTCCCCATTCCCCAATCTCCCTCTCTCCGCTTCCCCTACCGTATACCCATTACCCAATCTCCCTCTCTCCCCTTCCCCTCCCGTATCCCCCATTCCCCAATCTCCCTCTCTCCCCTTCCCCAACCGTATCTCCCCATTCCCCAATCTCCCTCTCTCCGCTTCCCCTACTGTATCCCCCATTCCCCATTCTCCCTCTCTCCCCTTCCCCTCCCATATTCCACATTCCCCAATCTCCCTCTCTCCCCTTATCCCACGGTATCCCCCATTCCCCAATCTCCCTCTCTCCCTTTCCCCTCCCCTATCCCCCATTCCCCAATCTCCCTCTCTCCCCTTCCCCTAACGTATCCCCATTCCCCAATCTCCCTCTCTCCCCTTCCCCTCCCGTATCCCCATTCCCAAATCTCCCTCTCTACCCTTCCCCTCCCATATCTCCCGATTCCCCAATCTCCCTCTCTCCCCTTCCCCTCCCGTATCTCCACATTCCCCAATCTCCCTCTCTCCCCTTCCCCTCCCGTATCTCCCCATTCCCCAATCTCCCTCTCTCTTTTTCCCCTCCCGTATCTCCCCATTCCACAATCTCCCTCTCTCCCCTTCCCCTACCGTATCCCCATTCCCCAATCTCCCTCTCTCCCCTTCCCCAACCGTATCTCCCCATTCCCCAATCACCCTCTCTCCCCTTCCCCAACCGTATCTCCCCATTCCCCAATCTCCCTCTCTCCCCTTCCCCTACCTTCTCCCCATTCCCCAATCACCCTCTCTCCCCTTCCCCTCCCAATATCTCCCCATTCCCCAATCTCCCTCTCTCCCCTTCCCGTCCCGTATCCCCCATTCCCCAATCTCCCTCTCTCCCCTTCCCCTCCCGTATCCCCATTTCCCAATCTCCCTCTCTCCCCTTCCCCTCCCATATCCCCCGTTCCCCAATCTCCCTCTCTCCCCTTCCCGTCCCGTATCCCCCATTCCCCAATCTCCCTCTCTCCCCTTCCCCACCTGTATAACCCATTCCCCAATCTCCCTCTCTCCCCTTCCCCTCCCGTATCTACCCATTCACCAATCCCCCTCTCTCCCCTCCCCTACCGTATCCCCCATTCCACAATCTCCCTCTCTCCCCTTCCCCTCCCGTATCCCCCATTCCCCAATCTCCCTCTCTTCCCTTCCCCTCCCGTCTCCCCATTCCCCAATCTCCCTCTCTCCCCTTCCCCTACCATATCCCCATTCCCCAATCTCCCTCTCTCCCATTCCTCTCCCGTATCCCCCATTCCACAATCTCCCTCTCTCCCCTTCCCTTCCCGTATCTCCCCCTTCCCCAATCTCCCTCTCTCCCCTTCCCCTACCGTATCCCCCATTCCCCAATCTCCCACTCTCCCCTTCCCCTACCGTATCCCCATTCCCAAATCTCCCTCTCTACCCTTCCCCTCCCATATCTCCCCATTCCACAATCTCCCTCTCTCCCCTTCCCCTACCGTATCCCCATTCCCCAATCTCCCTCTCTCCCCTTCCCCAACCGTATCTCCCCATTCCCCAATCTCCCTCTCTCCCCTTCCCCAACCGTATCTCCCCATTCCCCAATCTCCCTCTCTCCCCTTCCCCTACCGTCTCCCCATTCCCCAATCTCCCTCTCTCCCCTTCCCCTCCCATATCTCCCCATTCCGCAATCTCCCTCTCTCCCCTTCCCCTACCGTATCCCCCATTCCACAATCTCCCTCTCTCCCCTTCCCCTCCCGTATCCCCATTCCCCAATCTCCCTCTCTCCCCTTCCCCTACCGTATCCCCATTCCCCAATCTCCCTCTCTCCCCTTCCCCTACCGTATCCCCATTCCCCAATCTCCCTCTCTCCCTTTCCCCTCCCGTATCCCCATTCCCCAATCTCCCTCTCTCCCCTTCCCCGACCGCATCCCCATTCATCAATCTCCCTCTCTCCCATTCCTCTCCCGTATCCCCCATTCCACAATCTCCCTCTCTCCCCTTCCCTTCCCGTATCTCCCCCTTCCCCAATCTCCCTCTCTCCCCTTCCCCTACCGTATCCCCCATTCCCCAATCTCCCACTCTCCCCTTCCCCTACCGTATCCCCATTCCCAAATCTCCCTCTCTACCCTTCCCCTCCCATATCTCCCCATTCCCCAATCTCCCTCTCTCCCCTTCCCCTACCGTATCCCCATTCCCCAATCTCCCTCTCTCCCCTTCCCCAACCGTTTCTCCCCATTCCCCAATCTCCCTCTCTCCCCTTCCCCAACCGTATCTCCCCATTCCCCAATCTCCCTCTCTCCCCTTCCCCTACCGTCTCCCCATTCCCCAATCTCCCTCTCTCCCCTTCCCCTCCCATATCTCCCCATTCCCCAATCTCCCTCTCTCCGCTTCCCCTACCGTATACCCATTTCCCAATCTCCCTCTCTCCCCTTCCCCTCCCGTATCCCCCGTTCCCCAATGTCCCTCTCTCCCCTTCCCCTCCCGTATCCCCCATTCCCCAATCTCCCTCTCTCCCCTTCCCCTCCCGTATAACCCATTCCCCAATATCCCTCTCTCCCCTTCCCCTCCCGTATCTCCCCATTCCCCAATCTCCCTCTCTCCCCTTCCCCTACCGTATCCCCCATTCCACAATCTCCCTCTCTCCCCTTCCCCTCCCGTATCCCCATTCCCCAATCTCCCTCTCTCCCCTTCCCCTACCGTATCCCCATTCCCCAATCTCCCTCTCTCCCTTTCCGCTCCCGTATCCCCATTCCCCAATCTCCCTCTCTCCCCTTCCCCGACCGCATCCCCATTCCCCAATCTCCCTCTCTCCCATTCCTCTCCCGTATCCCCCATTCCCCAATCTCCCTCTCTCCCCTTCCCTTCCCGTATCTCCCCATTCCCCAATTTCCCTCTCTACCCTTCCCCTACCGTATCTCCCCATTACCCAATCTCCCTCTCTCCCCTTCCCCTCCCGTATCCCCCATTCCCCAATCTCCCTCTCTCCCCTTCCCCAACCGTATCTCCCCATTCCCCAATCTCCCTCTCTCCGCTTCCCCTACTGTATCCCCCATTCCCCATTCTCCCTCTCTCCCCTTCCCCTCCCATATTCCCCATTCCCCAATCTCCCTCTCTCCCCTTCTCCCACGGTATCCCCCATTCCCCAATCTCCCTCTCTCCCTTTCCCCTCCCCTATCCCCCATTCCCCAATCTCCCTCTCTCCCCTTCCCCTAACGTATCCCCATTCCCCAATCTCCCTCTCTCCCCTTCCCCTCCCGTATCCCCATTCCCAAATCTCCCTCTCTACCCTTCCCCTCCCATATCTCCCGATTCCCCAATCTCCCTCTCTCCCCTTCCCCTCCCGTATCTCCACATTCCCCAATCTCCCTCTCTCCCCTTCCCCTCCCGTATCTCCCCATTCCCCAATCTCCCTCTCTCTTTTTCCCCTCCCGTATCTCCCCATTCCACAATCTCCCTCTCTCCCCTTCCCCTACCGTATCCCCATTCCCCAATCTCCCTCTCTCCCCTTCCCCAACCGTATCTCCCCATTCCCCAATCACCCTCTCTCCCCTTCCCCAACCGTATCTCCCCATTCCCCAATCTCCCTCTCTCCCCTTCCCCTACCTTCTCCCCATTCCCCAATCACCCTCTCTCCCCTTCCCCTCCCATATCTCCCCATTCCCCAATCTCCCTCTCTCCCCTTCCCGTCCCGTATCCCCCATTCCCCAATCTCCCTCTCTCCCCTTCCCCTCCCGTATCCCCATTTCCCAATCTCCCTCTCTCCCCTTCCCCTCCCATATCCCCCGTTCCCCAATCTCCCTCTCTCCCCTTCCCGTCCCGTATCCCCCATTCCCCAATCTCCCTCTCTCCCCTTCCCCACCTGTATAACCCATTCCCCAATCTCCCTCTCTCCCCTTCCCCTCCCGTATCTACCCATTCACCAATCCCCCTCTCTCCCCTCCCCTACCGTATCCCCCATTCCACAATCTCCCTCTCTCCCCTTCCCCTCCCGTATCCCCCATTCCCCAATCTCCCTCTCTTCCTTCCCCTCCCGTCTCCCCATTCCCCAATCTCCCTCTCTCCCCTTCCCCTACCATATCCCCATTCCCCAATCTCCCTCTCTCCCCTTCCCCTCCCGTATCCTCCATTCCCCAATGTCCCTCTCTCCCCTTCCCCTACCGCATCCCCATTCCCCAATCTCCCTCTCTCCCATTCCTCTCCCGTATCCCACATTCCCCAATCTCCCTCTCTCCCCTTCCCTTCCCGTATCTCCCCATTCCCCAATCTCCCTCTCTCCCCTTCCTCTACCGTATCCCCCATTCCCCAATTTCCCTCTCTACCCTTCCCCTACCGTATCTCCCCATTCCCCAATCTCCCTCTCTCCCCTTCCCCTCCCGTATCCCCCATTCCCCAATCTCCCTCTCTCCCCTTCCCCAACCATATCTCCCCATTCCCCAATCTCCCTCTTTCCGCTTCCCCTACCGTATCCCCCATTCCCCATTCTCCCCTCCTCTCCCCTTCCCCTCCCATATTCCCCATTCCCCAATCTCCCTCTCTCCCCTTCTCCTACGCTATCCCCCATTCCCCAATCTCCCTCTCTCCCTTTCCCCTCCCGTATCCCCCATTCCCCAATCTCCCTCTCTCCCCTTCCCCTAATGTATCCCCATTCCCCAATCTCCCTCTCTCCCCTTCCCCTTCCGTATCCCCATTCCCCAATCTCCCTCTCTCCCCTTCCCTTCCCGTATCTCCCCATTCCCCAATCTCCCTCTCTCCCCTTCCCCTACCGTATCCCCATTCCCAAATCTGCCTCTCTACCCTTCCCCTCCCATATCTCCCCATTCCCCAATCTCCCTCTCTCCCCTTCCCCTCCCGTATCTCCACATTCCCCAATCTCCCTCTCTCCCCTTCCCCTCCCGTATCTTCCCATTCCCCAGTCTCCCTCTCTCCTTTTCCCCTCCCGTATCTCCCCATTCCCCAATCTCCCTCTCTCCCCTTCCCCTACCGTATCTCCACATCCCCCAATCTCCCTCTCTCCTTTTCACCTCCCGTATCTCCCCATTCCCCAATCTCCCTCTCTCCCCTTCCCCTCCCGTATCTCCCCATTCCCCAATCTCCCTCTCTCCCCTTCCCCTCCCGTATCTCCACATTCCCCAATCTCCCTCTCTCCCCTTCCCCTCCCGTATCCCCCATTCCCCAATCTCCCTCTCTCCCCTTCCCCTACCTTATTCCCCATTCCCCTATCTCCCTCTCTCCCCTTCCCCTACCGTATCCCCCATTCCCCAATCGCCCTCTCTCCCCTTCCCCTCCCGTATCCCCCATTCCCCAATCTCCCTCTCTCCCCTTCCCCTACCTTATTCCCCATTCCCCAATCTCCCTCTCTCCCCTTCCCCTCCCGTATCCCCATTCCCCAATCTCCCTCTCTCCCCCTTCCCCTACCTTATTCCCCATTCCCCAATCTCCCTCTCTCCCCTTCCCCTACCGTATCCCCATTCCCCAATCTCCCTCTCTCCCCTTCCCCTCCCGTATCTCCCCATTCCCCAATCTCCCTCTCTCCCCTTCCCCTACCGTATCCCCATTCCCCAATCTCCCTCTCTCCCCTTCCCCCCCCGTATCCTCCATTCCCCAATCTCCCTCTCTCCCCTTCCCCTCCCGTATCTCCCCATTCCCCAATCTCCCTCTCTCCCCTTCCCCGACCGTATCCCCATTCCCCAATCTCCCTCTCTCCCCTTCCCTACCTTATTCCCCATTCCCCAATCTCCCTCTCTCCCCTTCCCCTACCGTATCCCCATTCCCCAATCTCCCTCTGTCCCCTTCCCCTCCCATATCTCCCCATTCCCCAATCTCCCTCTCTCCCCTTCCCCTACCGTATCCCCATTCCCCAATCTCCCTCTCTCCCCTTCCCCTCCCGTATCCCCCATTCCCCAATCTCCCTCTCTCCCCTTCCCCTACCGTATCCCCATTTCCCAATCTCCCTCTCTCCCCTTCCCCTACCGTATCCCCCATTCCCCAAACTCCCTCTCTCCCCTTACCCTCCCTTATCCCCCATTCCCCAATCTCCCTCTCTCCCCTTCCCCTACCGTATCTCCCCATTCCCCAATCTCCCTCTCTCCCCTTCCCCTCCCGTATCCCCCATTCCCCAATCTCCCTCTCTCCCTTTCCCCTACCGTATCCCCATTCCTCAATCTCACTCTCTCCCCATCCCCCACCGTATCCCCCATTCCCCAATTTCACTCTCACTCCTTCCCCTCCCGTATCCCCCATTCCCCAATCTCCCTCTCTCCCCTTCCCTTCCCGTATCTCCCCATTCCCCAATCTCCCTCTCTCCCCTTCCCCTACCGTATCTCCCCATTTCCCAATCTCTCTCTT
>NC_140998.1:189444994-189448737 GCF_052327205.1 Somniosus microcephalus
TCTGTATGTCTGGTTTATTTTATGTAGCTTACTGGGTTCCTTTTTTGTGTCTGTAGTTTGGGCAGAAAGTTTAAGGTACACATTTATTTGGTTATGGTCTGAGAGGGGGGATTGCTGCCTGACAGTGAATGCGTTGATATCGCAGGGGTCCAGGTCAGTGATTGTATAATCCACCACACTAGACCCAAGAGTTGAGGAATATGTGAGTCTCCCTAAGGAGTCCCCTCTGAACCTACCGTTAACTATGTACAGGCCTAAGGCTCGGCAGAGTTGCACTACCTCCCTACCGCTTTTATTTATTTCACAATCGAGGTTGTTTCGGTTTGCGATGGCTGGTGTGACATATAGAGGGGTCTGGCCAAACACATGGTTGTTGCCCTGTGGGTCTATGAAGTCAGGTTCACATCCTGTCCTTGCATTTAGGTCCCCACATAGTAGCACCTTTCCTTGGGCCTGGAAATGGCTGATTTCCATGTGGAGAGTGTCAAATATCTCCTCTTCAAAATATGGCGATTCTATTGGAGGTATGTAGATCGCACATAAGTAAACATCGTTTTTTTCTATTCCTATATTTTTATCTAATTTTAGCCATACGTGTGATTTTCCCTGTTTTATCGGTGAGATGTGTTTGTTCAGTTCTCCTTTATACCACACCAGGATTCCCCCGGAGGTTCTGCCCTTGCGTGTCTTAATGTTCTTTACTGAAGGCACAATAATTTCATGGTACATTGGGGGACAGTGGGTCGGCATGTCCTTTTGGCACCATGTTTCTGTTAACACAATTATATCAATGTCTTTTATAGCTTTTAGGAATTCAGGGTCTGTACTCTTCATCCCAAAAGTTGAGGAGCGGAGGCCCTGGATATTCCAGCAGCTTATGTGGAAAGAACGCATTTATATAGTTCAATAAAACGAAATAAAATGGACCTATTTTGTGGGATGAGTGTGGAAACACTATTTTCTATAATGCTAAATGATGATTTAGTATAAATTTCATGAGGCATGCACATATATCTATCTAATAGTAGTAATAATACTGATAAGATAACAATAATGATAATGATAAATAACAATATTAATAATTTCTCCGGCTTTCTATCAGGCTGTTCAGCATCGTCATGATCTTTCTCAGTTCTTGGTCTACAGTCTGTGGTCTAGAGGGGGGTCTTGGGTTCTGTTGTTGGTTTTGTAAAGGGGGGTGGGGGACATTGGTGGTCCTGTTTGGGTTACGGCTCCCAATGGTAGAGGGGGTGGGAGGGCTGCGTCTTTTGGCAGTGTTTATGAGGTTTTTTGCAAAGACCCACATCCGCTGTTTGAGTAGATGTATTTCGTCATAGAGGTCCCTTGTGTTGATGTTTGGATGATGGGCCAGGTAGACGTTGGGGAAGACAGAACATCTCGTGTCGATCTCCCTGTTGGTGTTGTGGATTATATAGGCTGGGGTGTCCTTTCTGGGCAGTAGTGTGGAGATCACGATCCGCGCCTCGGGGAATTCCTTGCTGGCCTTTTCCGCCATCCTGCTCACCGCCCTAGCAGTGCCTTCCCGTAGGGTGCGTAGGTCGTTTGTGCCTGTGTGGATCACAAGCCATTTGGGGCTTCCAAGGGATTCTTTGTTCAGGATCTTCATTGCATGTTCTGTGTTGCTGCACCATTTTTTCAGGACTTGATGACCTGGGAACAGCCTCTGGGGGTCCAGAAACTTTCCGTTGGAGTCGGTCAGCAGGACCGCCTGAGGGGCTGGTTTTTCAGACTGGGTAGCAGTAGTCTGGGCAGGACTCGACTGATGGCTGGTTGTTGGCTGGGTTTCTGGGATATGTTGTGTGGCAGGAGCGGGGTTTGAGGCTTTCGGTGTGTCCTCGTGTGGGGGGGCATCTGACGGGTTCTGCGTCCCTGTGTGTGAGGACTGGGTAGCGGTAGTCTGGGCAGGACTCGACTGAGGGCTGGTTGTTGGCTGGGTTTCTGTGGTGAGCTGTGTGGCAGGAGCGGGGTTTGTGGCTTTCGGTGTGTCCTCGTGTGGGGTGGCATCCGACGGGTTCTGTGTCCTTGTGTGTGTTGTTTTTTGGACCTTAAGAGGTTTGTGTTGCCTGCTGAGCCTTTCTACGGCCTCCGTCATTTTGTTTAGTTGGGTATGGAGTTCTTGGATCTTATTTATTTGTTCCTCTACGGTCTTTCTCAGATTGTGGATGGTGGACTCGTTTTCCATTTTCAGCTGTTTGAATTCCTCCGTCCAGTTCTTGGTCTGTGTTTCTCTGTATTCGTTGAATTCGAGTTCTAGTTTGGACAGACTCTCTTTCAGCAGTTTGTTTGCGTTGAGAGGTGTGGGGGGGGTGGAGATGGTCAGGGAGGTGTGTGTCTCTGCTGGACTCTCTTCTTCTTCCTCCGCTTGGCTCTCATCATCCTCTGTTCGATTCTCTTTTGCCTCCTGTCCATTGGTCCTATTTGTGTCTGCCTTAGTTTTCAGCTGGGGGAATTCCTTTTCGAAGGAGTCCAGACTTTCTACATTCCCCTGTATCATGATCTTTCCTTTTTTGTTGTAGTAGCTTATGGTTAGCAGGGGGTCATCTTTATCTAGATTTCCATCTTTACATATTTTCAGTCTGCCTCCACTGCCAATACCTTCGCTGGAGACGTATGCGTAGTATTTTTGTAAAGTCTCCTTCCATGAGGGAATGGAGTCGGTGTAGAATATGAGGTTGTTCTTCGTCTTAATCCCTTTGTGTGTGGTATAGTCAACGTAGAGGACCTCTGGGTTACTTTTTAGTGTTATGTCCTTGTGTTTTTCCTTTGCTTTATTTTTTGTGCATTGCTCAGGATATTTCATTTCCCTGCTCATTGTAGTCGTTTGTTTTGTCTCAGGTAGATAACTTTTTTTCTCTTTTTTGTGTCGTGTTCCACCTTATCCCACTTTTAGGTCCAAAATTGAGAGTTTTTCAGGGGTTCATCTTTGATATAGCTGCTCTTAAAAGTTTCTCTCTCTCTCTCTCTCTCACAGGTTCCTGGTTCGGGTTGTTTATCGTTTCTCTCTGGTTTCTATTCCTTTTTTTTTCTTTCTTTCTTTTTTTTTTCTTTTTTTCTTTTTTTTTTTCTTCGGGTTTGTTGTTCTTTTTCTAGGTTAACTAAATTTAGGTAGATCTAGGTATAGCTTTTTTCCTCCGGACCCGGAGTTTTCCTCTCTCTCCTCGCGTCGGTCTCAGGCTGTTTCTGCTCTGGTCCCAGCCCCTCGGCTCGGCTGTGCAGTCCCGTCCCGGCCCGGTGTTTGTCCGAGTTTCTCCGACCCCGGAGTTTCTCGGGTTTCGGGCCCCGGGCTTGCTCTCTCTCCGGGCTTCTGCCCTGGTCCCCGCCCGGCCCGGTGTTTGTCCGAGTTTCTCCGATCCCGGAGTTTCTCGGTTTTCAGGCCCCGGGCTTGCTCGCTCTCCGGGCCTCTGCCCTGGTCCCAGCCCCTCGGCTCGGCTGTGCAGTCCCGGCCCGGCCGAGTCTCTCCGACCCCGGAGTTTCTCGGATTTCAGGCCCCGGGCTTGCTCGCTCTCCAGGCCCGACCCGATCCGGCACCCCTACCTCTCCACTCGCCTCTTTGACTGGCTCGGGCCGTTCCTCCCGGTCTGGGTCGACTCCTGTTGCTGCTCGCTCTCCTTCTCTCCGGTGCCTCGCTCGGCCCGGTTCCTCGGGCCTTTCTCCGGCTTCAGGCTCCGTGCTCCGGTTGCTGCTCGGGCTCTGCTCTCTCTCTCTCCCTGTTTTGGAGTTCT